>NC_091941.1:6013345-6370845 GCF_041260155.1 Ptychodera flava
CTTTTACTTCTCCCAAAACAAGACATGATGATTTTCTTTCATAGGTAGGCATATTTATTACAGAATTAAAAACTATCTACTGTTGATTGACCAATCAGAGTGCTCAATTCAGGGTGTTTTATCTACTCGTAAAGCCTTGGTCACCAAATTCCAGAAACGAATGACAGCGCCGTAGTAAAGCACTGTCCAATCAAAAGTGAACATGTCATATTCTGTAGACATCTGGTACGTTTTAATATTCAAATTTGGTAACACAGCGGAAACCAGCTGCAACACAAAATCTGCTGTGGTACAAACATAAACTAATGTGCCCTAGGGCATTTATAGGATGTTCCATTACATTGGAAGGCTATTTCACAAAATCTGCTGTGGTACAAACATAAACTAATGTGCCCTAGGGCATTTATAGGATGTTCCATTACATCGGAAGGCTATTTCACAAATAAAAGTTTTAATTCATATCCTAAACATGTTACATTGACAAAGGGGACGGTTGACGTAAACACATTGAAAACGAAAATATATCAGTTAGGGGCGATAGTTTTTAAGTCGGATAAAACCCTCGTACTTGGGCTCTTCTGGTATATAAAGTCCAACCCTACAATAAAATGTCTCGGCCTGCGGCCTCGACATTTTATCGTTGGGTTGGACTTTATATACCAGAAGAGCCCTCGTACTCGGGCTTTATCCTATACATACACTTGTGACAAGACTTCTGCAGGAAACTAGGGATTACACAGTAGGGAGAGTGTTTGCAGATAAAGAACTACTGAGGAACTGGACAAAGTGGCTACAAATTTGAATGTGCAATAACCCAATGTGCAACTCATGTATTCCCATCACTTACCCGGTCCATTTTCATGGAGTGTCTGATTGGAAAGCTGAGCTGGCATTTTTCCCTGACTTCCGGTGGCAGTGCCTCAAAACCATAATATTTCTTGCTTTCATCTTTTTTATCAGTGGCACAGATTGTTGGAAAGAAGAGTTGAGGTGCTGTGACTGCCTGTTCTGATTCGATGTCTGGCAGAATGCCAGCACGCACTGAACAAGTACCAATGTCTACAATTACTATAGACTGCAGAGAAGATAAAAAAAATTCATGCTATTTCAGGAATCAATTTTCACATAGCTGATAATCTTAAGTCTAAGCTAATGACAGCGTTACATTTCCCGATGACATAGTCAGGAACTTTCAGCTGGGAAAATTCCTCTGTTTCTGTAAGAAGTACTGATGCCTTTCCATGAGCAAAGACTTCAATTGTTGAAAATTTTACATGTTTTATTCACAATTTAGGTAAAAGGTTTTTACTAAAGCGTACTCAGCATTTATTAAAGAATTTCACACAGTAAACTCCTTTCATTTTATTTTTGTGGTCCAAGTACATGTAGTGTCCTATATTTATATTGTAAATACTTAAATTTTATTTTAAAAATCTGAAAAGTTCATTTCAGATGGGACATGATTTCTTTCATCACATATGTAATAATATTGTTGTGAATTTGAAGTCACATGAGAGAAACAAGCATTTGTTCAATAACTGAAACAGTGCAGCCAGTTTTGTAAATAGCCCTGTCAGTAATACAATTTTCTAAATTTAGTTAACCTAATTATGGTACCCGTTGCTGTTCAACATTCACAGCAGTTTTTTATGCATGGGAAAACCTTAACTATATGTACTTGTGTAATGGTTATTGAATTTTCTGTGCTACTTGAGAATTCATTGAACTACTTTATAAAATAGGCATTTTTTTATTTTATGTCTCAGTATTATTGATTTCCTATGGCATTATAACTGCATTTGTGTTTTGTCACTGCCAGTCTGTGTATGTATGCAGAGCATTGACTTGTCACTGCCAGTCTGTGTATGTGTGCAGAGCATTGACGTGTTGGTATCTCAGAGACAATTGGACAAGCCATTACAGAGTTTTCAATACTGATTATGATGATGAAGTTAGAGTAGGTTCCCAGACAAGGACCAGCTATTTCAGTATAACCTTGTATCACTAATGTCTTTGCAATGCTACTTGTTTGCCTTAATTGAATGTTGCAAACACAAAGACCTTCAGCTGATGAACATAGAGCTTTCCATTATTTCCCATTATATATACGCTCTAATGAAATGGAAATTTGGTTTACATAATACCTTTTATTAATTTCCTGTGCTAATCAAAATGAACTCATACAGGTATATAGTCATTTCCTGCCATAATAATATTGTTTCCTGACACAAAATCAATATAGTTGCACCCAAAGAACAGTATGGCCCAAGTGGGCAGAACCTGAAACTTGCAAGCTTTAAAATGTTCTAGTCCTTGGACTGTTGACCTGACACGTGTAATGTCATCTGCGTTGTCCACAGTAAATGTAATGGATCACCTCTGACCTTTCAATTGCTGACCCTTCACCTCTCATGTACAATAACCATTGTTTTCAAGGCAATAGCACAGCTAGGACAACTTTTATCTTGTTTGCTGTGTAAGGTTCAGACACTGACACCCTATACTAGTTTTGAAAGCCCCATCTTCACTGCAATGCCACACAGTGGGTCCATGAAAAAAGACTGAAAAAGCCTGGATTAAATTTCTGATCAAGTACTCTTAATTGAAGCTGAGACTTTCTGATTAAATTTCAAACTTCAAAGCTGCGGCTAATCATTCTAATCCTTATGCCTTTCAAAACACTCTGTGTTGACAACTATGAAGCAGTACTGATATGGCGTAATTAATTAAGAGTAAAAAATTAATTTGCTTGATGGGAAACACAGATGCTGTGGATTAATTAATCAACACACGGTGATTAATCAGCAAAGTTGTATGTCATCCATTTTGACATCGTGCCTGACACAATTAATTCACCTACCAGTAAATCCTCTATTTTGCTCAACTGACTGGTAGGTGGAGCAATTCACAACAAACAGATAGGTCAATCAAAGTCCCACTTGACTGATACTTGAGACTTTGTGGGTTGCAAAGTTCAGAATAGTATTCAATTTAGGCCACAGTTTCCTGTCATCTTATAATCTTAAAGCAAATTAAGAGCAATGAAATCAGCCGATTTGTAAACTTAATATCATTGCTTGATATTTTCTGCCACTTATCAAGCTCACTCTCTCTCTTTCTCTCTCTTATGTAATATTTCATCATAACTGTATAAACTATCCTATTTATGATGCTATTTGTGTTATTCAAACCATGGAATAGGGTAATCATTCAAAGTTGCGGTAATACTTTTTTTATTACCTCCGTGAAAATAAATTTCACTTTTTTATAAGTCTGCTCAAGTTCCAACTTGTTTGATGATACGTCTACAATGTAACTACATTACAAAGGACTACTTTCCCAATTCTGATGCAATATTTGGATGATTTTACAAAACAATTAGCAGTTCTAGCTTTTATTTTCAACAACTGCATCTCACTATTTTGGTTCTTATTCAAACAAATCTGATGATCATCATAAACAAAGTACAAGACAGCCATCATTAGTGGTGTTCAGGTATTAAACACTACCTCTATAACAGAAAATTACTTCACATGCAATAGTCAAAATTGTGAACTATCAGTTAATATAGTCACATATAATTTAAAGTGGGCACTGTTGTAAATTTTGGTTATGAAAATATTTGAAATTGCATTCTACTGTTACTTATCTAGCAAACAATTCTCATAAAAGTGTTCAGTGTGACCATTAACACAAAAATTACCAGCGTTCTTGTTGTTTTTCATATGGAAATTCAATAGTGTTCATATTATTTCAGATTTTTTAAAATGAAGTCATGAAAAGTAACATTAGAACCGTTGGATGATATAAGAATTTTGTTCATTTTTTAGTGAATTATCTACCAAACTATGGAATCTGAAAATGTAAAAAGATAGGGAAGCAAAATATTTTCAGCCCCCCCCCCCCATATGCAGAACAAAACCTTCAAGTCCCCCCTTCTACTACCCCCAGAATTTTCAAATCCCCCCTGAATTCCTCCAGTCCCCCTCCCCTCACCAGCATTTGTGAATACAGCCTACTCATTCATAGGATCAGTATGCTTTTTCATAAGAAATTTCAATGTAGCACCTAACCCCCGCAGAACAAACCCCATAGTTACAAGAACATCAAACTGAACCATCACTTTTTACAACCTGGCAAAATTTCACACAATTATGCATGAACCAACTCCACATGCAGATCAGCACTCTACATTGTGTTGCATTTGTCTATGTCTATATAATGTCTGTGCCTCCAGGCCAGTTAACAGCGTTACCTAACTCATATCACTTATTTACCTTGGATGCTGTATTTGTTGGTTTCCAGTCTCCCTCCCTAGCCTCGGCAATCAAAGCCACTTTCCAGTCTTCTATCTCAGCAGTACTTCCAAACTTCAGCAGAATCAGTCGCCCTTTCTGTGATAGAACACAAAAGACAAATGAAAATAATCAAACTGCATTGCTTGTTTCTGAAGTGAAATAACAGCCATATGCCCTCTTATGATATCATTCTTTAACTTCTGTAGCTCTTACTGACAATTCAAAGTTTATTTAAGAATTTTCATTTCTTGGAGATTTCTAAAACTCTTCTTGAAAGACAACCATTCAGGCTTTCAAATTTGCATTGATTTCAAAACGAGAAAGATTTGCAATAAAAGCTTCAAATTTGAGCAAGAACATTATCCTCTGGGATAAATTGATCTCCAACATGGTGTGAAATTGTTCACAATGTACATGTACTGTGAACACGCTGGTATGTGTGAATTACGGGTAACCAAATTTTTAGACATTAAATTTGAATCAGTAGCAGCAGAAAATGTGACAAACATTTTATTTTTATTTGTCCCATAAGACAAAACCCCAGGACAAAACACTGCATGCTATCTCATGATGATAATGAAGAAACAAATTTCTGATTTTTTTCAATGATAGTATGTAGTCTGGTTACGCTATACATTCAGCTATTGTATGCAATAGGGAATGTCCTTCTATCTTTTATTCACTGAGATTGTATTACGCAAATCACTTCCAACAATATCACAGGAATTGCTGAGACAGCTCTCCTGCCAGTGGGTTACTGTCACACTGTATGGTGTACTGGCATTCACTGAGTGGCATGAATCAACAGCACTCTATGAGATGATGAAGGTGACCACCATAGGAGTTTTATATTGATAGATACCAAGTCAAGGGCCAGAAGCTACCTGATTATTTCATGGATCATTTAGCTGAAGACAGAAGTTTTGTTCGAAGGTTTGAGACCGATACTGATTGACAATTGAAGTGTAAATAGGTGTAATGCAAAGGCAATTATTCAGGTTGACAGCGAATAGGTGAGATTCACATCAGCTAGGCTCACCCACAGCAGTTCAAAATATTTCAAAGGAAAATTCTCATAGATTCCCATATCATTGTACGCTTCCATGGAACTCAGCAGTCAGCATTTAGAATATGCTATGGCTACAATGATCACATCCTTTTAGATGATAACTTTAATCAAATAGCATTTCAAGATTTCATACTACCCTTCCAAACTTTCCATGTCAAAAGATCTGTTCCAAATCAGCACTGCCATCAGTACAGCTCCAGATAAACTAAACGTGATCATTTAAACTTCATAGAAAATTATGCGGCAAAACATATTAAGTACACATAATCATGAATTTTAGAGAACTCAAAGCCAGTAGTCACATAATGTTGGGATTTTCAATACATCTGAAACCCAGTAAAGTTTATTTCTAGAAATTTACGATGGAGAATCTTGAATATTTCTGTACTTTATTACTCTACTTATAGACATTAGTTCCAATCCACTGTCTATGCCCTACTTTATATGTTGCACATGTTTGGTGACACTCATGAACATTCAACATAAAGGCCCATTCCTGAACTCTTGAAACCATATGTTAGCAGCTCTCTACATATGGTGATCCAAGCATGTCTTTGCACATTGTGTACATTGCAAAGGAAAGCACTTGGAGATCAGAAGATTCCTTCTTCACAGAATGCCAACAGCAAACTAGCTGAACAGTTCATTGTATTGTTGTTCACTTCTGCTTTGATGAGCATTCTGGTCATGCACAGAAACAACCAGTCAGTCTGTCTTCAGCCATGATACAATGAACACCTTTCCAGGGCTGGGCTTGACCTCAGTGAACTCTTGCATCAAAGCGGCTTTTCAGCCTGTCTGAAACTCCTTTGATCCGTTGAACTTTGCCATTGTTCACAACGTATAAATCACACTCCTCTGTAATGATAATGTGCTGACAAAAATACAAATATTCCCAACAAATGTATGAGCCTGTTCTTACCTCATCTCTGATTTCCAAAGTTTTGTTGCCAGAGTCAGTGATAGTGCTTCCCATCAATTGGACAAAACCAATGGGTTTCTTCTTTTGGTTGTCCTGAAAAAAGTGACCAATCGATAAAGTTAATGGTTGAGCATTATGGCTGAACACAAATCCACCATTGTACTGCCACTGCACTAGAGTGTATATCTTAAAAAGTACTCTTCTTCAATATGAGTGTAAAATCACAATGCATTATCAAATGAACCCTAAAGTGAACTCTGTAATGAATGCATGTAGTTCACGATGACAACACAGGCATAGTTGTTTAAAACACACACTGACGCACTCAAGACCTATCCTATACATGAAACACCACTACTCCCATTGAGTATCAGGTGACAGTTAATGACCTGTGGTGACCTTAAACTTCAGTGTAAACAACCATGAAAGTGGTAAAGATACCCTGCAGAGAAAAGTACATATGGAAACTCTGAAAACACTTAAACTTTACTGTTGTGTAAGGTCAACAGTGGAGCAGAGGCAAGCATTTTAGAAAATTGTTTTATTTGTTAAGACCACCATGGTATTTTTTTGACCAAACTTGTTCACAACTGCTGTTGATGTTGTAGGAATTCCTCCTGCGAATATTTGAATCTAGCACAGAAAGTTATTTTTGGAACTTGGTTTTAAAACTGAAAACTTAAGTTTCTAAAACATCAAAAAGGGTTTATTTGTAATGTCAAAACTGAACATGATATAGTAGAAATATTGATGCTGACCTTGAAACAGAGAAAGAAAATTTCTGAAATGAAATCCTTCAAATGTTTCATCACTTGATGTGTTCTTTGGTGTTCTCCGTTTACCATGATAACATGTTTATTTTTGGCTGTTTGTGTTCAATGAAGGCCAGCTTTCAAAAATAGACGAGTTAATCTTTCTATTGTTGGATATCCTTGGAAAGCTAAGAAGCAAATCAATGAAATGGTGCACTACCTCATAATAGAACAAATTGCCTTCTTTGGCTCTGAAATATCTCCTTTTCCATCCTTTCATCAGGGTTGCCTTGCTTTGCCCGATGGGCAACTTTTCAATGTAGCCTTCCATACGGCATGTGCCTATACTACCATCATCACTACCTTGTGGCAGTTCCTGTGTCTGGCAGTACAGCTCTTTCACAAGTGGAGTCTGTTAGAGAAAAGGATAAAACATGATTTTTGGTTAATCTGCCGTGCGGAATGGATGAAACTTCCCAAGTTGTTCAGTCTGATAGATTAAATTTTAAATTTAAATATCAGGTGATTTATGCCTTCATTTATCATAGCAAAACGATATTAGGGTATTATTTTTTCTACATGGGTCAATTGCCAACATGGGTTTAATTCAATTTTTATTTCGATATTTTCAACTTTGAAGTTTTTTGAGAGGAATGCATTTTGTAATGACATCTCTTTGGTAATAAATACTATAAGGCCATACTTAGGTTTTAGATTTCCATTGACATATTCAGTTACTATGTATTAAATGGAATTCATGGATGGACAACGATTGAGACATATAACACTTACATTAATGAATGACAAAAATATCCCTAAGGATTTCTAGAATTTCCTTTGTGATCCCAATCTATTGCTGAATTCTTTTTCTAAGTCCCTACAATCCCTTTATTATGTTATTTCATCTATGATGATTGATAGCTATGCATTTTAATGAGTATTCTGTCTATAGCATGTTTCAATGGTCATCTCAAGTAAAATGATACTATGCTATCTGGTTACACCCTCAACTCCGCTCAAACTCTGCCTGGTATCATGCAGGCATGAGCTCTAGTCCCACAAACTAGTGTAAACATTTAACGTGTGATTCAACATTATGGATTGGCTTAATCATTAGCAATGGACATACTGCATTATCCTGGAAATGTCTGAATATCATTAACGCCATGCTGACATGAAATAGTTGCACATACAGTATGACCAGATATTTTGTAACTAGGATTTCCTATTTTTTATCGAGGTTCTCTAACCAAACTTAACATTGTTTACTTATTGCTGTCATCTTTTACTGAAGGTTTATTTGAACATGTTGAAGAGATAAGAAAAAAGAAACATGTTGGCAAAGATCTACTCAACTTTTAGTCGGATTAATTTTCTGATGAATCGTCACTGGAATTGTCAGTCTTCACATATTAATCAATTAACTTGCTATTCATTAATGTTCTGTCCTAGCTCAGAATCTACCAACGTTGCAGAACAGCTTAGTTAAATTTAACTGCATATCTGATAAATATAGAGTGGGTCTGTTGATTTTGTAACAGAGGAAGCCCAGATGCTGCACAGAAACAGTTGTAATCAAACAGTTACTGGAATAATGATATGCAATCGGCCAAGCATTCAATACTAAGAAGAGCATAGCCTGGAATGGAATTAAAAAAGACTTACTGGGTCCCATTGTTTAACTCGCTCTTTGGCACTGAAGTCAATTGGAATGCCACCTTCCTGCAGGTTTGCTTTATCAAACACCATTGATCCATCATATTTGTAAACACTTTTCCGATTGTCCTCGTCTTCATTTTCCATGTTATTTGGGACAAAGTCATTCTGACTGGTGCCGCCGCTTGCCTGGTTTAGATAGAGCTGGTCGGCATTCATATCAAAGGATGGAACCCATTCACTCTGTGGTGTGACAGCATCTGCATTGTCCAAATCATCATAATTGTTATTCGGTTGAAAGTCATCATCAGTGTTGTCCCTTGCTGTTTGGTTCATGTACAGTTGTTGACTGTCAAGTTCAAAAGATGGAGTCCAATCGTCTTGTGATTGTGTTTCAAAAGATGGTATCCACTCGGCTTGTTGTGACTGTGGTTGTTGTTCTCGCTGTGTCTTCTCTTTCTCAGGCTTAGCCACATTAGCTGATAATACCACTTTTGTTGAGGTAGCAAACTTTGGTTCAGGCTTAGTCTTTTCCAAGTCAGGTGCATATGCTGCTGCTGTTCCAGTTTGTCCATTCTCTGTCGTTGACATTTCTGTTGGGAAAGCGTCCGCTCCATTGTGTGGTGGTTTAGGTTTCGGTGTGAATACAATTTTGGTCTGAGTCTTGTATCGTTTAGTGTCATCATTAGAATTTTCAACTCCATTTGTGCTGAGTTGCGAAAATCCCTTCCACAATTCGTCTCCAATCTCAGCCATGGTAACTGATTGAAATGTGTCTTTTCAGCTTCTGAAATCAGTAATCCCTTGATGGAAGTCAGGCGCCACTTGATATAATCACTCCTTTTTCATCTATTACACACCCACTTAGACAGGTCTAGGCTCAGACTCAGAGAGGGTCACACAACATCACCTTGAAAGGAAGCAAAACAAGCTTTGTGTCATTTATACCAATTACTCTTCCACAACATTTCTTTACATTATCATTTATGCTGACGTTTTTACCTTGAAATTTCACCTTGGATTTTAATACTTTCTCTCTGTAAACTGTGAATTTTCTTGAGCATAGAATGGCAACACGTGTAAAGGACAACTGACAGTCAAATCAAAACTGTACACATACCATGTTTACTAAAAGTAATGGCCGGGCGATTGATGGCAACGGTGTATAAGCTTGACACTTGGCAATAATATGTCAATGCAAGAAAATATGAAAGTGAGTAGATGTCTAAAACCCTGTGATAACAGGACGTAAACCTACCCTGATTGAATAAAATATATAGTACCTGCGTAACTTGCTATATAAACCGGGGTCCTAGATCCCGAGTTGGCAAACTTTGACAGCATCAGATTCACAGACAGTTTAGTAGGGTTTCTCTATTGTCTATGGGATTTATATTCAATGTTAAAGTGCACGGAAGTCGTACGAGTCAACGTCGGACTGACATATTACTAATTCAGCGACGTTTTCCGGTAAAAATGGTCCAAAGAATTTTGTGGTTTGAAGCCTAGGGGTTGAGGAGGCACCATATGGCAATCCCCGTCTGCCGAGCCGAAAATAACCGCGCTCGTTCATATCATTCACTGACAGTGGTAATCGTGAGATCACTTGCTCGACCGGTGTCGCGATGGTTCCTTGTGTTGTGAAGTTGTCACAGATCGGACGTCTAGTCTTTTGTGACACCATCGAACCCCGATTCCTAGAAACAACACTGTCGCAGACAAAATACAAATAGTCTGACTTTCGTTCATAAAAGACCCTGCTCCTTGTCATGTAAAAGTTAGTACACCGCAACTTGTTGAACGAAGCCATATGCGTGAAGCCCACACAAACGAGCTGTGTATGGGACTATGCTAGATCTCGCGGCGGGAACCTGACTTACAGAGAAAAGTTCAGTTTGGACTTGAGGTATACAGTGATATATAGATAGAAATAAAAGTAACAAACTTACAGAAGAAACTACTTACGAGAAGCCAGACACAAAAGGACACGCGAATACACTCTACTTCTTCGCGGTACACTCATGACTAATGACACTGACGTCGTGCTCAGTTTTGCCCAGAAGAAAATCTCACAAAAGCTGGCTGTAGAGGGCGTTAACGATTTTACAAACACTGCCGAAAGACAAACACTCGTGCAGCATGCAGTGACCCGATCGGGCCGACCCACCCTTCCGGACCTCGCCCATTTAATTCATACTGTCCTCCCAGTTCACACTATTCAGCTGACAGTTATTCGTGGTCGGGGTATTTTCTTACATCTCTAACTGCGAGAGAGTTCACTCAAAAGTACATCCTCCTTTTTTACCCAGGGTACCAACCAACGCATGGTCATGTTCGTGAAGTTAGACCATCTGGATACTTTACATGACACATGTGACATGTTCATTTCACTGAGCAACGATTAACGAATTAACAGCTTCCTCAGTACAGTTGTACTTCAGAGCCAATGAAGCCCATTTAATTTTGTATTCCTAATTGAATGTGAAGACTTCAGATAAGTGAAGACAGGAAACAATGCTTTGAAAAATTGGGCAATGAAGAGAATGAAAGTAAACTTCATCCCTTGATTTTTAGTGGTGCATGTATAATTCTTTCTCAATATTTCAGTCTTTGAAGAAGCATCACTCCAATACAGACTAGTGCAGATGCCTGAAAATTCCCTTGTTCTGTGTAGTGACTTTAGGTTATGGACAAAGAATTCATGACAGAAAGTAATATTGGTGTATAGTGCATTGAATGATGGATCAATGACTTTCTACAGTGGCTAGCTCACATGTCATTAGAGATAGGAGAAGGTCAAGAAAGTGACCATATGATAAAATGTGGTAAAACTACACTGAGTGAACCAAGCAAACGCTGGGAAAGAATACAAGGAAAGAAAGTCACTTTTTAAAATTTTAATATTCCCATGCAAAATATACAATTTCATTGGATAAAAAGTATGTTAATTCCACAATAATTTCATTTTGAGAAGCAATAAAACAAAAATTGCACAGAAAGAAATGGAAATTGCACAATGTAGCCTACAATGTCTGTGCTACACAGGTAACAGCACAGAACATCAACACATTTTTATTCACAACCCTTTTCTATATAGTTGAGACTTTTAACATATAAGATTGTAACTTGAATGTATTCACAAAGATCAGTAAGCATTGTAAGATTGTCTTGACGTATTATTATACTGTGTTTCAGCAGAGATTGTAAAACAACATACATTGAAAGCTTGTGAATAGCCCGGATATTGATTGAATGTTGAAATCCTCAGTTTTCAGAAGACAAAATCTCCCAAGTCTTCATAAATGTTACAAAGCTGATTTGAACCACTCTCTGTGCCAGACTTGCAGACTTGGTCAGAGTCTAGTTATTCTGATAAGGACAGTTGGGGTCACTTATGGTTTTTAAACAAAACACTGCAAAGAATTAATGACATTGAAGGAAAAGGTGCCTTTACAGATCTACTGTCTTGTCCTGGTTTCAATGTTAAAAGTACGACTCTAGAGGGCACTATACTACACGCTCTCTATCGTTTGCAATGGGAAATGTGTAGAGAATTCACAATGTTTTGGCCAGGGTTTGTCTAATAATGCATACTGTTCAGCTCTGCTGTCAAAAAGCAACTCATGATGCATTTCATAATGTGAGTTCAACATTTTAACAAAATTGCTCATGATCAGTATCATGTCAGCTACAAACTTGGAATAGACAACGTTGAGAGTTTTTTTTGATCAGAACAAGTTTTTCTCTTTTTACAGGAAGTATAAATGAAACAAACATGCACACCTAACAAACAGTTATTTCATCATTTCCATGATACTGGTTAAGATTTGCTGGGTGTGTTACAGTACTAGCAAATCTCCATAAATTATTCAAAAAGAAATAAGCACTATATTCCCTCAGTGAAGATTACACCCTTTCTCAGCATCCTGCTGGACACAAATGAGCTTGCAGTTTTTAACTCCTGCATTAAAACTATGAGGAAACATGATCAAAATTAATTGATTTACAGATGAAATTATGGATTTTGTTTTGAAAACAGGTTACACTGTTTGTTAAGTGTGCACAACTTCATGATGTACCATAAGCACATGGCATGAAATGTGGATAGGCAGCGCTGTGCTGTTTAAAATTAATACTTCATAAGTAGAGTTAAAGACAAGTGAAGGCAATGTTTAAGTACAGAGATAACGTTCAGTGAGAAAGTAAAACAACAAAGTTTACTTTGGTGCAGTGTTGTATGTAGATATTACACACAGTAATGGCTATATCTGTGAAAGAGTGTGTACTAGTATCAGAAATTGTTTGAATCCTAATTGAGTGAAAGAATGTGCATAAAAAGAATATCTGAGGAAAAACTGGTAATGTAACTGCAAGAACTACAATGATGGCATTTAAAAGAACTCTGGCAGACTCCTTTTCTAGTACTATCTCAGCAACTAAGTGTACGTCACATTGACCAATGATGAAAATGATGTCAGACAGCCATCACTGACATCTTTGCTTCTGTTCTGGCACTTAATAACACTTCATTCAAATGAGTTAAGGTGAGTGGAATGTACATATTTAAAATTTCAAATAAATTGGCAAATAAATTCACAAATCTTATATAAATGACACATTTATCATTTTGAAACTTCACAGAAAGTTAAGTTTTTGACAGTTGACTACGAGATTTCAGGGAAAATAACACAATATCAAGGCATGGTTTAAAACACAGATCTTTGATTATTATGCGTATAATAGAATAATTGTTTAATTATTAAACACATACTAAGAAAATAAATTAAAATTTTCTAGCATCTAAATAGATAAGAGATTTCTTGTCTATACATTTAGATTGTACATTTAGAGTTGTAGCTCTAATTTATGGAGGCAATTTTGCAAAGTGATTTTAATGTAAATATTTTAAACACTGAAAAAAGGCCATCTTGAGTTTTATGCCGAATGCAATATTTCTTTGTTACTCAGGAACGAAATCCTATTGCAATAAATGAAAGCAATTGAACTGATTGTCATGCATGACTCACAAACAGTAACCCTTTTATCTGTATCTTGATGAGCAATGAGCCAGCAGACAATATAGCTTGCCAAAAGCTCTTCTACTGACAGTGATGCAAAGGCAAGATTGACTGATTAAATATAGTATATGCATTGTCAACACTGATTAAATCGTTAACCAAATTTTTAACATTAAATAAAATGTTTCATTTTTCCAAGAAAAAAAATCTGGCACCACCAAAAGTTGGTAGTGAAAGAAAGAGGACAGACACAGTGATTAAATGTCTGATTGAAATGATTGATCTCAGCTGCATAATTCAATGACTGTGATTGACCTTGACCTAGGAGACAGTATTCATCAACAGAAATTAAACCCTTTTACCCCATTTCTCTTTGAAGAGGTCAAACTTTGCTATAGAAATGACAAGAGATGTACCAAAACCTGGGAATGACAGCGTTAGTGAGTGCACTTAATTTTACAGTCAATTTCAACACTATGTGGCCATTACCTAGACCATAGACCCATGAAAAAGGGGTCTATATCTAAACCAATGGATAAAACACCTCATGCTACAAAAGAAAGTCACAACATGGCCATTCACTTAAAGCTCCATTTGTAAACAATATGTCTGGCCAGTTATCTTTGCGACAATTAAGTAAACAATATATCTTTGAATGAGTGTGATTTCCATCAGTGTAAGCAATGACCTGTTGTAGTGAAGCAGGAACAGCATATCTGATGAACTGTTACACACATGACTCTATAGTACCAAATTTCTTGCATTGTACCAGACATTTTTAATCATTGGTACACACGAACAGCCACGCAATTTTGAAATTGACTGTAACAGATACACATTAATACATGTATTGTGAGCATAAGAACAATAAACCTTCAGAGATTTCATCCAGATACAATTGATTATCACTTCACTTCTCAACTTGTGTCTTCACAAGACAATGGTGTGCAAGTGAATCTCATTTCCTCCGCTGCCTGTCATTCTCATTTGTATCTGTCTTCTTTACAGTGAAGATGACTCTTTAGGTTTATCAGCTTGATCTTTGTCAGTGGATTCTTTCTTCTTTGCCTCAGATGCGAGTTTGCCTTGTTCCTTAGAAACAAGTGTCTTCAATTCATCCTAGACAAAGAGCAAGCACAACATATATTTTGATAAAACCTATGCTGATACAAGGTGACCAGTTTTTCCCTTTTATTCTCTCTGTCTCTGTCTCCGTCTTTTTCTCAAAGTCCCAAGAGAATCTGATTTTCTGCATTGAATTCAATCACTCTGTGTTTCACTTTGCTTTTTGTTGGTCTTCTTGTAGATTTCTCTGAACTACGTTGAATTTCACTCTCACGTCTGTCAAGTTTCCTATGTTCACTTTCTATCAATTTCTGAAGGTGTTTCTGTGGGCATAAAAAATACAGCACCTTTTTGTCTCTCCATTTTTGAGTTTCTCTGCGAATATAACATACGGTATAACCTGCCCCTACACAGCAAACTGTCACACTGAAAACAATTATTTAAGAGTTCAAGTTTTACTTCTATAGGATTGCTTTTCCCCAGAACCAACCGCACACACATTAAAAAATAAGGGTTACACAATAAGCTGATAAACACAAATAGAACCAAGATCATTAGAAAACACAGCTTTTATTGATACTGCACAGTGCTGATTTAAAAAGATTTTGTCCATTTGAAAATTGATGTGTCAAGTTTTAATTATGACCTTAAAATGCCACATTAAATAAAAGTTCAGTGTTTATTGTCATATAATTACAGGTGAGCTTTTCACACTGAACTTCATCCTAGCTTTGACTGAGCATCTGTACAATCGTCTCCAAATAAAAGAGGTCTGTGGTCTCATTTTTTAGGGTTACATCCCATTGTAATGTTGATTTTACACTTGGTGATACTTTTGTCTGATGAGACTTACAGCAGATAGATACTGCTCCACCATATGTATTGACAAGTTTCTTTTTTCAAAACTCCAATTGTCAAAGAAATCAAAAGAACAGTTTGAAGTTTACGGAAAGAAACACTGCAACTACACCGCATCATATTTAAATGCACAAAGCACACTGATATTAGTTTATGATCTTACCTTCCATCCAAGCAGTTCAGCCAGCTTGAAACAGCCATCATCACAGTCTCCCTCATATGCTACATCCCTGAATGATTGGTAAAATTTAAAACACAATGTCATTTTAAGTTGATGCTGCTATGAAGATAGAAAGATAACATTGATATTTGTTTCATGCTATCAACAATTGGAGCTCTAAGGTGGAGATGAAAATTCCTCTGTAATGGAGAAGTCGCAATTATCACAAAATTATGATGATATACATGAGAAATGAACCAACAAATGACTTAACATATGCAATTCATAAAATGAAGTAAAAAATTCAACTCCATGTCCTCATGACACTGTGCCTTTCAAGAAACCATCAGACATTCTTCTTAGTTCTGGGATCATCTTGTCATGAAATTTCCCTCTGTGTTTGTGATTGTATCAGAACAAGTTTACATGTTAGATCATTCTACATTGTACACTTCTTCAAATATGATGAATACCATAAATACCTGTTGTTGTTCGGAGCATCAAAGTCTAAACCCCTGCCGAGGCCCATAAACTGCATCAGCGGGTCAGTCTAGGATAATAAAGATGAAAACACTGATGTAAAACATTGCATGCCAGTGTTGCATGATAAGTTGTACCCTGATTTACTAATTATAGTACATGTATTTGTTGATTATGACTAGTACCTAAAAATCAGTGTAGGGGGTTTATAGTTACCCGGAGTGAAAGAAATCATACTTACTTGGCCACATTTCTCTTTATTTATCAATAATCTTGGGCAGTCATCTTTCACTCTGAAAAAGTCAAAGGAATATATGAGTCACATGAAGGTCAAGGTAAGTCATTCATGCCATGTACATATTGGTGAAATTAGAACACTACAAAATGTGAAAAATTCTTGTTGTAAAGTAAAGTAAAGTAAGCCTTTATTGAAATCATATCCCAGTTGGGAATTTGATCATAAAGTACAATAAAGGTTCTACAAAATCAACGAGGAAAGAGTATATATATATATATATATATATATATATATATATATATATATATTTATTTTATTTAATCTTTAATTCAGACATAAAAAAACGTCCATATAAAAACATAAAAGAAAATGACAAGACAACAACAAAAAAACCCACTTAATATAAAATATTAATCCAATGGGCTTGTAGTCCATAAAACCGCCTGTCACATGCAACAAGGCTGTTAATCAAAACATTAGTACTATTTTGCAAACGGACTCTAAAATTATGAGCAGCCCGTCTTCGTAAAACAGACAAGCAATTCATTGAATTATCAGCAAAAACTTTTGAAGCACTAGCGTATCTTGAAAAACCAAAAAGTCTCCGTAGAGCATTATTATGACAAACAGTAATACTTCGTATAACACCAACATTAAAATCGCACCACAGATGATTACCATAAATGTTATTACAGAATGCATTAAAAAGACGAGATTTCACCTCAACAGAGCAATGGTAAAATTTTCTAAGAATCATATTAGCTCTGCCACACAGTGCTCTACGTTGCCTTAAGATATCAGTGTCATCACGAAGGTCACGTGTGAAGACATGGCCCAAATAAGTAAACCAAGAGACAAATTCAATTGAAACGTTACACAACTCAATTGATGGAATTACAGAAAGATTGTTTGACGATTTAAAATGAATACATTTTGATTTGCGAGAGTTATACCTCATATCATGGTCAGAAGCGTAATTTCACAAATTTGAATAAGTCTACGAAGTCCTTTAACTGACGGGGCAGCAACACACATGTCATCAGCGTAAGAAAGATTATTCAGCATAACTCCTCCAATTCGCAACCCACTCCAGCATTAGAAAGTTTTACATTTAAAGCATCAACATAAACATTAAAAAGAAATGGTGAAAGTATTCCACCTTGGCGAACTCCATTACCTACATTAAACGATATATATATATATATATATATATATATATATATATATATATATATATATATATATATTATATATATATATATATATATATATATATATATATATATATATATATATATATATATGAGGTCAATATATTACAGGTTCATAAATATTTTTGTTTTTTTTTATTTTTTCTTGTCTGAGTTTAAAACATGTATGTATGTATTTTTCTAATTCATATAATGATGCTCTTGTTTGTTGTGTTTACAGGATGACATAGCTATCTCAAAATGCTGAGGTAGTAGCCCCTGGGCAGACTACCTACATACCCTTTTGTGTGAATATTCAATGACATAAGGCTGGCTGACTGGAATTGGAGCAAGGTACGCTGTAAAGGTGATTGTTAACTTTATATACTGCTAGGTTAACTCAACACATTCAGTTAGTGGGTTGAACAGCGCCCTCAGCAGTTTTTAAAACCAACTCAAGCCCTACTATTCAGATGATACGATAACATTTGCTGAAGAATAATATTGTGTGTGCGTGTTTTGAGTATGTGTATATATATTTTTTACAACATTTGCAGCATTTCTGATCAAAGAATGATTAGGCTTTCCAATGTGTAGGTACTGTAGAAAAAGGGAGTATAATGGGATCTAGCCTTTGGTATCTTGGTAATCTTGAATAACATATTAGATATCTAAGCATTGCCTTTATGAAAACATTGAGAACAACTCACCTGTTGACCAGAGATGCAAACGGCTGAACAGCCAGGGACGTACCCATGATCATTAACATGTCACACTTCTGGAAATCCTGTCAAATGAAATGGGTGAAAAAAATATACCAACAGTAAACTTTGACTTCTGGTGATGTTTTTCCTTGTTGCCTCTTTTTAAGAATTAAATATAAGCTGTAGCTTTGGTATAACTTTCATTTTTTCCATCTAAAACAGATACATATCATTCTTCCTGAAGAATGTTGCGAGACAAAGTGGTAGTCTTGCTAACACAAAAAGCCTTATTAGGCTTAATGTAACACAATGTATTGCGTACAATATGCAATATGTTACTGTTGACAGATGAATTCAAGTCTAGACTAGCATTCAGTTGCTAACAAAAATACTTTGACAATAACACACATACAACATTTGTGGATGAGCTGAACATTGCACATTTCAACGTGGTTTGAGGAATAGCACATGAAACTGCATTTCACAAACGGAACACAAAGGACTGGAATATGTATCAGACAGTTACAGCCAATGGAGCTTTGAGGCGGTGTCAATGCTGGATACACTGAGAACAATTAAATTACAGATGTCACTGAAAGAAGCAGTACACAGGAGTTTCCTGACAATGCAACACTGCAAACACAGAAACAGAAGACACAAAAATGTCAGAGACCTCTACAGTGAAAGAAGATTAATTGATTAACCCAGTTCTTTCCATTAGTCCTGCTCTAATTCTGGTACGAGAAAATGTATATTTAAATGAGAAATTATGATGTAATATTCTTTGCGGAAGATTGAAACACTTCACCATTGATTGAGAAATTTAGGGTCAATATATCAGACAGTCTGTGTCATTTGAAATGAAAATGGTATCTTCACTGACCTGTTGTACAAGCTTGAAGAACCTTTCTGGCAATGACTCACCAAAGAACACAATATCTGTGACAAAACAATGAAAAGGTCGATGACGAAAAAAGGTGCAACATCAAATCAGATGTACACATTGATAATGTCACATGTGTTTGCTATGTGTGTCCATTCACATTGCATCATACATGACTAAAATTATACTGACATTCTACATTCATGGTTTCAAAGTTGCGTGCATTTTGGAAATTTTAATCACAAAAATTTTCATTAAACTGAAAGTTCACTAATCCTGCTTCATTTCATGTTTTTCACTTTGAGACAAGAAGGCTATCAGAACATGAGTGGAGGGACTTGGCTATCAGTAATGAACATAAACTTGCACAAAATCAGCTTTCACTTCAGCATAATTTATACATCGAACACATCTCACTGAGTAAACAACCATTACTATTACTAAACATAAAATGTCTACTTACAAGCAATTACAAACTACACAAGAAAATGTAGTAATTTGTCATCATCAGATAAAAGGTAAATAGAATTTCTATCATGGAAATTATTACTTTTTTCCACAAGAGGACAAAACCACTGACCTGGCTTGACAATGCCTTCACATTCTGTACATGAAGGTATCTTGTCTTTGGCTATCTCCTCTGAAGAAAGAAAGAATCATTAACAGTTACAACTAAGATGAGATAGAAAAGAAACAAATATTTGACCATTTATCATTCTTTCAATCTTGTGTGTCTGTGTTTCATATTAAATATTCTAATCTAAAAACCCAGCAAATCTGAGGAGGTAAATAATGATGTCTATCATATGGCAGTAGATGTCTTGTTGTCAGTGTCATAGTTAGTTCAAATAATCCAATAATTGGTATACTCAGTAACATCAGTTCTTACCAAGACCTCATAATCCTCCAAACTTCAAGACAAAAGACTTCACATCTTCTATCCACAAGTGATTTTATTGTACGGAAGTATTCCAAAATATATAAATGCAACTCAAAGGCACACAGCTAACCTTTCATCCATTCCAATGGATATTCCTTCCTGCATTCCAGACAGTGTCCTGTGTGATAGGATCCATGGGCTTCAACCAGTTGACTGCCTGGCAATCCTGCCAGTCTCTCCAAGGTATCAATATTCTGAAAAAAATAAACACAGTGAAGTAGTCTGGATTTTATTTTGTGCAGATAGATATACTGATTATCTTTGTCACGGTTTAAGCCTATATTTTTAACAAAATGTTCACAAAGGGCTGAATTTGAAACACATCTAAAAATGTTACAGAGTTGAAAATACCAGTAGTGGAAAATAGAGCTCGGAGAGTTTTTTCAATAATACAACAATATATAATAAAACATCTCAAATTCATTAAAAACACTTCATTTCTTCCTGTTGTTAAACTTTTCTATAGCTACCTTTGAAACGCACACGTCCAGTGTCAGTTTCGGCAAAGTTATATGAACAAACTCTTTATAAATTGCTAAGTGACAGCTTAGAGTGACCATTCAAACACACACTGCTGATAACTTTGAAGTGTTCATTTCGTACCTGTGTGTAGTTTCTGAGTAGCATTCCTTTGTCATTTAGCATCCTGATGAAATAATGACATGGAGTTGGTTTGTACGTATCCAACTTCAATTCCTTGGATAGCTCAAAGAAAGGTCTTGGATTCTCCTGAAAGTTGTGAGAAATACATCGGAATTAACTTAAGAAGGACAATCTTGACTTGACATTTTAGGGGTGGGAGAACTTACCAAAAATAAGAAAATGGCACATGGCAACTAAGGGTGTCTGGAAATGGAGGTGGGGAACTGAAAAGTCTGGATTTTATTTTGTGCATGAGGAGAAAATTCAAATACTGAAATAAAAACACAACAAGAGAAGTTAAGGTCGTATGCATCTCTAAAGTGAAAGATGTAAACTTTTGCTCAAACTTTCCTCAATGAAGCTTTTAACTAATGTCTTAAATCGGGGTCACCGTACAAATTTGGTACTGGGGAGACAAATTCCCTGAGATTTCCCAATATTTGAAATTCTAAATGGCCGCCATCCCTGTGTTAACTATAAGGGGAATAGCAAATTTTCGATTTTCAAAAAACTAAGACTGTAAAAGGTTTTCTTACATAAAGAGTTTTAAAATGAGCACCCGCAAGTGGTATATAAGACAAATATGTGAAAAGTTTGAGAATTTGAATATCTGTCCCTGAGGCGCATTCTACCATAAAGCAGCTGAGATTCATTGTATGCTTAAAAACTATCTACTGTTGATTGACTAATCAGAGTGCTCAATTCAGGGTGTTTATTTACTCATAAAGCCTTGGTCACCAAATTCCAGAAACGAATGACAGCGCCGTAGTAAAGTACTGTCTAATCAAAAGTGAACATGTCATATTCTGTATACATTGGTACGTTTTTTCCCTAATATTCAAATTTGGTAACAAAGCGGAAACCAGCTGCAACACAAAATCTGCGTTGGTACAAACATAAACTAATGTGCCCTAGGGCATTTATAGGATGTTCCATTACATTGGAAGGCTATTTCACAAATAAAAGTTTTAATTCATATCCTAATCATGTTACATTGACAAAGGGACTGTTGACGTAAACACATTAAAAACGAAAAATATAAAATATATCAGTTTAAAGGGAGATAGTTTTTAAGTGGGATAAAACCCTCGTACTCGGGCTCTTCTGGTATATAAAGCCCAACCCAACGATAAAATGTCTCGGCCTGCGGCCTCGACATTTTATCGTTGGGTTGGACTTTATACACAAGAAGAGCCCTTGTACTCGGGCTTTATCCTATGCATATACTACTACAGACCAGGTAAATAATATAATGATAGATCACTGAACTGTTCAATGATTGACAAAACAGAGTTGATCAAAGTAGATACACAAAGGTTTCTCTGATTACTTGACTGATTGAGTGCTGTCTTCATTAGGAGAGAATTGAAATATCCTCCCCAGATTTTGGAAATTTGTATTTTACTGCCTTGAGCATATCTACTTTTGTACTTCATTCAATAAAATAAATTATAAGAAACATGAATGGTCTACATCTTACCTTGAAGAAACCGATTTCAAAGATAGCCTGTGGGTCTGGTAAGTTGTATTTCTGCAGATTGCTGTAAAGGCCAGTACCAGGACTGCGGAAATCTGGGATGCCAGCCGCTGTACAAAATACATCAACACCACAGTCATATTGTGCTTTCAATTCATGTGTTTTGCTTTTAATACTGTTTTTGCACTTGTCTGTTTTATGACAATGTAATTTGTACTTTGTTCTATAACTTGTGTTTTCTTGATTTTTGTCTGCCATATTTGTTTAGACGGCCTTGAAGGAGATTAGCAGTTTTAGCTAGTCAGGTATATGTTGTTACAGATTTGAACACTCAACAAATGAAGACTTCAGCAATGAAAATAAGAAGTCATATAGGTGACATCCAAAAACTCTACATCATGTTTCAATTAGAATGAGCAAAAAAGATGTTACTTTCAGACGAAAATCACTAACAAATTAACTTTCATGGATATTTTCTATGACACAGTTTTAATAATTCAATGCCATCTCACTCAAAGAATAGTCTCCTAATCTCCACTCATAATGATGGTTACCAGAACAGCTAAGGAAATGTTTCAGAAAATAAGGTTACGCAAAAGTGTAATGGCCAAAGGGTAAACAGGTGTATTTTGGAAATGCTTTGCTGATGAAAGCACAATATCATACTTTTATCAAACTATGATCAGGCCTGTTTTGTCCCAACGATACTCAAATACCTTAATATCTGGATTATGTAAGCACTGACTTCCTCAATGTCAAGACCATCATTCTATATCTTCATAGAGCATTTCTAGGAAATATGTGTCTCTAGAAAATTAATGAAATAAATAAATAAATACAGTAAAATTGTGATCATCAAAGATAAATATTTCATGAACTTACAGGTTGATATGCCAGCTCCAGTCATCACTATAATATTTTTAGCTGTTGATCAAACAAACAAAACCAAAATTAAGTCATCAGAAGCACATACTTTTTCAAAGTTGCAGTTAAAGTTGGGGAAAAGAAATTCTTGCACAGCCACTGCAGTTATTACTATGTCATATATTTTGGCAGCTATGGGAAACGTGTACAAAAGTAAAATACATATTCTTAGCTCATTATGGGGGTGAGATATTTACAATATACTGTATGAAATCGTCACAACAAATATTCTGTGATATATCTCACATCAACATGTCTCTAACATCTCACTAGACTGGTAAGATGAAACTGAAGAATACTGCGTTCACATTTAATATCAGTTTTTACAAATAAACATTTTTATTTCAAGGTAATATGCATCTCGGGGACACATATTCAGACTTTCAAAGTTGTTTAATGCATTTCTGGAACACCACATATGGGAGCTCATTTTGAAGCTCTTGGTGTAAGAAAATATTTCACAGGCTTACTTTTTTGAAAATAGAAAATTTTGTTTTTCCCCATAGAGTTAACACAGTGATGGCGGTCATTTCAAATTTCAAATATCGGTAAATTTAAGGTAATTTGTTTCTGTACTACTAAAATTTGCACAGTGACCCCTGATTTTTATTCTTGGTTTGGTGAAAGACTTTTTGGAAGGTTCATTGAGGAAAGTTTAGCTAAAATTTAAGTCTTTCATTTTTGAGGTGTATACTGAGGATGCCCTGAGAAATCTCAGTTGTTTTGGTCAAGTAGAATGGACCCTGTGTCCTTCATGTCCAGCTGCAACTATGGTCATTGCTGATATTTTAACCTGTTCACCCCAATTCCAGGTAAACACGTCCACAATCATCATTGGTAACAGTGGGTTTGGGTCAAACCACGATGGGGAAAGGGTAAAAGCAACGATCATTGTTATTGTCTGCAATATGCAGCTGTGGTATCTTGCTTGTGAAGCTTCATAAGTTACAAAATACATGAAGTTTAAAATCTTGAAAAAATATAGCTTGAAACTTTATACCCTTCATGTCGTTACATGATAACATTTGACGAAAGTGAAAAATGTGGAAATTCGAAGTTGTCAACAACTTTTTATGGAATGTATACTATCACCATATATAATAAAATTTGCTTGAAAATCTGAGATTCATAACATAATTTCAGCTAGATTAAAAAATTATCTGATGGAGGAAAGTGGATACTAAAAGGTGGTGATTGTCTAAAATAGCCTGAGAGTTTCAAAATTTCATATCAAAATGGGCACGCCAAAATGTCACTCATCAGACAAAATGTCACTGCAAAGTAATGTAGAAAATCAACACTTTTACAAACAGTATACGGCAAATCAATCCCCAGTTTTCCAAAGGGATTTAATTTCACAATCATCAGACTGAATTTAGTTGAATACATGGTAAATTTTCAATACACTTGCAGATCAAACTATCTTAGACAAGTTGCATTTTGATTTGATATTTCATCTGCTCAATGCCCATCAACGACCTGAATATGGATAATTAATCTAAAAAGATATAAATTGCACTTTTTATTATTGTTTTGAACATGAAGTTTTCATGAGTTTCAGAATGACGTTATAAGCATAATATTTAACTTGATAGAAAAAGGATTAAAAATTTCGATGGGAACATGGTATAATATTTTAACAAAGAAATAATTTGAATAAAAATGAAATCAATATATAATTCCTCAATAAAACTCAGAAGATAGATTTCCAGAGGTATCATTTTAAATAAAAAAAATTAAAAAAAAATTAAGAGACTGGCTTTCATTGTGGCACAAACCTTTTCCATCCTTGATGTAGTTTGCAATTCCTTCGATGGAAACAGATTCCAAAATTTTTGGTTTCTCTTCCTCTGCAGCTGTCGTCGTTATTTGGGCCACCTTTGCCATGAGCTTGCTCAAGAAATCCACTAGGGAGACAGGATAAAGGATTGTTACCAATGCACAGATAAGAACATCAAAGAAACTATTGTGAAGTGTGCGTGTATCTCATTGCCCTCCCCTCTAATTTTTGTCTTGGATTTCTCCAATTGAGACCATCAAATGAAATTGTTATGGTCATTTGAAATAATGCAAAGCTTTCTGGAAATGCCAACTGTCTTCTGTTACATGCAACTCCTTAACTTTTGTAAAACTGTGTTTGTCAGCCTGGTCATGGATCCTTTCCTTAGGAATATTCCCAGTATACGAATACAGACATTAGCCTGCGGGGTTAACTGAGTACCTCATTTCAAGGATGCATGGAATAGTACACACAATGTTAGTAATGAACAAATCTGAACAAACTTCCTGTTGTTAAAATTCAAGATGGCTTTCTTCATTGGACGTAATTAGAAGGATGACATTTGAAAAGGGTGATGATGAAAGTGTACCTCAATCTATGAAGTTAGGGATACCATGGCTGTGAGATTAATATCAAATGGACATGCTGGCAACGGCCAACCAGAAGGACGATATCTGTCAAGATGGTGCTTCTTTACATACTGGACATGGATGAGATTTTCCTAACAGCGAGAATGAACCTGATTTGATCACTGTGGTAGTTTATAGGCATAAAGATTGTGGTTCCACTTGTAAAGGGTGTTCATAAAACAGTTCACTTCATCAACTCATGATCTTTTCTGAACACTATCCATCATTACATAATCTCCATTTTACAAAAGAGAAGATTTGAAAGACTCAATTCTTCGTTTTTATAACTCTTTCTTTACAGAAGTGACATTTGCCAAAACTTTCTGCAAGAAATCCTTCTGATCAAAAATACAGCTCTTCCAATAAATTCCCAAATTTTGAGGCTAAAAATGTTTAGTAACATGTAACTTGACATGTAACTTTTTTAGTAATTACAGAGAATCATATAATTGATGGCTAAATCAACAGAGCCTTTCAATGATGTTCACCAGGAAGACAAAGACAATCAACGTCTGCCGTATAATAATCCAGCACAATCATACCCTTTGCAGACAGTATGCCAATACCCTTTCCATAGGACAACTTTGGCCCAGCTCTATTGAGATCAGTGTACCAACCATCTCAGCTGACCTGAAGTGTCACTAACTCATGAAAGCCCTCTCTGATGCAAGACATCTTACAGACGACATGTACTGGTTTGGGCTTATGCAAACAAGTTGATTTATTGACACCAAGACCTCAAAACTTTATCAGTCACAGGACACACTAATAATGATACTCTGCCCTAGGCATTAGGACAAAATGATTAAAAAATCTTACCAGTGTTTTCTCAAGTTTTCTTTCATTTCTTTTCATAAAAATTCAGGGGAGTTGCTTCTGAATAAGGTGTGTGTGTGTGGGGGGGGGGAACCATAATGAATTACGCAAATTTAAATTATGCAAACTAAGGTTTTCGATGTATTTAATAGCAAATTATGGTTATAGCGTGGATCAAAAATAAAATTAAAGACAGTCTCTAGGTTCTTGCTCTTTTACATCCAATAAATATTAATATATTACAAGCTTATACAAAGCATTCACGCTTCATTTATTTCAGTTCAAACACAATTTCGTAATTTGGAGGCAAACTCTAGTTGATAGTCTTTTCAACATCAGTGCATCTTTCTGCAAACAAGATGCTAGTGTTAACATTTTACTTTAACTAGGCGGATAGTACGTGACGCTACATCGTAGGCAACAATCATTGTGCGGAATACTACTATCACATTCTGAGTATATCAATATCTCAAGATCTCCTTTTAGAGGGAAATATAGAGCATGTTTGTATTTATTTTGAGGGGGAGCTTGTTTAAGGATGATAAATACCTTTTAGACACTTTCAGATTTTTATTTTTTTCTCAATTGAAGAAGCTCCAAACCCCAATAAAGTATACATTTTCTGAAAGCCCTAATATAGAGCTATCCGACCAACCACAGTACACAGTCATTATTTGCATATGAGTCACGTGAGGGGGATTTTGCAATTGTGCACTCTGGTGAAAACACTGTGTCACACTCGCCATGATGCCTTACAGGTAGTCTTAACTTACTTTTAATTCAAGTAATTGATAAAATAAACAAATAAACATATGACCTGGATGACAAACAGGGGTTACTCACTTTCTCCTGCAGTGTCTCTACTATCTTGAGCAGCAGTTGATTGTGATTGTCCCTCTGCTCCTCTTGGTTTGTCACCTGATGCACTCTCTTTCTCCTTGTCCAACGCACCCGGCTGATTGTCTGTCAAAATAACCCAACCACAAAACAAATAAACATAAAAACAAAACAAAAATAACGAACAAAGAAAAATTAGTATGGAAGAAATTGTTAGATTGTAGTATCAAAACTGTAGTTTGTCACCTGTCAATGCTGGGCATCAGTGCATTAAAAATGTGACAAGGAAAAGTATCTGAATCAAAGGGTGGAACACTTATATGAAATCACCTAGGTTTTGTGCCTTTTAAAATTTTATTGAATTATTGTACAAACCTGTTAAACTTTTTAAAACGATGGTTCACTAGACAACATGTTGTCTCAGTGAAATCATTAATATAGATAAAATGTTGGTCCGCAGTTTTGATGCCAGCTTACATAAAGATTTCATGCCATTGAATTTATATAGTGCATGATTTAGGCCCCTGAATTCTCCACTGATAATAACTGATTATTTGTTAATTTGCATAATATAACAATACTCATCAATACAGTTTGCATGAATAAATATCTATATTTAGAAAATCAAACATTAGACGTTTTAGATATCATTTTAAAATCATAATCTCTTTTGCAACATCTATTGATATCAAGGGTCAAAATTTGACATTACAATTGTGTATATGGTTTGCAAAAATTTGAGAAAAAACTTATGGCACCTTTGGAGAAGCTGCTATTCAGGCTCAGCAAATTTTGAGTTCTGAAGACAAATGAACTTTTTGAGCGTTGAAAACCACTGAAAGTAGTTTAGAACCATGTACCTTGCTCCATGTGGACTCTATTCAATTTATATTTCAATATGGCAAACCTTCAGAATGTGTAAACTCAAAATTGGAAATAATCTTACATTCATAGATATAATCAATAATTGTATTTCACTCAATTTTACCCATTCTGAAAATAAGGTAAAGTAGTTGTGATATCGCAGCAGTGCTGTGGTGTGCGCGTATCAATCACACTTGGGTCAAGGTTCATCGCCTTAGAGCCACTGCGAGCCACCCCATAGACGTTTTTGGTAGTTTACTATGACACTAATCTGTGTTGCTGATTTAGCTCGCAAAATAATGAATGTATGAGTCAAGTAAATCAACTTGTACCTGGTTTATCATGTCTCATTCTCTACTTCCGCTAGCTACCTTGACAATAAGAACGTATTTTCAACCATTTTCCTGTGAGTGGCACCATCGATGGACCCTGCAACGCTTGCCCTCTCGCATGAAACGTATAGTGAATACATTGGAGGTCAATAGTTCAAATTCAAGCAGCATTGACGGCTCACAGAAAAACAGTTGAAAATACATGTTGTCACAGTCAAGATAGTTAGCAGAACTAGGAGATGAGTCTTAGACAGTCAATGATAAAGTAAGTATAGGTTGATTTATTCAAAGATTAACCTATTTCATTATTTTTTAAGCTCAATCAGCGACACCGATCGGTGTCGTAGTAGACTACCTAGAAAAGTCTATGGGGTGGCTTGCAGCGGTTCTGTGGAAAGGACCCTTGACCTGAGTGCGATCAATAGATGCATGCAGTACTACACAACTCCAAAGTAAAAGACTTAAACTTTTGCCCAAACTTTCCACAATTAAACTAGCAACATCTTCCACCAAATTAACAATAAAAATCATTGGTCACTGTGCAAAGTTGGGTGCTAGAAAAACAAATTACCTAATGTTTAAATTCAAAATGACAGCCATCCCAGTGAAGAAGGATAAAATTTTTGATTTTCGTAAAAAAAGAGAGTGAAAGTGTTTCTCTCTCCAAGAGCTTTAACATGAGCACCAAGAAGAGGTAGATCAGAAAAGAGTAGTCAGAATTTTGAGAGCGCCAATATCTGTCCCTGAGTGTATTCTACCTTAAGTTATGACGGACTCATAATGTTATGAAATGTCACTTCAATGAATGATCTGATATGTGTTTCTTCCATTTCTAGTTTGCCTTGTCTGTTCCAGATATGCTTTAGTTTCAAGAGTCATGATCAATAATGCTTTCAAAGTCTATGTCAGTTTTGTAAAATAGTAATCTGCTGTATGTTGTGGGTAAGCAATTTTTAACATCAGTATAGCATAACATTGACAATTGAGTTTTGTTACATTTTGTTATAAAATGTATAGCTATTTTAAAGGCCAGTGGCTGTAACTTTTGATGATCTTTTTTTTTTTTCTACTTTTGTTCTGAATGTTAATTGACAGTCATGGGCTGTCACGACTAAGCAATCATTGCCTCATCTTGAAGGTGTCCAAAGGAGAGCCACAAAATATATTCTTGGATATCCCCAGGAAATGAATTACAAAGAGCATATGATTAAATTGAATTTGCTCCCGTTGAGCTACAGGAGAGAATTAAATGACTGTGTCTTTTTAGCTAAATGTTTTATTGGTATGTATGATTTAAATTTAAGCCAGTTTGTCACATTTAAATCTCCTGATGACACTTCCATGAACTTACATGAAGATGCCACTTTTTAAAACTGAATGTTTTCTTCACTCGTTTTTTAACAGAGCTTTTTACACGTATAGTGTTATGCCCTTTCATGGCAAATCTTCAACAAGTGTTAGGTCATACAAGTCTATTTTATTAAAACATTACACGGGCTTGTTAAACAATAAATTTTATCCTGATAACACTTGTACTTGGGTGGGAAAGTGCCACTGTAAACATTGCCGTCTCTGTTAATTTCTCTGTTTTGTTTTGTTTTGTTTTGAAATTTTTTGTATATTTTTATTATTGTTATATTCTGCGTTTGTCTTTTTTGTTTTCAATTTTGTATGTGTAACTTGTTAAATGTGTGCTTTTGTGGAGTGTTGTTTTTTGTATGGGTGTTAGTCACCTGTGCGACTCATCCTGACTTTATGTCAAAGCTGAATAAATAAATAAATAAAAATAAATAAAATTCTTGTTCTACTCCTAGTGGTATGTTGAAATACCAACTTTTTGGTCTACTTGTCAACATATACACAGCATCTTAAAAAACACTGAACTATAATTGTCAAAATTGAAGTCTAGTCAAGACTAGAATTCATTTGTCAACAAAAAATGTATTATTATGCAGTTTACAGTTGTACGAGCTGGGTTAGGCTCAACACTATGTACCTTAGCATGCTTTGGGTAGTATAAAGAATAAACTGTGGTTGATGTTAAAAACAAAAAGAGAGCCATCAAAAGGTACAGCTACTGGTCCTTTCACTGGTACATGGATGGGGGGGGGGGGGGGGTGTACAACACTTGATCAGAACCAGCTGATAAATCTACAGAATACATGAGTGCACATGGTCAAAGGTCAGTATGCCAAATGCATAAACATCAAACATGGTGACATGGTGGTTAACTACAGTGATACAGTTGCTAGGAATCAATTTTAAAGGAAACTTTATCAGACTGTAAGAGTTTGTGTTTCAATAAGTGAAACTCTAAATGATGCCTTACCACATTCAGATAACTTAACTTTCTTGACAATCGACAACGTTTCACTTTTCAGTATACACACTCAATACCTGTACACTGTAATTTTAGTAACCCACCAGAAGGCCAAATTATTCTGTTATTTGATACCACAAAAAGTAGTGGGCTCAATAAGAAGCTGCCACATGTCATTAGCAGATCCAAACCCATGTTGGATTCCATGGGTCGATGATAATCCAAATGTAGACAGGCTCAGTCAATTATGGTTACTTTATATCTGGTGTGTGAATGTTCTTCAAGCACATCATCGTATTTGCTTGCAGTCATAATTTCAAAGAAATCTCATCTCATGATACATAATAAATTTAATACTTTACTTTATTGCTAAACAACATACTCGGGGAGTGTACTATGGCAAAAATTACAAAACTCAAAGATGCAGACTTCAACAAACACTGGATGAAGCTGGTACTGGGGGAGGAAATATTACAAGAAATAAATTTGGCAAGAGGTAGTTTATCTTTGTAAGTAAACATATACATGAACTTTTCTCTGTCATCCAAAAGAACAGCAGTTGCACTTTTGATCGTGAGATATAATTTACCCAGCAACAAATGTGTTAACAGGTTAGCTATATAGTACCAGTCTGTGACTCTCATTGTACCAGTATTATATATGGCTCTAATTTTGGTGATTTGAACCAAAAAAAGAACTTTATTCTCATCTTTTAAATTACCTCTGGAGAAATTTATTTTCAATACTTTACTCCTCCAACAGCAACACATACAATTTTGTCAATGAAACTTTGAACTTTGTAATTTTTGCTCTGCAGCACTTCTCGGGTTTGTTGTTCAGCACCATGTTGTCAAACCCAAAATAAGGACTAAAATTAACAACTTGCTCAGAGGGAGATAGTTTTTAGAAACTCTTTATACTCTTATCAGGCAAAAAAGGTCAATCTCGCGACCCATGTCCTTGTTAATGGCAGTGTTAAATCACATAACTGAATTCTCATGTACTAAAGGCTTCACTGTAGATAGATCAATATATCGTATATGTTAGGATAATGGATATACAAGTTACTCTGAACATTATCATTATACACATAAGCGACAAAATACAAATCTTTACCCTACCTTCTTGCCCAGACATTTATCCCGTCTGCGTTGTGCTTTCTCAAAATTAAACGATGTTTGCTGACACGTCTGTTTTCGCAATAATGTGGGCTGAAAATAGAATGTGACACCTTTACACACCGTATGATTACCAGCTGATTTGACCCAGTGACCTATCAACAAAGGTGAAAGGTCACAGCGTCCACCATCCCCAGCACTGCATTGATTAGGCATTCTGTTTTGAAGCTCAGATTCCTCAATGCGAATAAAAATAATATTAGGTGGAATGACCAAAGATGTAACACCCAGACCTGCTCCTTATTGCGAGTTGCCGAAGAGTAGTTCCCTGTTTTCGCGCATGCTCAAACAAGTCCGAAGCGGTAACCCTTAGTCGACGAATACACATGGGTTATAGTATCGGACCTTCGGAATACGTCGCGCTAAGTTTCATTTGCAAGATCGTGAAGTTTATATATTAGGAATTTAATAATATGACAAAATTATAATCAAAATTTACGTTAATATGGTTATTTTGTTTGAATTTTCAAAAGTTTAAAATATGATTGTTAACTTGAAATATTTTACGCCCTGAGGCCCAGAAATGTTTAGGTAGGCTATTGTATCAATATAAAAAGTGTTCTTTCTAGGTGTTGACCAGTCAACAAGGTTTTCGTGTTCAAAAATCATACTCATACCGCAGACACTCTTTCATAAAGCGGTGCAAGTCACGACAAACAAACCTTTTCATCCCATGGCATCTCTGAGAGTGAAGAACTAATAATATTGGAACTAATTTGGGATAATTGGATAGTGAAGAAATGTCGATTTAATCTGCAAATGTAAGCTCATCTGCTTTTGTTTTCATGAGTAATTTGTAATATTCCAACACTCAGCTATAGGACACCTAACACTTTTGAGAAATTTGAAAAATATGAAGATCCAATTATCCAAAGGTAGTTACACAAAGCGAATTCCTGAGCTAGTGTTGGTCAGCAACTTGTTTTTTTAAAAAACGTATTGATCTCATATTTCGTTATAAAACTGAGCGATCCGAGAACGGTCATCCCCGGAGATTAAATTGTACACAAGAGATATATGATCACTGGTTTTTAATGTAAAATGACGTTGGAGTGTCACATAATTGGAACCATTTTATATGATTGCACGGTAATATAAGTACATGTATTAAAATGTATTTAAATGTTCTATCTTTGCGAAGAAGTAATGACATCGAAACACTACCCATATTTTGTCATGCATTTCAATCTGAGGTGATTCTTTCTGTTCTTCCTCGAAATGGAGAATTCTGACTCTTGGCAATTATGGAAAATTTAATCGAAAGTGAATAAAACTTGACAAGAATGTCACTTGGCACTTGCACAGAGGATGCAGATGGCAATCAACACTGTCGTGTGGATAACATATTTTTTAGGAACTTGTTAATAACCGTCGTCCGTCATGGTTCCAACAAGCCTAATCAGTTACAATTATTGTTTTTCTGTCTGTACAATATTGGAGACTACTGCAATGTCGCCCTACATATGGTCATATTTAGAATTTTATTTTATAATAGAGTAGCGATATTGTAAAATATTATGCGCAACTATTCCTAACTTTTACCTGACCCTTCCTTTACAAAGTTAATACTTATTCATAAAAGGACACTCAAATAGTAAATATTTTTATCATCAACATGTCAACACAAAATTGTCAACGATTATGTCCATCCCAGATTTCTGGTCTGTGACTTTTTCTGATAAAAACTTTCGAAGCAGCGCCCCCAATGTTCAGATAGTTTGGCGAAGCTTCTTGTACGCTCCACTGTGACCACAGGTTCGAACAGCCCCTGTGACAAGGAAAAATGTGTCACATGGGTGGGGAACTGTAGTAAAGCAAATGCACAATTGTTTTATCCGTCCATATATTTTCATACCTCATCACAAGCGACTGCCCTGGACAGTGAACTTTTGCTGCACCAATTTGTGAACTTTTGCTGCACCAAATAATTCCTGCACCATCGATTTACGAGCGCTCTACTACCAACATTCATAAAACCCTGCACTACCGCCTAATGTTACCCAGATAAATTTTTAATATCGGAATCATGCCTTTACAAAGACAGTTGCTGCTTCCTGGAAATTAATCATATAAATGTCACAAAATATCTATTTCTAGGGGCTTGTAAAGTTGACCGCTCGTATTCAACATGTTTCAACTTCTGGCAAAGATGATTAATTTAAAAGTAATTTAAAGTGACGAAAATTACTGTAAAGGGTTTAAAAGGGCTTTGCCCTTTTAAGGAATCGGACCCTCTTTGCCATGTCTCATTATTTATGATTTTGACTGTAGCAGCCATCGAGAAGACAGGCTGTGAGCTGTACATGAACAGTTATCATAGTTAAGTGAGTTCTATAGATGACGAACCTTGGGTGAAAAATATGACTGTCACGAAATATACTGTGAATATATAGACGGATTAAAAAAATTTTGCTTTGGTTTCACTATGTCATCGAATTGTACGGATTACACGCAGCATTCGTTTCTTTATGTCTGTATGTCAATTGTTAATTTACAACTGACTGGGGAGGGAACAACACTGCACTTGTCACGGGCACGACCAAACCACTGAAATTCGCTTTCACTTTATATAACGCAGCAAGTAGACTTGGACCATAGTTTCTTTGCTTTTAAGGACCCGGATATATTAAAAGGGACGGATCCGAATATTAATTTCTAAGGGAATAGATATCGTCAATTTCAAAGCCCACTAGAGTCAAAAACGAAATTGTCACCGGTGGGTGTGCCTTGCTAGTGACATGATCCTTGCGTTGGTTAGCTTATCCACAGCAGCTTTTTCGATTTGTTCTATTTCCCCTTTTGAAGTCTTTGGGATCGCAAAAGTTTCGCCCTCAGGGAGAAGGACTCCTCACTAACACATGTCTTCAACAGATTTTATGCAGTATAGAATATCATAATAAAAAACAGGGTAGGTTTTTCATTCTTTCACGTGAGAGTCCGTCATGTGGTCACAGTTATTTGATTGTCAACATCCGTCTACTTCAACCCACGCATTTGGCGCCAAAATTGACATCTCCTTTCATCAGTTTTCATGGTTTTCACAATCAAGAACACCTCTGGATTTTCTTGAGAACTTTTACTTTATTGGCTTAGAGAGCGAAAACACGACAAATATATGTTTCTTCTTTGTTTTTTTGTGCCCAGTTCCTGTCACAGTGTCACGGCGTATGTTTTACTTTCAACAGTTTGCTCGCTAGAGGTTAACCGCACTTGTCCGTTGCGAGGGGAAAATCAACTTTAATAGCAGCAATTTAATGACTGCAGTAAATTTTCTCTTCTCGCGACTGCATCAGAATCTGATCGAAGCAAGTGATGATTCACATCAACATGCAACAAAAAAGTGACATCCATTTTTTTCTGAAATGAGTAAGATTTTTTGTAACTTAATTATCAAATGATTTTCTGCAGGACTAGTTTAAGGGAGCCGTCATTATTTACGGTCTGAGGGGTCGGAGGAATCTGAGGGGGGGTCACTCAAAAATTGAAAGCTACAAGGGAGGGGTTGCTCAAAATGTGGAGAGAAAGAAGGGGTTAATCAATTTTTGGCGCAAAATGAATTGAAACACCTCTCAAATTGCACCATTTCAAGCATCAATTTCTCAAATTTTTCCATGCAAGACTGGGGACAACCCCCTCTGACACTTTCCTCCTCAGCCTCCCGCTTGTTCTCCCCTCTACTTTCCAATTCTGCCCTCTCAGATATCTTAGTGAAAACCTTGTCATGATACCCATCCAAATTGAACAATACTATATGGTTGGATACTGGTTATAGCGTGAGCTTTTATATCTTCATTTTGTTACGACTTTGAATTTTATTTTGTTGGTTTCACCTTTTTTCAACCGTCATGAGATAACCGATGATAATCTAGCAGGGTACATCAGGCATTGAAAGGTTTTAACTATGCCTGTAGTTTTGTAAATTACAGATACTTGTATTGTTATTTAACTTTTCTAAGGGGTCAGTCAAAATATCTATGTTGCAAGGGGGTTACTCAAATTCATCATGGTTGGTGGGGGAGGGGTTACTCGAAATTTCAGAGTTTCCGATAAAATTCCTCCGACCCCACCCCAGCCCGTAAATAATGACGCCTCCCTAAAAGTGTTACAAGTGTCGCTTGACATCACGTTATTCTATAAGATTGGGAAACTGCTGCGATCACGGCAAATTGTCTCTTCTTGAAAATACGTCGAATTCCGTCACGAACCGAGTTCCATTCAATGACGCTGACAATGAATATTATTTTAACACATGTGACAAATTGTCTGCCGAAACCTAAGTAAGGGCATCGAACTCAGACTGTAATACGACCCCAAAAGGCAATCTACTCATCATTTTGAAACTTGAGAAGCCAAATTTAGAGATTAGCATACCCAGCTTGTGTATATATGTTTCTTAATCTTCTTTCCTTTTTTAACAAGAAAATAAAAAATCAATAGAAGTAAAGAAAGGTCTTTTGGCTTCATCTGAGCTTCTTGCTATGTCATTTTCCTATAGCTTTGCTCAGTGTGCTCACGAATTATACTAATGTAACAATGAAGTTATCTCCACTCATTTACTATATGACAGAGAATCGCTTCGTACACTTAAGCAGGGCCTTAGCCTGGGAAGGAGGCACCTGCCCCCCACCCTCCCCGGGAAATTTCGACACTGCCAATGTGTAAATTTTATGTAAATTACCCCAAATCCTGGCTCCGCTAGGTTCAGCCCCTTTTGCAGTTTGGTCAGGCTACGGCCCTGTTAAGAATATTAAAGCTTGTGTCCCCTTTAAGAAGCTGTTTAAACTGAAACAAAATTTAGTATCTCTCGCCGTCAGTCATTTTGGGGTCGTCACTGTTTTCATTTCACTTAGGGAAAGATTACGCGGTTGTTGTGGGAACGCAGATTGGGGATTAGATTTCAAGGTTCATGGACTGACACTGGCAGATGAGAAAAAAATCTCGCCGTCTGAAATAAGCAACAGACATGTATCAAGTACTTTAAGTAATTTGAACATAAATTACATAACTTTATGGTGTAAAAACACAAACAAGGTCATAGTAGGACTCTAGTTTCATTCAAACCTAATCGATAAAGTATCAGCTGCTTCCGAGAAACAAAAAAATCATCGGCATAACTGTACTTGACACAGTAAGACTGGATGATTTAATCATAAAAATTTATAACCGAAAAACGTCAAAACTTTTACCCCGTAAATTATTTAGGTATCACGTAGTAAATATTGAATGAAATTGCTCATTGTGTTCATCAGAAAACCAGACAACTGAAATAAGACAACTGCAAGTAAAGAAAACATACCGGTAAGAGAAAACGACAGTGACAACCCCACTCATATTTCGCTATAGCTTTCCCGTAGCAAATAAAAACAAAAACAAAAAATAGGAAAGTTGAACGATTAAGGTGTATAATTCGAATAAAATCAAGAGGCAGACAGCGAGCACAGGGGCAGAGAAAGGGTCAAAGATGAGAGATACATAGATAAGAACAGCGGGAAAGGAGCTTGTTCATCCGTGAACTTTCTTGCTTTGTCCAGGAAATAAAGAACCAAGCTGCAAACTGAAATCATATTTTCAGGAGTGAAATATCGACCATTTGTGATACAAGTACGCGCGTGTATTGGATGATATTGACAGGAACATGTGTCAAGTGTCTTCAGAGCTGTATGTATTGAGCGAAGACCTCTGTGAAGTGTTGCACACATGCAGTACTGACGAGTGTCGCCTAAAGCTACAAACAGAAAAGAAACACCATGTGACTCGGCTGAATTCAGTTCACTCTGCTTTTATTAAAGTCATTTTGCATGTCACATCTAATATAAGGAAAGCTTAATAAAGCATTTGAGCTCAGAGAGTGAATTGTAATTTTGAAGTGTGAAGCCGTGGTGAGAATAATAACAGAATGACAATACTGCGAAACACAGACTTGTTCTCTGTCAAATTCAAATCGAAGTAAACAGAAATGATGGCCATAAAATTGCTATTGCTATAACAAAAAGTTACACCAAAGGTCACATCCATTTGTTTATGTTTCAGAAAATGTATGTGATGTCTTCAATATTTAGGTTCGAAAGGCTTTTCCATGCAATGCTATTCCATTCATGTATGGTTAAAACTGCTCAACTGCGAAACGTGGGGGATTTTATACGTACATTTATAATTTCAAAAACAAACAATTAACAAAAATAAGGAACTATCAATGAAACATCCGCGATATTAATTGAATGTTGCTGTCCAATTATCTTTTTGGTTACCGAACTTTCAATTGAACGTACTCGCCTTGGCTATAATTACTAAGTTGTGAGTTTGCTGGAGATCGACTTCAGCACGGTTACTCCGACCCGTGACTTAAGGCAGTATGCGCCTCGAAATAGAAAGACTTAAACTTTTGCTCAAACTTTCCTCAACGAAACCACAAACCATTCTCTTCCAAAATCAGGAATATAAATCGGGGGTAACCGTTCAAACTTTGGTTCTATGAAAACAAATCACTTAAAATTTACCGATATTAGAAATTCAAAATGGCCGCCAACACTGTGTCATAAGCCAGTGTAAAATCTAGTTACTCCACAGGGTACAGGGGAAAGTCCCCTGGGGTGGGGAGGAAGGTGTTTTTTTGTGCAACGGTTTACCTTATTCGATTTTATTAATTTTGACTGTGATATTTCAAATAATGAGTTCAACTCTACACCGTCTGACTGCTTTATTATTACCGACAAGTCCTTATCTCCTCTCCAACTTGTGTATACACCACTGTAATTGCTCCGAAAACATTGCCAACTTGCTAATCCGCTGTCCGTATCAGCGGATTAAGTGATTGAGTGAACACCACAGCCGTCCCACACGCATTATTAGTGCGGTTATCGGTAATAATAAAGCAGTCAGACGGTGTAGAGTTGAACTCTTTATTTGAAATATCACAGTCAAAATTAATAAAATCAAATGAGGTAAACCGTTGCACAAAAAACACCTTCCTGCCAACCCCAGGGGGACTTTCCCCTGTACCCTGTGGTTACTCCACGAACTTCAAAATGAGAGCAAGAAGTTATTATAAATCTTTAATCCAAATACCTGTCCGCGAGACGCTTTTTGAGAATTCAAAACCGTTCAGATATGCAAAGTCGGCCGGATGAGATTGACGTTCTTTTTACAGAGAATATATTTGAGTCATATACTTGATTACGGTGATAACGGTGACTTCTGTGAGTGTAATTGTACCTGTTAAGTTTCATAGTGATATACAGTAGTATAACATCAACTTGGATTCTGTGTAAATCGAATGCCACACCTAACATGTATGTATGTATGTATGTATGTATGTATGTATGTATGTATGTATGTATGTATGTATGTATTTATGTATGTATGTATGTATGTATGTATGTATGTATGTATGTATGTATGTATGTATGTATGTACGTACGTACGTACGTACGTACGTATGTATGTATGTATGCATGCCTGCCTGCCTGCCTGCCTGCCTGTGTCTGTCTGTTTGTCTGTCTGTCTGTCTGTCTGTCTGTCTGTCTGTCTGTGTATATACATTTTGTTCGGTCCATGCTGGAGGTAAAATATCACAATCACGATACCAGGCATTTGTTGCCGTGTAGTGATTGTTTCAGGAGGCAAGACATTTGGTTCGAGAAGACCCTGATCAATGTGTTAGTAGGTCTGCATAATGGTTGTTAATGAATCTAAAAACAATATTTTTGATATTGTTTGTACGCATGCATTTGCACGGTTCAAGCTGTTTCTGGTTATTGTGCGCATAGGTGTGTTGTATGAAAGGCTGTGGATAGGAAGAAGACAAAGATTATGGCGTGCTTTACTTCTGAATCTCTGCCAACGTGCTCACACGAATCGTCTGGCTTCCAACCGATACCAGATTTTATGGAGAAGCAGCAGCTTCTTTCAAAATAATCAGGATGTCACGATTCACGAAAACATCAGTCTCTTACGCTTCGAGAATCACTATTACACTCTCATTGAGATAAGATGTTTCCCTCGCTGTTTCCATGGAAACGATCGATCTGTTTCAACAAATACACACAACATTTCCATCGACGTTACATCAATCCAGGTGAGACCCCATTACACTCATGAAAATTGAGTCTGTCGAGAAAATATGCAACAAGGGCGGTTTCGATCTCGATTATACTAGATTCGAAAGTAAATGCGAATTTAAGATTTATGGTGACAGAAACCCAAGCAGGTGAAGTTGATAACTCAAAACATCAAATATTTATGGATTGGTATTTGTGTAGTCGCAAGAACAAATATCAAAAGGTGAATGCCCCGTAGGCGTTAGCGTGCTATGTCCATGTACGAGAGCTTTATGAAAGTGATTTATATTCTCCTAAATTACCCACAAGTTGCTAGAAATCGCCTTAAAATGCGAGAAATTGGTTTCTTGTAATTATAAATCGATTGCATTTTCAGTGCATTTCATACAATTATTCACTGTGTAATTTATTATACCATGTCTAGCTGTGCTTTTGAAGGTTTGTGTTTGAATGCATACTTAATTCCGGAAATTGCATTTGAGGTAACGAATAGAAAAAATATTAAGATATACGTATCACAACAAAATCTGCGCAAGATACAAAGGAGATTTAAGCCTAGGGGTAGATTCATCTTGAACTTTTTCCCCCATCAGTTGCCATGGAAACTTGGAGGATACTGACATCCTCAGGGAAATTTGCCGTAAATGCGATAAAGTAGACCTCATTTATATAAAAACTACTTCGTTAAGAAACATCTGTCCAGTTTTATTGTAAAGAAAATCGAGCGTGGAACGAGAAACAGTGTAGTTCCGTATTAGTTCACTACATAATTTGATTTATTAGACGACAGAGCATTGTCCCATCAAAGGTTTTGGATTCAATAAAAATTGATCGTGATTTTTTGCAAATAAGTTGAGAAAATTTTTCGATTATACTGAGAAGCGGAGCTATGCTTGGTTTTGTTCTTTCCCTTCTCATTTGCAGACTGGAAAACATGAATATTTTACCAACAGAGAAGACTGTTGAACATCCTCATGTGGTTTCATTTCTGTCAGGATTTGTATTCATTTTATGAAACGAGTGGAGTCACATCCATAGTATGAACAATTACCAGAATACTATCAGCTTACAGTGTGAAATTTGACACAAGGGAGCTTCTAGAAATACATATAGGACATCTCTTCTTAATCTCGCTTTCTCACAATTTCCGTTCCCTCTTCATCGTTGCCTTAGTAACATGAAAACACAATTCTCACACGCAACCCAGTTCGAAAATGCGCAAACTCGCAACGCACCAGTGAAATGGATATTGCAATCCTGAACAACTGGCGATGCAATGTACCTGTCGCTATGGTTACCTGGCGGTGTCGACACAATATCGAACAAACTCACGCCTATTAACAAACAGACCTGCACCCGGAATGTCCACCAGTGTGAATGGCAGTTTTCCATGAGTATAATTGTTGAACGATAATATAATCTTCGCGAGACAAAATTACCATGATTAGGCCTCTTGCTGAATGCACTGATTTGAAGATCAATTCAATTCTCATACAGGGAGCGGTTTAGGGAGTTTGTATAGAATATTTCTGTAGGCTGTTCATTCATTCAGGCTATGCCCACCGACTTTCACCCCTCGTATTTTCAGGGGAAAATTCAATACCCAGGGTCATTTCACTAGTAAATCTCTTTGTAAGGACATGAACAGAGATATTTTAGTAAATGGCCAAATAAAACGCTTAGGAAGTTAAGTTCCATGGAAGGATTCAGGTGGAATGAACAACGTTTTGTAAATAAACTGTGCCTTAGCACAGTTAAAACGATCTGTACAAAGCAAAATTTATAATAAAAATAAAATTATTTTTCCTTGAGTATCCACATCATACCGACATGGACAGACACGCACGCACGACGAGCGCCTTGAATGATTAAACTATATGGAAGGGCCTCGTTAACACAACATCACGGAGAAAATAACAGAACCATGTCACCATACCTCGAAATTTTGTCATGACTGCTCAATGAAAGGGAAATTTCTATGGGTGGCTGAGGGACCTTTCATAATTCAAACTGCGGATATATTTACATCTATACATTCAGTGTAGCAGTAAACATTAGCCTAGGGAAGCCGGTTCTCCAAGCATAGCGTACATGCTCATGTATTGATGGATGGATGGGCGTGTGATGAGTCGACCAGTATGAAGAAGACATCTGAGATGGTTGAATCATGTCTTCAGCATCTGAAAAAACAGACAACCTCAAAGTAGTGATTTAATTGAGGAAAATAACAAGGAGATGAGTTTTTCTTGACCACTTAACTACACGAACCTTCCGGAGGTTGCTTTTCCAACTTTCTGCCTGAAATTATCCGGGTCGACGTCGTAAACATCATTGCTTTCGGTTGACGCCTTGCATTTGACCACCATGGCGACAGAGGAGTCGGGTGGGGAGGAGAAACAGGGTTGTACATTCCAGCGGATTTTCGGGTTGCTGTTCACTCACGTCGGACTTGCCCTGTTGCTCGTAGGATACGCCGTGATGGGGGCCGCCGTCTTCAAAGCTATCGAGGCGCCTTTTGAGACCGAGGAGCGAAATCACATCAGCGAAAGCAGACAGCACTTTTTACAATCGATCTGGAACATCACTTCTAATCAGAACACAACAGACGTTGACCACTTCAACCTTTGGGCTGACCTGGCGACGGAAGTTCTTGGACTCTACGAACGTGATCACGCCCAAGCAGTGAAACACGGCATCAACGATGATGTTCCGGCCAAATGGACATTTTCCGGCTCGTTGTTCTTCGCATGCACTGTGTTTACTACCATCGGTAAGCCGACCACCAACACAATAAATCCCATGATCATGATATTTGAGATCGTTCTATAAATGTAAATATGGTCTGTGAAACTATCCAGATACATTTTCATGCGACAAATGTTTTCACAAGCCCGTTCATACAAGCTGTCCTTTTATGATTTACAAAGAGGACATCTGTAATATCAGTATCGTTTATTTCATTCCAGTTATACCGGGTGTGCGGCAACCACAGTCTACACGAGTTACTCCGCATGTAAAGCTTATAAAATTTGTCAGATCGGATTTTGAAAAGCATGTTCAAAATCCGAATAGCAGTTGAGGAAATGTGAACAATTCTATATTTTGTTGAAGTTATGTCGGTGGGAGTCCGTAATATGCCACATGAGACGGACACAGATAGTCTCAAAATATAATGTTTGAAAATTCGTTTTGTATGTCAGTCGCATCTGACCCTAAAATACATTGCTTTGAGCGAAGGCTGCGGCTGTTGAGTCTGATGCTGACCTGCATGTTTAGTATCTCTAGTCGCATACCTTCATCTTTCAATGTACTCCCAATTATAGATTCCTATTTTCGATTCCATCGAATGGCTGGCGCATAATTTGCAGCAGACACTCCAACGCCATCAAGGACGCTATACTAAGCTGCTTTTTGAGTGAGTTAATAGCTAGGAAAACGTACTTTTGAAATAGTCATGGAATGTGTCCCCGCATGCATCCTCGGGGATGTCACAATGCTAACGCAAAATGATATGCCTGAAAACACAACTAGTCTTAGAGTCAACGACCCCAATTTACTTTTTCAAGAGAAACTACTTGTCGTTCATCCAATTGGTTAGAACAGCTCAATTTACATACTTCGCATATTTTTCAGGGCACGCGAAAATGTTTGGCCACCGAATGATTTCTGTTGAACATAACGAGCCATAATTCATCATGAAACAATCCCCATGTCTATTTTACTATCCGTTAGAGAATGGTTGGGTCCCGATTCATTGTCAAGCAAAATAATTTCGGAGGAAAAAACAGAAATAAGTTTACCCTTCAATTCAAATATTTTTCCTAAACAGAATAATGTTGTTTCCGATGGCACCACATGCTTGTGTTTAATCATTTGAGTACCAAGTGAAGAATTTCTTGTAGTATTCCTTTCTATTGGGCTCGGTTAAAAAGAGTAGTTCAGTCTCTATATTTGTAAAGGTCATTAGTTTCACCTAACGATGATTTGCACAAAAAGCAAACAGCTCTGTGTCTGTCTTTCAAAATCTCAGCCCTACACAGATACATGTTTTTGCCTCTGGTAATATGAGGCGATGAAATATGTCAGATGACTAGATGCGGGAAAAGACAACTAGGGGCCCTTGTGTGTCTTAAATCTCTCGTTACGATGCATTTTCAATTCTGAGAAGACTTCCCTTCTAATCCGCCATCAGGTGTATTTCTACAGTGTAATACCACAGGGATTGAAGCCTCCGTTGACTTATCGTGAGGATTAACAATCCGAGGAGAAATAGTCCACGATCATACGACATCTTGCAAGCTTGATTTGTTGCAGCTTACGTATCGTTTAAAGCGTTTTCTCTGGTCGTCTAGCTAAGTTTAACAACTGTATAACTAAATTAACTTTCTAATACAACATGTGAACCGAAACGCGACGTGGCAAACAATTTCTTGTTTTTTATAGATGGCTCATAAAGAATAAGCTGGACAGGTTGATGCTGGTTAAATTCAATAAATCGCGACCATCGGATCAAACTGGCCCAAACATGTTAATAACGGTACCAACAAAAGGTAAAGGAGCAGAGGAATTACGGGAGGATGTAAAATTTTTTGGTAAAAGGAACTAGAATGATAAGTAAAAACCTACATCTTGCTGAGGAGACATGAGTACGTACATAACTCGAGGAGGTTGTCATACTCTATTTAATACTATTATTATTTATGTTATCTATGATGTGAGTCACTTTCTGTCGTTGAATTAAATCAATCATGGTATCATCCAACAATCATGCATTAAAGCTGTCGGGAATTGTATAATCCACCCAGCCTTCTACAACTTTCTTCCATGTTCAATTGTTTCGCGGCTTTCCATCTGGGCTGATGTGCAGCGTCTGGAAAGCTGTTATCCAATTGGATGGCTGAATCTTACCGTTATAATTGAATAATACAAATAGACCCCCTAAGTTTCTGTGAATAGAGACAGATATTACCTTCCGAGCACGCTGCATATCGCAGTTCCATTTTATAGAATCCGGTTACAACTAAACTGCTATACGCGACTGAAAAGATGGCATCACGAAAGGTAGCCAATACCATCGCGATAATGATTTTTTTGTCGGCAAACTTATAACCAGATGATGGTTGGCGTAAATGCATGGTTGTTGAATAATATAACGTAATCATAACGTAAGAGGCCCTCTTTGAAATACACAGTTTTTCGATTTGATTTGTACAGAGTTGTTTGTGGTAAATTACAACATCTGGCAGGGCAGGGAAACAGGAACGAAAGTCAGTTATTGTAAATTCGCAACATGGAATGCACAGATACAAAGTGTTTGATCATTTTAATGCGCCGCCACGTACTGCACATATAGTATTAAATCGCTGTCTTATCAGTTCCCATAAGGTTAGAGACAGGTCTTCAATTACGAGGTGAAACCTCCCCTTCATCAGAATAATCATTGAAATTACAACAGTTATTATAGATTCATCTGTAACACCTGTGTATTGCAGAAATAATGCCGTCTATCTGAGGTGAAAGTAATAGCAATCGACGATTGTCTATAAGTGTTGATGTCTGTACAAAGGGACAAGCAGGAAGATGCAAAGAGATGTTTGTACGACTATCTTTGGGCGCCCGTTAGTGGCTGTTTTAAACAAATTTCTCACAGAATGGCAAATTTTGCTTTGCACGATAGCTGTCTTTTGAAGCACTTTTTGCCCCTAATATCTCTGCAAAGAAGTCGGTATTTCACGCAGCTTTCTGATTCCATTCGTTTTTCATCAAATTTGACGCGCGGATATGAACATAAAAGCACACTTGAATAGTGCCTTGAGGAGACGACGCGTGTAGAGAATTAAACCCAAGGCAGGTAATTATTGGTTGGCCAACTTGGAGATGTGACTGTGCTATTTCTCCGGTGAATCGATATCAATTTTCAATCGTTATCGATGCAGAAAATGTTCTTTTGATCGCTTCCATTAACCAAGCAAGTCTGCAGGAAACAATTAACCCCTGAAAGCAAAGGGGAGTGCTACGCTATACCTGGAAATAATTTGTTAAAATGCCTGCGCGTCGTGAACTCCGCTGGAGCTAGTATTACAAAACGCAAATAGAAAATCTTCACACCTCTCTATCATGCAAATTACTCATTCCTCATCATGTTGGCATGTCTGCTTAAAACCTCGTTATTGACTCTGTCTGTCTCTCTGTCTGTCTGTCGATCTGTCTCTCTGTCTGTCTGTCGGTCGGTCGGTCGGTCAATCTTCTTCTGTCTTATAGTTTTCCATTATACTATACCAGTGCATCGATTACGTAAATACAGCGATGTGATTGGTCGAGACGTGAAAATAACTGTAAAATTCTGTTACGGAGATACTTTATCTCAGACAAAGGTTAATGAACCTAGCGGTCATTGATATCAGTAAAATGGTTAATTAAAACAACAAGATCTTAATTATAAGTTGATTTCCATAAAAACCATATTTGAGACAAACGCACAATAACGCTAATTACGTTTACGAGGATGTTTACGGAAGTCTGGATGAAAACAAGAATATATTTGAATTATATTAAGAATTATGAAGGTAGTCAATTACGTTTGCATATTAATGGAAACCTGTCAATTTAAGATCAAGACCTGTATTGATGTTTATGATTGGATGTATCATTTTATCTTTAATTCATGTCTATAGTATGATCAAAGCCACGCCTTAAAGATAAAAGTTTAAAATCCCATTCTAAAACAATACAAGTATTACTTGGAATAGAGAGAGAGAAACACAGTGGACCCAAGACATTTAGACTATGGGAGAAGCGTATCTTGGGCGATGGCAACCGTCAAGCTTGTCTACAGAGAAATAAAGTCTATGTAGTACCAACGAACTCTAAACGTCTCGTGTAGTCAATACACTGAAGATCCCCAGGTTACCTCTCAGCAGCCAAGGCGAGTTCAACATATAAACTCCCCATGAAAGAACGAATAGTAAAAGGGTGAACGGAACGTTACTACTGCCATGAAGAAGAAAAACGCTTAGTAACACGCTTAGTAACAATTCGCGATACAATACAGTTTTAACAAACGCAAACTATCAGTAAATACATAAACCACAAAAGCAACGGGTATTCCACTAGGTTTTGGTCATTTCCATCCACATGTGCACTTGCTATCGGTCGTGGATATATGTGGTGGACGTTAACCGGTCAATATCTGGTGGTATACCCGTCGCTAGGGATGGTTTATGCCCAAAATATGTCACATGTTGTACCCGTACCTTAAACACATCAATAGGTTATATTTGCATATAGGCCTAAAATAACTTATCAATATTTCATCAAAGTGTCGGACTGAAATGTACATCGAGTGAAGCATTAGAATATCTACATTAATGTTAAGATAAATCAGAACTGAAGTGACATGTTGAAACGTTAGTTTGCACAAGGCAATGATATTTTTTGATTCAAGTTTTCTGATCGAACCAAACTTTCAGACAAGACAAGTGTTTTTAAATCACTATACTCAAAAACAACAACATGAATTTGGAATCTTCAATGAATTTTGACGTTCAGAACGTGAAATCTGCGGGAAATGAAATATAGTTTTGGTTAGGTTACTATTATAACGTACTTAAATCGCTCTGCCACCGTCAAATTTCTGAACCTCGAACAGTTTTTCTCACTGATGGAGTGGTACTCCGGAATGAGGACGCACGGCGTTCTGTACACGCAGTACGCCCGAGAGATCACGTGATGTCGGACAATTATTGGTTTATTGTAATTTAAATCACGTAAATCTACATATACCCGGGCAGATCTGCATGTAATCTACCAGAAAAGTATTTTCACATCGCGCACCCGTAAATCACACATGCGTTTTGAATCCGTGGGCGTACGTGTTTTTCAAAGATCGTGTTGTTCACACTTTTTGCTGAAACATAAGGCAAAAGGTGTTAAAACCATTTGCGTCTTTTGCCAAATCATCTGACCCCATGGAAGTTCATGAAATTTGAATGTCACCTAAACGCATTTGATATAATCGATGTCAGTACCATGGTGACGTCATAGCTTGTGGACATTCTCTTACTTTTTCATGTTTTTCTCACCTTTATTACAATGAAGAACTGTTTCCAGTTAACAATTGTCAACATTTCATTTGGGTTACTTTTACGTAATTCCATGCGGGTATATGTAGGCCCTGTACTTCTCAACCACATTAGCATGACTCTAGAATTTACATTATTATTTCACGGATAATAATTTTTACATAATTATTGATTTTACAAGGTTCAAATATGTAAGAAAAACATGTTATAGGAGCTCGTTAAGAATGTAACTTCGTTCTATGAACTTCTTTTCAATGCCGAGTACATGTGGAAAGAAATTACCAATGTATATACATGCAACGCTACCATTAACTTCTACAGCGTATAAATTAACCTCTTATGAATAATGTGAATAATGTGTTTAGTGACGATCTAAGCCCATGCTACTTATTCCTACAGGAATGATCAAATAGGATTATCATCAAGTAATTGTGTGATGTACGAGAGAAAATGAATGTTACTGTGCCCCAAAAAGACTCGTATAGCGCATAAGAATGGCTATCGGTAAACTCTTAATCATGGTTTCTTCGTCACAGCGAAAATTTTACGACCTTTGCTAAAAAAAAAGCAAAACATTCTCGCGTTAGTTGTATTTTCATCGATCTACAGCTACAATGCTGCACACTTGAATTGGACAATCTTCGCATTGGCGCCATATTTGTACTCAAGGTTGGAATTCTACGTCATCATGTGCTTCATATACGAATAACTTATATCTAATTTACCATTCAAGCTATTCGTAAGTGGAGTTATTTCTGAATTGTATCACTTGCTTCCCAATCACTACTCCTAGCTTCTAGAATGTCGCTGAAATTTAAACACCCTATGCTTGGTTTGTCGTCGTCGCAGTATTTTCATATCGCAATTCCGCTTTGTTGTTTTAGAGAAATTCGGTGCGCTAAGGTTTGCCTGAAAACATCCTAACACATCCAAGAACTTGCACCGCAATACAGCTATATGATGAGCTAATTAAATTTGCAATCTGACAACCTGACATCTCTCCATGAAAAAAGAGTGGTAACCAGTGATTCTGTGTTGGGTTCAGCACCCCCGGGGTTCAGCATCAACACCACAAGCTAATGCCTGAAACAATCGTAATCGAAGTGGCGGTCGGCATACATCTGCTCGCCCGCACGTTAGAATGCGGTGCTACACATGTTCTCACTTATCGGGGTTCTCCGTTTTGTTCAAAGGTTTATTGCATGGACGGCTGTCATTTCCAACTTTATTCTGACTGCTTAAACATCAGACACAATATCCAGCACTTCATAGCGGCAGCTGCGCGCGTGCCATTGTACAATGATTTGGCCTTTTGTAAGGTAGCCTGCCCGTCGCATAGCAACAGCTCAGGTTCAACATTTAATCGGGTTCCTCTACTCTGAGAAACCTCAGATATTTGTTTCCTTCGGGCATCCGGCTTAGATGAATCCTACTCGATAAATTTAGACCTACGAACGGCAGAGCCAGACCTCTTGGTTACTGTGCCTCTCGTTTTGTCTTCGCTGGAGAATTTAACGGCAATACTAAACACATTAGATTGGTGCATTCCCACATCGAACCTGTGCACGAGAGTTTATATCTCACCGGCCATAATTTTGTCGTAACGCACCAATAATTCGAGTAATACTTGAAGATATCATGGGAATACTTGAAGAACAATGATCATGTTTCCGCAGGCAGCATACCGTATAGATAACGTGATATCTAGAGCATCAGTGCACCGATGACACTGTTTCTGAGCATCGCTGAAATTCTTTCAGCGACAAAAAACTCAACCTAATAAATTAAATAACTGTACTAAGGGCCACGGTGGTAATTTGAAATTGCTCATTTGATTGCCAAAGTAAGGAAATATCGACCTCAATATGGTTCAGTGTCACGAGAGAATTTGTGTTTTCTGAGTTACCAAATCACGTGTCATTTTGTAACTCTCTACCTCCCCTCTCTTTCTTTCTGTATCTCTCCCCTATCTTACTATATCTCTTGCCGGCGTCATCATCATCATCATCATCAGCAGCAGCATTATCGATTATCGACGTGTCATCGGACTTTGTCATCCTTGAATATTTGAAAACCCTTTAGCAAAGCGAGTTCATTTCTCTGTCCATAAAACTGTAGTCTCATCTATCCTGAATGTGCGAGTTGGAGAACATAGTGCCCTGACCTTACCGGACATATACACTAGGTGATTCGGGGAACAGACATAAGTCCTAGCAAGTATTAAACATTAAAAAAAGACCAAATTGTCAAAAAATGGTGACTACGGCAGTTCAGACAAGCTAAATGGAATATATTATTTCGATAAAGCAATGCTTAAATCAAGTCATGATATGTTGCGACTGTATAAAGGAATCTTTGTAATAAATGGGTGTTAAACAGTGGTACTGTGCAAAAATGTCTATTCAAAATCACTTAACTGAGGGAGCTAACCAGTATAAATATGAATATATAAATAAATAAATAAACTTGTACGAAATTTATCGTCTAATCTACCCATACAATTGTATTATATATTTCGACGTATATGTGCTTGTTTGAGGGCTAGTTCAATACGTTTTGTTTGAATTATTATTTATTTAATGACGTTTGCTGGTTAATAATCTAAATTTTGAAAAAGAAAACAGATCGAGGGTCTCAATTTTATGTGATAGGGGGGCTCACTATAACATTTTGTTCTACCGCTATAGCTTTCTGTTCGCGTCATTTAATTTTGAAAAGTAATTAAGCTGCCTTTATCGGTAAGGATTTTTCAATGAAATAATCATAATAAACAGTCATACCTTTTAAAAGTATAATATTCTAATTAGTTGAATTTGTCATGAGTATCAGTTTTTCAACAAAGTTCCTGGACTCCCTGGGGTCGTGGGATAATCATTTATAGACGGAAAATGAGATCGTTCAGCGATAGCATTAACATGACATCTGAATTCAGCATATATGTAGTCAGCAAAGATCTCTTGACTACAATTTCCTCGTTAATCCTTCGTTCGCACTCATTTAGGCTGTCTCCATACGGAAATGACAAATCCCATTTGCCTTGTGCAAGATCCTCATTGAAAAGCGACATGACATTTGCTACCATAAAAATACAGAGCCTAGTCTGGAAAATCTGAAAATGAAAGATTGGACCAGATAACCATAAAGTGTCATGCTTTGAAGGTGTACACATTGGACGAGTCATGCCATTAGAGTTTAGCTGGGTGTCTTCACATTGAAATCTACATTCACTTTGAAATGACAAACATTCGATATGCTGTTTGCACAAGATATTTTACATATCTATTTTTAATTAATGGTGATGTGTCGGTAGTCACCGTAAATCTATCAATCAAGCATGTTTTGAGTCTGCAGTAAGGTAAAATGTGCTTCGGCTGCAGTGTTTGATCGATCGGTTTCAGCACAGGTCTCTCAGAAATTCAAAATTCTACGTGATAACACGTGTAGAAAGCGTTCATCATTCAACTTCATTATAAATTCAGAACGGCACCTCTGCATCAAATGGTGTTTGTTTTTTTTTATCTGAGTTCAATATCCCTATAGCCCACCAGCTTGATCGCTGAGCGTTTCCATCCGATGAGAATTGATAATATCGATTATCAAACGAAATAATTGTGCTTGATAATGAATGGCTGCATTCTATGCGATTTTCCAAAGATGATTTTCTTGCTTACGAAATGTAAGCAAAATTTGCATAAGGGTGTGGCATACAGTCAACACGGTCAATTAATTCGCCTGTATACAGAAGAGACAATCTTTGTTTACAGCTTGTAATTGGAGAATATCTCCGTTTAATATATAAGTAGACATACACGATTGTACGTAAGTCGTTGCAAAGGTAAAAGAAATCGTTTTGATCGACGACTTTCGCCATTCTCCAGTATCAACCAGACAATTCAATATGGCTGCCAGTTGTTACCATGGTTACGGCAAATCTGGCGTTAAAAGGAAATCCCAACTTGAAGAATATCGTTAACTTTAAATAAAGAGTAGTGTGATTGACTTTACAATATAGGAATAAAGGTCGAAATGGCCAAGACGTCAGAAACGTAATCTTCATAATAATAGTACTGGCATGCACTTCAAAAATGAAAACCTTCGGCTGTGGTTCATTCTTGCTCAGATAATTTTTAATATAGTATGCCTACTTCAAATCCGTCAAAATTGAACGTAATCGTGAATTTTTTGGTTATCGCTTATCAAATTACTTTAAGGTCCGCGAATGAGCTAGTTTAAATAGCGGCCACTCTCTGTTTTCATACCATCGAGAAAAGTGGCAAACAGTATGAGACTGTGAAACAAGTTGAGAAACAGGTTGAAACAGTGAAAACTCTATAAAGAGATTGAGACTGTGAAAACCTTATTTTACGTTCTACCAAAATGATCATATAGCTCTGTGAAAGCTTCAGAATGCCCAAGCTAAAAACGACAAGATACGTTATATGAAAGAAAAACTTCCCGGGATGCGTTTTATATCCCGGTCAAGGACTATTTCACGAAAGACGGAAACCTTATCAGGTTCTACAGTTACCGGAGAAAGTCAACACCATAGTAACTCAAAACCGGGCTCTGGAAAAATCTGTAACCTCTTATTACGATTACTAGAAAATCAACAATACGTAGGACCCTACTGTGAATCGGTGCTCCTCATGGACAGAAATAGTAAGATTTCTTATTATACGGTTTAGAAACTGCCGTGATGATGGTGATACGGTTTGGAAGGAGTTATACTTATCAACTAACCTCCACGCTCACTAACATTCATAACTGATAGATGAAGATTCTTATTGTCTTTATTCTCTGGCATAAATTATAATGTCATTTATTGGTGCAAATTTTTCTCTTAAATCTTCAGGTTATGGCCACATGGCGCCGGTGACGAAAGGTGGTCGTGTCTTCTGCATGTTGTATGCGTTTTTTGGTATTCCGCTACTCATGTTGGTCCTGGTCGATCTTGGTATGTTGTTGGCGAGGGGTACAAAGTTCCTGTACCTCAAACTGTTTCGTCCCTGCATCGCCCGTAGGAGTGGAAAAGTGTCCTGTTTCGACAAGTCTGACAAGGACAACGAACTCGGGGGTGACGAAGACGTCAAGGGCGTCAGCATCAAGAGGGTAGGGTCACAGAAAAAGGGCAGTGACGAGAACTGGCAAACTGATTACGGAGAGGAGGTGATCGTTATGGAAGACGTCAGCGCACAGAATGGAGATGACGAAGACGACGATGATGTTGAATTTGATATTCCTGTTCTTGCCATCCTAGCTTTTGGATTTATCTATATCTGCGCCTTGGCGGGTCTGCTATCAGCCTGGGAAGATTGGACTTACTTCGAGTGCTTTTATTTCTCCTTCATCACTCTGAGTACCATAGGATTCGGTGACTATGTCCCGGAGCACCAGAAGTTTACTATCGCGGCGTCAGTGTTCATCCTGCTAGGAATGACCGTGATGACCATGTGCATCACTCTTTCCCAGAGCAAGATCCAGCATTCACTGAAGTGGATGGGATGGAGGATCGGGGTGAAATCAAAACCTAGAAAAGAGGAATCAGCCATAGCAAAGGCAAACGAGTAGCATAATGATGTAAGACGGTCTTGTTTTCCGGCGCAAACATGTACGCTTTGGCGGATGATGATCTTCAGAGTTCAATCTTAGGTCACGGTGCGTTAGAAACCGCTTAAATAATGAGCCAGGATTCCGTATTTTATTATGAAGTTAGAGATTGGTAAACTTGGATGAAAGTTATAAAGCGATCCTTTTGAAAGGGAAGATACTGTTTATGTTTCGTCTCCGGGGTAGACTTTCTCGCATAGCTATGAGACAGTGCACCTGCTAACTCGATGACGTCACTGAGTCTCTCGACCGGGGACTGAAACATCGAACTGAATCTGTCTGTAATATCTGTGCTGTGATATTTAATATTCATGCAGCTCCTTGCCATCTGTAAATGTATCGAGTGTCGAAACTAAAGTCTATTTGGGGAAAGATCCGGGAAATCTGAAACGGGAATAATCTTGAGCACATGATGAAAGTTTAATAGATTTTATAAATGCCTCATAATGCCTATACCAGAAATGATCCAGTCTCAAAACATTTCTTCTTGATGTAAATCTTCACCAAAAGTGCGAGCAACCTTTTAATACCTCTACTTTACAACTTCACGATCTATGAGGTCTGCCTCATTTTTTACCATAAACAGTTTTCAACGTTTTGATAAACTATCCGTGTAATACTTCGATGACTTGTGACGGCAAATACGTTATGACAGTCAGATGTATTTGGTATGCCTCAGTATTTTGATGTTTTGGTCGATCATCACTTGAAAAGTATCGCATTGACTGGTCGAAAATTTCGCTCCAGGTAACAGTATGCATTTACAGGATTTTAAAAAATATTCTGGCCTTCGGCATGTCAATCTCAGGAGCTGCAGAAAATGTGTATCGATCAATATCCATGTCATCATATCCGCTGATCGTTTTACATGTAAATGGAAGTGTGGTAGACAAACTATCTGGATCGAAATCCATGAAGAGCATTTCTGTCGTCTCAACGTTGGAGGAAACATGAAGATAAGGCGAAAGTGTTTGATGTGAAGATACTGTTGTGTAAACGAGGTAGCAGGGACTGAATCTTCGATGCATGTGGCCGTGAGTTACCCGGATTAATTGCAGTAATTACGCCATGTGTGTCAGTTGTCCTGCTGTGACCTTTGGGGACACATTTTGAAAGTCTCTTGAAATAGCCAGACAGGTGACCTTTGACAGAATGTTCTAAATAAGGGAACGAGCACAATTAACGGCAGGGGGGCTGGAAGAGAAAATATGTGGTGCATATATTTTTTACAGCCCCCCCCCCCTAACACCAGCAAAAATGTTAGTGGCCCCCATCACCGGCAACAAAATTTTTGTGGCCCACCCTCCCCAAAAAAGAAAGATTACATAGGTACAAAGTTGTACACTTATATATAATCCTTATAACTTTTAATATATATGCTTTAGTGAAAACAACATATTTCCATTCTTGAAATAAATAATAAACAAATAAATATATAAATAATAAACAAACAAAATAACATATGTTCAAACTTTACTACTTGTAACACCTACAGCTACTTTACAGTATTGTGTTGTGCTATTTTAATCTCAAAGAATGATGAAATTACCAAATACCTTATAAACAATCTACAAGTTCATTCAGTGCTGTTATAACCAGTTTCAATAATAACCAGTTTCAACCTAGCCTCTGTATCATTACCAACCATTATTATTGTTGTTAACAAATGAAGTCAATTTTCAATAATAATATTGCTCATTTTACACATAACAACTGCATTGTGAGGTTTAAGACTTGGTATTTCATCATGCTACAAGAAGTTTTAACAAGGAACTCCAGCTTCAACAAGGAACAAAAATGCTGAAAAATATTCTCTGTCTGTCATGGTGTAAAAAATGTTGGTGGCCCACCGCTTACCTTCCCTGGAATTTTCATGGCCCACCCCAAGAACTCTCATTTTTTTTCGTGCCCCCCCCCCCATTTTCTCTTCCGCCCCCTGCCGTTAATTGTGCTCGGTCCCTAAGTTGACAGGATCCTTACGTCATACATAACTTCCTAACTTCCCCTGTCTGACCATGTAACATTGAGTAAACATCTAGAAAGCCAGTGCAAAGCCTCACATCATACACAGAGTATTGCGATCGTAGAACTCATTAGTACCTGAAACACCCGACGTCATAGATAGGTGAACACTATAAGATGTGTGATCGACAAGCCAGCCGATGTATTTGAGAGGGAATCATGTGCAGGAACGTGCTGTCGCAAAACTGAACAATTTATCATGTGGCAAGATAAATGCATGTGATTGGCGGGACTGCAAATGTCACATTTCTTTGAAAGCCGTGCATGTAATATATAAATGCATACCTGAAATAACGTTGAGGTTATCGAAATGTCGTTTCCCACTACTACATCATCAGTGGAGACTGACTCACTCCCTGCAGTATGAGTGAAGTAAGTGATAGCATGTATAGAAGTTCTGTCAATCGTGCGTCATCACCATTGCATCCTACAGGGAGACGTACAGTAATGAAGACTCACAATTATGTCAAGTTTTGCACGTACGTTAATGGAATATTTATTCGATGTGAAAGTTCTTTGCTATAGAACCCATCCAGTGAGCGACGCTATGCAAAGACTATATAATATATGAAGACTTGAGACAGCATAACTGAGCAAGCGCAAAGACTGTATCAAATACTTCGGGAGAGAGTAAGTTAGGAATCAAGTACTTCGGGAGAGAGTAATGTCCAGAAAGGGTATTTCAGTACAGTGTAGTTCACTATTGTCGATTTAGATACAGAAGACGGCGATCAATATTCTGCGGCTCAAGATAATATTCATTTCGGAGAACAAACAAACAGTGGAACGATGAATAAACAATGAATAGGGAAATCATATCATATTACTTGCTCAAGTTGTAGGTTTTGTAATAAAAATACGACATAGATAGTTCAACTTTATCTTTGTGCCTGGTATAAAAATGGCTGAATAGCCTGACTTACCATCTTGCTATTTTACCTTTTTATTAAATCTCTCTTTCATATCACACTTTTGACCAAACTAAGTGTTATGTGTAGCAGTTGAGATTATTAAGTGTATACGTGTCCCATGGAAATAATTACAAATAAAACACAGTGACATATTATATAGACGACGTACTCTATCGACAGAATTTTGAACATATTCCTCGGAACAATAAAGCATTTCCGTTGCTCGCCAATTTCGCGAAACCATCATAAAGACTCGAAACTAGGCCTGCAACGAACACCCATGTTGAAACTCACGCACTCAGTCGTCTGGAACCATGTCTTTTGGTCGGAACAAGTTGCAAAGCTTCCACATTCGTTGAATCGAGTTCGAAACTTAGACTTCTCTACTGTGCAATCCCGAGGCGACTACCTATTGCCACGAATACACAGGAACAAGGTAGCATTCAAGTGTGCTGTGTTACGTATGGACAGGAAAAAGATAGCCATCTTGGCTCAGTCTGAAGAACGTTCATGTCAAATTATATTTTCATAGGAAATATCTTTAAAATTGGTGGGTTTTTGTCGAAGTGGGTAGCGTAGAAATTGATGTCTGTGACTCTTTAAATGAATTGAATTGTACAGTAAGATTGTCATGTTCAATTTGAAAGGATATTTGCAGATAATTCCTTACAAGTACTTAATCGTAAAGTATCATTTTGTCTTGACAGCCTTGATACAAAATCTTATCATATCAAATTTTCTCACAAAAAGAAGCAATTTCGTCACCAGATACGCCGATTACAGTTTGATACGATTGAAATATAAAATTGAAAGAATGAGTCATTTTCGGATTGTTTTACAAGAAGCCACACTTTTGCTTTTTATGTGTATGTGCAATAAAATCTTTTTCCAATTCCATATTGACAATGGACTTTCAATTATATGCTTTGGGTCAACATTGCACACACTCGCATTTACGAGTAAAACATACAGGTTACAGCGACTCCTTCCCAATAACATTTCCTTATGAGAAATCAGTATAGACACATACGCTTCAACATTTCATCAATGGTATAGATATATTTTCAGTAGTCGAGACGGGGCAAAGGTTGCAACTGCAAAATTGTCGTTTGTCGAAAGCGATATGTTCTATTGAAGGAAAACCTTGCCCGCGAAACGGAGAGGAGCTTACTCCTCCTGTGTGTTAGAGCTCACGCACGAGTAACATCACTGCTTCCCACTAGTACATCACACCCACTGCACTGAAACAGCTCATCGCGGGATTCATGATATCACATTCATGAGGTGTTTATAGTCCAGCGAAATACATTAATAATAATGGAATATGAATATTATTAATAAAATCAATTTGATACTTGGTCATGGTTGAACTTCCTTTCCGCTGTGCACTACTTAAACGATCACTTAATGGGTTCAGTAGTGTTAGGTTTCATTTCCGCTCTTCAGTACATGGAAAATCAGTGAACGCGTAGAAATCATACTTGACACAGCCATTTACGGCGTTTCCAATGTATTCTGCGTAATACTTTACAAAGGACCATATACTGCATCGGACAACGGGGTGATAACGCGTTATTAGTCATCATCGTAATCATGGTTTAAATTATGTAATCAATAAATTTCAAGATATGGACATTTCTGATAAAAATATAACATTTCTGTTGTCTTCGTACACTTGCGGAAATACCATTTACCGTACCGGAATCTGAATAATTATCAGAATCTATGCCAAATTAGTCCAGTTGCAGTATTGCACACAATGTGTATGGCATTGCGCCTTCATGTCTTACATATAACCCCATATATTTAATTATTTTTTCTTTCTTTCTCTATTTTATTGTAATGCCTTCAAAAGAAGAGAAACACAAAATTCAAACCAAACAGGTTTCAAAGAAAACACTCAATATATCATTGTGCGTTCAGTGTTGCCTTTGCCGTTAACAAAACTCAACGATCTTTACTTAAAATGCTTTACCCCACTGTCGTAAAAAGTATACGAGGATAAAAAAAGCAGTTTCGTTTATGACTTGAGTTTTCGTATTCTGAAAGGATTTGTGTTTTACTCGCCTGGAAAGATAAATTGAGGATCAAGGTAACGGTGTAGAATGCCACAAACCACAGGTGCTCGCAGATAGTCGATCGAAGGCCCAGGGTCGGCGTGTGAGGCCGAAGACCGAACCTCGGTTGTAGGATAAAGAATAGATTCTTTATTTTACTACCTAGGTTCGGCCTCCAGCCTTACACTCCGATTATCCAGGCAACGTTGCGAGCACCTGTGCCACATACCTTGGGAAAGTAAAATTCTCAAATTGACAGATGTCTTGGACTAGAGTATTCTGTCCTTTGTTTTAAAGGACAGATGAGCAAGGACAAATACAAAACTTACAAAATCAATTCGATCCGCAAAGGACGTTGTCATTCCTGGAATTCCTCACCGAAGACTGTCAATGATGTGTCATTAAAAGGTATTTTGTCATGAAAAACATTGTCTGACCATCACAAATTAACTCAGGAAGGTTGAATTAGTATGATATTGTCCGGGGATGAACATCTAATAGTTTGTGTGTTCAATTGAGTCAGTCGTTATTAATCATCATGGTTATCATCATGATTATTTATCAGCACGATACTTAAGATGTGATATTTATTTATGGACAGATGTACCATACATACATACATACATACATAAATGCATGCATACATACATACATACATACATACATACATACATACATACATACATACATACATACATACATACATACACACACACGCATACATACATACATACATACATACATACATACATACATACATACATACATGCATGCATGCATGCATGCATACATGCATACATACATACATACATACATACATACATACATACATACATACATACATACATACATACATACATACATACATACATACATACATACATACATACATATATATATATATATATATATATATATATATATATATATATATATATATATATATATATATATATATATATATATATATATATATATATATATATATACATTCAAAGATGGATAAGTCAATTATAATCATCACTGTGCACTCAGCCTGTGCTTGAAAAAGAGACTTTCATGTATTCACTCTGATAGTCGCTATGGTAATCAACTTTGGTTATCACATAGGTGCTAAGTTTTCTTCACAAACAAGTGTTGATATTTTTTGCTGCATTTTAATGCACCTAGTTAGAATCTGGTTAGAATACTGAATTGCCAGAAGCAAAATCAAAGCTACTGACGTGTTGATGTAATAACCTCGGCAGCGATGATTGGGGTGGTACTCTCTGAGGATTTAGCATGCAGTTTCAATCACCTTCAGAGGTGAAATTTATAAACAGTTTTGGTACACACGGTACATTTTCTAGAAATCTTCACAGAGGATCATGTGCTATTGTTACTAAATGCCATATGTGATTTATGAGGGTGTAACAATAGTGAATGCAGACAAAATCGATGCCTCATTGGCAGATTCAAAAGCGTTTCCATGATGTCTTTGTGTTTGAAATGATCCAGTGATTTGATCTTGCAATAACAATCTGTACAGACAGCTGTGTATCCATCTTTGATTGACGCAAAGAAGCGGGGCTAAAAGTATCACTGACACTGTCTAGCTATATGAATGCACTTATATTTCTGTATATCTGTGAAAAATACATCATGCTAGTATTCCGTGTGACCTTTGACCTTTCATATTCTGATACATCAGCTTTTAATGCACACATTAACCCGCTGGTCTCTGTAGGTTTCTTTGTACCATGGACATCAATCTTGTCACAGCTTTAATTAAACAAATTACCCAACCGGTTAAATGAATAGATCTCATTAATTATTTGATGTACGACTAGTGCGGTGAGCCCGTGGAATGAATTATTGCTGTTGCTCAGCGGAGTCATACACACTGACACAAATAACCATCCCCATTTAATTAAGTTTATCACAGTTTCTTTGCTCAAGGGAACACACGTAAAAATATGCAGGCAGATAAGCCTGTCATTGCCTAAAGCGACAATATCCCTTTGCAAAGTTTATATCCGTTTTAGCCAAGAATTACTGCCCTACTGAAGCAGACGTTGACAATTCTAAAGTTACGATCAGAAGTGATCGGAATATGCTCTCACAGTAATTGTTTTGACCAAAAGTGAGAAAATTGCCCCAGAAAATTTACATAAGCAAAGAAGAGAAGACAATACTTGACCCGCACCCTTGTCAAGTATCAACCATAGTTGACAAAACTTGCCATGTAGAATAAGGATACTATGGTACAACATTATTGAAAGTCATTAAGCATTTTACGTCAGCCAATTCCTAAGTTGCATATTTAATGAACTTTACTAATCAGGGATATGTACCTGGATTAACTTGATCAAAGTCGGAGAAACATGCTATGTATATTGATAGTACTTGGTTGAAACAATATTGAAAGTCATTTAGCATTTTCACTTCAGCTAAGCTCCAATTTGCATATACAATGAACTTTCCCCATTAGGGATATATATCTGGATTGGCATGATTAAAGTTGACGAAACTTGCTATGGATATTTGAGAAACACTGATATAACAATCATGATAGTTGTTTTGGCAGTTTTAGATAAACTTCTTACTAACTTGCTTATTTAAATAACTTTCCTAATTAGGGATATGTATTTGAATTGACTTGAGCAAAGTTGACAATATATGTGATGGACATAGAAGATACTAAGTTAAAACATCATTGAAAGTCATTGAGCATTTTTACTTCAGCTAATCACCAATTTGCATGTTTAACGAACTTTCCTTATTAGGGATATATATCTTGATTGATACGATCAAAGTTGACAAAACTTGTAATGAATATTAAAGACACTAAGTTAAAACATTACTGAAATTCATCTGGCATTTTTACTTAAGCTAATTACTAATTTGCATTTAAACGAACTTTCTGAATTAGAGATATATATCTGGATTGACTCGATCAAAATTGAAAAAACTTGCTCTATACAATGAAGAAACTTTGATGACCAAAAGTCGCGTTAGATTTTCAGAACATCTAATTACTAATTTGCATATTGAACGAACTTTCCTATTTAGAGAAATATATCTGGATTGGCTTGAAGGATTTGGCAAAAGGCAATTACACTTGCTATATAAAGTAAAGATACAATGACAGCAGTCAAAGAAATGCAGTACCGTCAAGCCTGTATAAAATGGTCACATAAGGAACCAAGAAAAAGTGACCATTATATGGAGGTTGCCATTCTATAGCGGGTGGGTGTGGCATTACTTTTGGCATATGTGGTAGGCTTAGCAGTGAATTTAGGAAAAGATAACAGAGTCTAATAAACTTCAATATCATAAATCTCTAAAAATTATAACACTTGCCTTTAATTTCTGAAACAATTGTGATGCAGCTAAAAATTTGTCAAAAAGAGACTAATTTCTTGCTTTCAGTCTAAGAATGTTTTGACAAAGGTCATTCAGAGTTAGATATGCTGACAATTATAGACAGGTTTTGTTCCAAATTGGAGAAATTCCATGTGGCCATTGACCATATAAGAGAGGTGGCAGTTCTGAAGATGGTCTTTCAACATTTACAATGTTACGGGAGTGCCACAAGGTGACCACTATGACCACTGAGACAGGTTTGACTGTATTTTTATTTCAGCTAATTACATATTTGTATACTTAAAGACCTTTGGAATTAATCTGTGGTGAATATCTTTTATGATGTTGATCATAACACTTTCACTGAAGTTGCAAACATGTGGCAAAAATTTAAATATACAGACCACTGCAATATTCACTTAAACACGTGGGCATTTTCAGTTCATATCCAGTTTTGTTTGCTATGGACTCTGGAAGGTATTGGACCAAGGGATCAACCAGCCGGAAAATTGTAGAGTCATAGAAAACGATTTATAGCTACAACCAAAAATCAAAGTTACAGACAAGATTGACGCAACAGCTTTTGATCACATGTTTGAAGAAGAAACATTTCAGTGTTTGTTCAGGGGAAGAAAAAAAATTTGAAAGGTTATTCAAATTTGATGTCATGTGATCCTTACATTAACAATTATTACAGAAAACAAAAGAAATCACAGCATTCATTAATATCTAGGATTTCAGAAGATCACCGTCCTTCCAAGGGTAGAAGGATTATGCGAAGATATATACTTTAATGGGTTGACAATATCATGTGTTTGCTGAGAATTCATTGTTTGAAAGGGCCCCGGAACCTTAAAAATCTCTGAAGAAGATCATCGCTAGAAACCTACAAACTGAATTTCAAAGCTCAGACAATTCTTTTCAAAAAATGAAAAGAAGTTTTTGATTATAAAAAAAGATAAACTTGGTCTAAAACTTTATCTAATGCAAAATTTTCATTACATAATACACAATTCAAATTTTTGCTGATGGTTGAAGGGAAACTAGTGTTTTGATTAAAAATAACAGCATTGGCCCTAAAAATTTACAAATAAAAATTTCAACATTATTTGGACAGTCTGACAGCAGTCATATCGAATTAACATTTGAAAGCTATTGGATGAGTTTTTTAATATAGAGATGAATGTGTTTTTAGGCAAACATGGGGAAAACTAACAAAATCAGAAGAAACAAATTTCCTGTTCGCTTTGATAAACCTGAAACCCTAGGAAACCATGAATCAAATTTTATCAAATTCAGAATATCAGTTGTCAAGATCTTAATTTTAAAACCATATACTGTAACTATGCAAATTAACTCTTGTTATGCAAGTCTTCCCTACCAAAATCTTTCAGTATGAAGTTGCATTTAATGCTGGCATGTGGACCAAATTTCAGTTGAAACTCATCATCAGTTTTTGAGAAACCACGCTCAGAGACGAACAGGCATGAGACATAAACATTTGATATTGAATTCACAAAACTTTCTTCTTAAAATGTGTGTTTTCTTTCACATTGGACCAAAGCTGCAAACAGTGTTTGTTGTCAGTCAGACTAGGGCTTGATTGTAGCCCTTGATTTTTAATCACTCTTAAGTAATCTAGGGTTACATTTTGGAAACAGTGTTTCATCATTGCAGATAACTACGGTACCTGTATTGTTAATTGACAGACAAGGAAGGAAGGAAGGCATACAATGTACTTTGGCGGCTACCCGTTTCATGTTTTCGTTTGTCTATACAATGAAGACAAAAGCAGCATTGTAATAACCATAGAGGGCACTGTTCTTGTTCGCAAAGGCACAGGGATTTAGCCGAGTGGTTCTCTCTGTTGCCTCTCCGCTAGGCGACTGATGCCGTATGTTGTGGGTTTGAACCCGATTGAAAATTAGAACATCTCATGCAACTCTTACCCTCAATTGCAGAACTTCTTCATTCATTTGTTTTAATTCAACAAGATTTGTGAAAAACATGGTAAATTATTTTAATTGGCAGAAAAATAATCACAGGAAGTATGGCCAAAGCTAGGAAATCTCATATTTGTGTCTAGGGCAAAACCCTTGAACACACTTTGAGTGATATTCGTTAACGAAATTTGGCAAACATGGATTTCATACTTTGTTAGAAAATGGGATTTCAACAACATCAACATCAAGAAATTAGCAACAGCAGGAATTGAAAACGACAAAAATGTAGCATGAGATATTATTTACTGTATCAGTTCTTGTGAAATAAACAATTTGGAATTTGAGAAGTTCAGTTGTTTATGATGGGATAAGATCACCCTTCAATCCTGTGTGATGCAATTTAATTGTGGTTTGTCTTCATGGATGAATACTTTGTACTTTACTCATAAGATGGAGAACAAATTTGACGACTCCATGGCTTATGGGCCTTGAAGATAAAGCATGCGCATTGAACCCATTACATCTTTTTCCCTTTCTGCTGCTTGTTTTCAGATCATTCCTCTGTGTGCTTGTTGTTTTCTTTGCTTATTTACAATAATATATATATGACACTTCATGTTGATGCTGGACATGCAGGGAACATTTCATGAATAGACATTTAATTTTCAAATATAACCACACTCATGCTACAAAATTAAAAAATAACACAACACATTTGAATAAGTCCTTTATTTTTCATTTCTACAGAACTGATCCAGATTTGTGAATGAAACATTAGCATATTACTGGTAATACTGCTTTGCCATCACAATTTGAAAGAGAAATACTGATGAAAATCAGCTATTTTAAAAAAATACACACGCAGACTCTAAAATCAAGCAGTTTACGCAAAGGCAGTGTTGTACAAAGTGGGACCACAGACTACATTACAACAGAGAATCAATGAAAACAATATTTCTATCCTGGTCTTCTCTGTTGTCTACATTTATGTTGCCTGTTATCTCACTGTCTAAGCCAAAGAAAAAATTTGTATTTTATTAAGTTTTTATACTGCACACATAGTCTCAAACAAGTATTGACACACCTTGCACAAATCTTGAAAACTCTATGACATGTTCAGAGGCAATTTCTGATGGTTTTTGCACAAATGTACGGTAATTCTACAACATTGGAAGTTCTATAAAACCTATATAACCATGGTTGCCACATCTTTGCCACATCTTTGCATTGAAAATACATCATTTTGTGAAGAAACTGTGGAATGTGACACATGACAGATTTGGTCTAGATTAATGACACACACTCTCAAATCTAAGGCTCACAATGTAGTTTTGGTATAAAAATGTAAGCTGTGCTATTTCAGTATTTTTTTCTGTAAAACTGTCTTTTCTGATTGTGTGTGTTGAGTTGCCTGGATATTGAAGACTCTTTACTATTCACATGGTATTTTAAAAGTCCCTGTACAGAAAATAGGTACAAATGGATTCACCATGAACTATTGTGGTCAAAAATGGGAGATTTCAGTATGTGTGTTTTTCTCAGGAACACATGAATCCCAGAACGATACTTGAACTACAAGTACAACACTGTTCAAAACTGGCATGGTGTCAAATTTTGTGTTTTGTTTGGATATTTTGGCATGGTTTGATGATAATACTGGAAATGCTTCACAGAGTAACACACTTTCATCACATTTGTAATAATGCTAATCCTTTGGAATATTTCTTTAATGAGGACAATTGTCAGTGGTGAGGACATTGAACATGATACTTTTAAAAGACCTTGATTTTTATACAAGTGATCAGGCACTCTCAATGTGATGTCATGGATTGTTTTGCATTGCACGCTGATAAATTGACTTGAACTTGAAACTGAGAGTCAGCTATTTAAATGGACTGCTATTACGAGACGTAAGGATAGCAAAGTACATTGCACCTTGAACATACATTCACTAGAACTCTGAAGACACAGCCACAAAAGTAATTGATAAGGAGGTAAACATATTTTTGCCTGGGTCTTATTCACTATTTCATGATTTTTTTCCATTTTCTATTTCCACTCAAATATTATTCTGGTGTGATAATTTACTGTCATCGAGTTGATTTCATCAGGAAAATTAATTTTAGTAAATGCATTGATCCCTGGGATTGAGTTTATCATAGTTCAAAACACAATTAATACTGTTATGGTGGTTTTGGAAAGCATTAACGACAGTAGATCCAACAGAATTGATGTCAAATATCATGAACTGATGGAGTCTTTTTAGGTTGTTTTACAGGCAAGTAATAATGTGCACTGAGGTTGTGTGCAATTCATTGCATTTCATATTAATTATCATATAAATTATTGGTTGATCAAATATATTTGTTTCTTTCTCTTGTTTCCATACAAATTTGTCAGCATCAAAGTTATTTTCAGGCAGAATAACTCTCTGAGGACAGAAAGGCTAATCCAGGTGGGTTGTTTTGGTGAAGATCACTGCATTGTTTAAAATGTCACTACCATAAAACATTGCTCTACGCCTTAAAAAGAATTTTTTTTTGCCTTTTTTGTTTAGCTTTGAATGACTTCAACATTTCTAAAAACACAAAAGAAATTTATGTGTATATGTATATTCATGTATAACATGTGTACATATATTTACACATATGTACATGTGACAGAAAAGTACTGCACTGAATGTACAAGGACAGTTTACATTCAGTAGTTCAAAGCAGAAAACATGACTATTCATGACTTGAGTTACTCTGAGTTTGGAGAATCTGCCATGCCAGGATGAAATTGAACATTCATCGTCAAACTACGGTGACAAATCTCTAATGGTACTGTAATCATCATCATTATCATCATCAGTGTACTTTGCTATTGTTTGGGAAAACAGACACAAAAATTTGGACACTGCTTCAAAGGAAAGTTGTTCATATAAGAACATTAAGAATTATTTGATGACCACTGTGATGACATTAATTAAACTCAAGTAATGAGCAATGATGAATTACACTCTGAGTGTGTGTTTGTGATTTCAAACATTTCTAAAGACAAATTTCAGCATATCACTCTATATACACATCATACATGTATGTATCGTACATATATATCCGAATATACATAGAAAAATAGTGTATGCAGATTGACACATTTTAAAATTACCTAAACCATAATATTTGAACAGGGTAGAAACCATCTGCCATACACTTGATCACACAATCATCAAATGTGGCATTCTAACTCACTATGGCAACCATTGCAACAATTCCAAAGAGAGTGAGAGCATAGAGACTGAGGCAAACAAAAACACTCATATTGATGGACGACCGTCTTTTGGTAGAATATTATTCATGTTATTTCACTTACAAAACTGACAAAAATGTTGATTGACCCTGCAGAGTTCCTACCCTGTTTCAGGATATAACAAAAAAGTAATTTTGAAAATTATATCATTGCATATCTATCATATTTCTTTTTTCTGCCAGCCAATAAAATTTGTGCAGGCCTCTATCACCCAATACTTCCATGTTTCCTTTAGCAACACAACATATAGAAGTTCTTACAACAATTACTAAAGAATGCCAGAAGATAGAACATTTGTACTTCTAATTAGCAGCTTCTCTAAAACTAATCTTATACATTTCTATTACATGTGGTCCTTTTGAAGAACATTATTATTTCAATTGTAAATACAACAGACACCTGCTTTCTGGAGTTTGGAAACTGAATATAATACTTCTTGAAATTTTATCAGTTTTCAAACTGAATAGCTAACTTACAACAATGAGGATAATTTCTGTGCTGAGATTTGCTGTTCTTGGGTCTTTGACTGGCATGGTTGTATCTTCACCAAATCTTGTCGTCATGGAGACCACCTCTACATTGAAAAGAGTGCTATATGATACCATTGATGTATTCACACTGTCAGGTGCATAGCTAAGTGTTTTGTGAACACACATCGGGTCAGTAAGAATACTGTGTTATTTTCAGGTAATCCTTAACCCAGTGGTGAATGGAACAAGTGAATAGGTGCACTCTTAGTTACCTATGGCTGGAATACTTTTTGATTTCTCTATAATTTCTCAACATGGGGTGTAACTGGTCAGTCATTTGCAGTGTTTAGGGTGTGAGGGAGCTGAAAACTTACAGACAAGATAGTATTGCCTTGAGTAAAAGAGAATCACATGCTGATCAACAGCAGTACTAGCTGTCGTTACATTGGAATTGGCAAGAACTGAAGGAACAGTGAACACTTACTTACACTCAACATAAATTTAAATTATGCTTGTATCTCTCTCATGGCGATTGCAGAGAAGAATTTGCTCTTTTGACACAATAATTTTCACAATTTAATGACTGAATATTTTGATTACACAATGAGGATTGTGGGCCAATCCGTTGATTACTTGGTGGACCCTATGGTCAATACCTCGGTGAATCTAGTGGTCAAGCAGCCTTATGTGGTAGTCCTGAATGGCATTTATTACACTATTCCAGCACTTACTGGTCCCCTGAACCATTGAAACAGAAAATTTACAAGTCTTGGCAAAGAAATTGATGTAACTGGATCTCAGATTGGATTTTGTCATCCTTTATATTATACAGGACATGCATTATGCAGAATACCTTTATCGAATTTGACAAGGAATCCCTGACCATGACACCGCAGGTTAAATATAGAATCATTTTGTTTCTTAATATTTTTTTGAAGATGTAAAAGGACAAGGATATACATGTACTCTATAAAATGGCTTGCATACTCACATTTTACACTTTTGCAAAATATTCTTTTAATATTTCTGGAACTTGCTCCTCTTCATAATCTTTCACAATCCAAGAACTATCATTATGTATGCCTCGTATCATTGCTGATAGATCTGAGTTAATACATAGGATGGGATGAAGAAGAACGAACACCTTTTGAAATTCTGATAATGATTGATTGCATTCAAGTTCAATGACATCCTTTCAGCATGGGATACCATTTGAGTTGAAAAATGTACACAAAATTAACTAAAATGTTGTACAGGAAGACTTGGTAGACTACAGTTGGTCTATTAAACGGACAAAGTCAGCCATTTTTCATGAATTTTGTTTGATATGAGATACTACTTATATTGTTTGACATATTGAAAGATACTGAATGAATTGATGTCATGCATATATTCGACCCCAGTTGTAGACACAGTTAATGAAACCATCGCGAAAATGAATTAATGGTCATGATGGCCGACTTTGTCCCTTTAACCTATAGAACTGGAACTGGAAATCCACTTGTCGAAAGAAATGAACTTTGACCTCAAACTGAATATGCTCATCCTTGATATTGATAAGTATTGATAAAGCTGCATCATATAAAGTGCCATTCATTAGTTGAAAAAAAATTACTCACTTTTTCCAGAGGATGGCCGAAAGAGACACAAAATCTTCTTGTTCCAGGCAACAGCTCTACCAATTTCATAACCAACACCCAGAGAGGGCTGAGTCACCTCTGCTACCACAACTATTGTTGATAAGATAATAAGAAAAAGAAAAAAATAATAAAATTATCACACAGATGTTTTTGCTAAGTAATATGACAAATATATATCTTATTTGAACATGTTTCATAATCTCTAAAAACTTTGTCTTCTCAGGTAATATATACAAAGGTCTTCCTCACCGTCAACTTTCAAGACAGTATTACTCTACCATTTGTATGAAAAGAATTTGTTTAAATATTCATCAGGTCAGCCAATCAATGCAGAAAAAAGACATAATGTATCATATCTTGTTAAAACTGACCTACAATGTTAGTCTACAGAAGAAGGGATAAGAAGCCAAAGTTGAGATGTGTAGATTAAAGACTTACCATCACTTTTCTGAAGCCATTCCAGATCCCTGTCATGGATGAACTTCTCATCTAAAGTGTCCCAATCTGATTTTAAAAAATGACGTAAAATGTTTATTTTATTGCAAATGCAATTTATGTTAAGTTGAAATTACCATGAGCTTTCACAGTAGAAAACACTTACCAGCTACACCAGTATGCATCTCAGTTGTACTTAACATGATATATGATGATTGTATGAAATCAATGCAACAATGCCAAACTGTCAGGTCTATATTTTTTATCATTTGATAACAGACTGAATTTCTGTACATATTCCTTTATTTTCATACTTTTGACAGAATGACTTGTATGCTATTGTACCAGTATAGAACTGATAAATGGTTTTAATTACAAACAAATTCAAAAGAGGGATTAAACTGCAGCAAGTGAAAAATAGAATACAGTAAAATATTGACCGACCAGCAGGAGATAAAACACTAGCAAAATTGCAGAGAATAAAAACATGTGATAAATGGTTTGATATGGAAAAATGAAGGCTGCGACAGCTTTAAGTCTCACCTTTATGTTCTTTGTTACCGACATGTTCAGTGAGTACTGTTCCAAAACTTTGCAATTGTTTGATGATGCGAGCATAAAGGTCGGCATCCTGACGACCACCACGAATACTTCCACAAAAGTAGATATGTCGACTCATTCTATATTGGGTAGTATCTGCACACAGGTTGTGACTTGAGAATGCTGGAGATGATTCAAACCAGGGAAATAAAATTGAAATTTTTACAGCATAACAATATTTCGCAGTTTTCACATATATCTTTGGGAAGGAATGTTTTCTTTTTGTATCTATCATAGGTTCTGTATGCTGGTAAAATTTGCCCTAGAATTTTTGTACTTTGTGGCTTCTTGATAAAGAAGCACTTGAGGGGCTTCATTATTGTTGTGATCTGTAAGTATGAGGTGCTTTAGACAAAAAAATATTGGAGGCTAAAAGGTGAAAATGTATCATAAATTTATGGTTTTATATTGCAACAAAGATATGCAAGTTAGTCCAAATGAAGAACCCCTTAAAATACAAAACAAAACTGACAGACTGCATAATTAATATGGGGCATATTGGCATGTAGTCTTTCATAACGGTACCATAATGTCCATCCACCTCATGTTGTGGAGCCAGGAGAAGCTTTGACAGTATACGCTTTTATCATAAAGCACCTGATGCACAATTTATTATTCTTTGTATTTTAAGATACGCCATGCACCAAAATGTTGAATATAAAAGTTTACCATAATCTGAAAAAAACATTTCTTGAGGGATAGTTGTTTTACACCAGAAAGGAAAATATATATATCATATAATGTTCAACAAGCATTTCTGTTTTATTACTCGGAAAAAAAAAATTCTTAAAAAGTTTACAAGTAGGCCTACATTCGCGTTTATAGTGGTTTGTTTTTGTTTACAATTCTTAAAAATAATTCTAACTGTATCCTGTACTGTTTCATTTTGGTCTAGTTTTAATAGATTTTGCATTTGTGTGATTAGTTTTTGTGTGTGATTATATCACTACCAAAACCGATTAATTGCCAACTGTATTTACATTGCATTATAGTATACAACTACGTTAGTATAGGTATAATTTCATAAGCTTTGTTACCGATCAATTTCTAATTTTACTGAAGCATATTTTTCGATTATCCACTTTTCAGATAACGATGGCTGCCTTCCCCGCCATGATGGGGATGCCATGATAATTGCATGTTCATGATTAAATCTGCAATCATCATAACCTCACCCAGGAGTGATGGGTACCTGGTAGGACAGTTGTTGTTATGTGTGCGTTTAGCTCTGCTGCGCTTATTGGCTGCACATGTGGGCTGTTTTCTGCTCCCCAGGGAGTTGAGTGGTATCATATTAGGTCCAGTGACCAGGGGTAATAATTGTATTGTAAAGCGCCTTGATCACATCTACTTGTGGATATGTGCGCTATATAAGAACCAAATATTATTAAATATTATTATAACGTCCCCATGGTAGGGAAATCTTAAGCTATGGAATAATTTAGGGTTTAATAGAAACTTCAAAATTTGCGGATGATTGGTAACCCCAAAATATTGTCTGATGTTCGAGACCGCAGCACTTGCCGCTGCAGTTGACTGATCAAGTAGCCCTGCGTACGATGCTGTGTGTTCCGCTGCAGCTAATAGCCCCACTCTGTGGTGAGCGGGGCTATTAGCTATTAGCTGTAGCGGAACACACAGCATCGTACGCAGGGCTAACTGATCAAGATGCTGACAATGCTTCGCTGGAATGAGTGCCTTGCTTGCTTGAAGATGCCAGTGGATACAGTGCTCGGCAAATGGTTTATAAATGTAAATGACGTGTAACACTTAATGACTTAGAATCTTACCTGATATGCTGTTGTATATCACCTACTGTCAGTACTGATAGAGATATCCCGCCTTCTGTAAAATAACCCTTTCACCTATGTACTTTGAACTCCGATCACGTTTTCGGCTACGTCATACTCAGGAGCGGAAATTGTATCGCTAGGAATTGTGGGAGGGAGTTCCTTACGTGGCAGTCGCCATTGTAAATTTCCGGTTTCGCAGTAAGAAAACCGGCGAAAGGCAATCGATTTCTTTCAACGCATATTTGGACCAGTTTACAGTAAGTAATAATTCAGATTGTGGCATTTTCCCCTTTCGCTTCCTCAAAGCTGTAAAATTAAGGAGAATGTGACGTATGATCCGTCTACCTCCGTAGGCAGTTCAGTAAGATTTACGAACTTGGTCACAATCTTCATTCATCGTAATACCATTGCACTGGCGACATTGTACAGTTCATATTTTGTGCGAATTCAAAGGTACACGTCAGCGTGTTAAGAGTCTTGCCACGACTACATGTATGACATGTGAACAGAATCGTTGTTGTCAGGGTGTAAGAGAGTCTTTTAGACACAAGTGTCACGTGTGGTAGCACAATCCATATCCATATGCAACGGCCATCGAAATCGTTTAGTTCAGTCGGTTTACACGCAAACAAGACGAGTATCAGCTAATGGACAATATTGTTACTCACATGTAAAGCGCTCAACATTGAAGTTCTCAGCAAAACATATGAAGGTATAGTCGGTCTTTCATTAATTCATAGAGATGTTCGGGCATAGATGTTCCGGTATGACAGCACTGAGCCCGGGATATTAAAGCAGATGCGGGGAGTCTTGTATCGAGTAGAATTTCTAATAAAAACATGGCCTCACTCAATCTCATGTGACAAGACCAGTATACCACAATGTTATGTTCATGTGTGTGTTTCACTCGGCAATAGTTGAGAGGATGGCCTGTTTATAAGCTATCAACAATGGTTTATAAATGTCGGAAAATTGACAAAATGGGTGTTCATAGCAGTGCTTGATGAGTAACTGCTGTAGTGCTGGTCCTATATTGCCAGTTATTTGAGTAAATATCTGAAATATGGTTTTGTCTTTTGGGCCATCATAATACCTACAAAAATTGTTTCTCATTAGACAATGCAGTGGAATCTTACATTATGGAACATGATGTTAACTAGCTGTCAAAAGTTTTCCGTTGATACTACCAGTGTTTAAATTTTAAATATTATTGTAGTGGCTATAAACAGAATGCTGAGTCACTTGGAAATCATGTTTTGTCGGAAACAGTTTTCTGTTTGTAGTCACTATCATGGAAGTCATAGTTAAAGGTTTGCATTGTGTTTAATAAGAATTTTCATATTTTCCCATTCATAACTAAGGCATATGCTTTTCACAACGTGTATACTATACAGGACAGTATTCCTGCTTGTGATAATATGACCAAAGTAAATGTTTCTTTTACAGAAGAAAAGGTACTTGAGGATAAGTAGTTGCATGAAATATAAATTTACTGTATGAGTTTGTCTGGATTTGCCATTGAATACAATATTTTCAGCTACAGATAAAAAGTAACCAGAAAACTGCTCTTACTTGGAAAAAGATGGCTGCATTAATTAAATTTTACATGTGTATTTAACTAAGCTAGAAACCATAGATGTTTGAATTGTGATAAAATTACATAACACAAGGCTTTGCACAGATGATAAGACTGCAGTGAGATTTAAATCTCTAATACTATTACTATGTTCAGACAGGGAAAAATTGAAACGCTTCTGCAACACTATTTGTGATTTGTAAACACAGGGGATTAATAGATTGAGTCCGCTTGCGTCCACATACACAAAATTAAGCCATTGTTTTGATGTTTAAGACGTCTTAATGCGCCCTCTCGAGTTCAAACGGTGTGTATGGCCAAGCATTGTTTGTAACAAGATGGCTGAAATGGACGACGTCGTACTGGCTGTAAAGAATGTGGAAGAGGCTCCCCACACAAACAAAACATTACCATACACACTAATCCAAACTTCCCTACAAATATCCGAGGCGAAACAAACAATCGGATAAGAATGTAGAAACACATTTTTGAAACGAATCAAACACAAACTTAATGACTCAATCGAATATTTTTGTTCCCACTTAATAAATCATAGACAATCTCAATTCTCGGTTTATGGCAATTTTTGTCGACCGATAAAAGTCTTTTCATCTTTAACATTCCGTTCTAATTTCACCTATGGTGTATAATATCCTAACCTCCTGTGACTTTCCTTCTAAACGTTGATTTGCCTTGTGCACCAAAAGAGATGCTGTATTTTATGCCAAACGATGAAAAAATATGTGAAGAAATAACCATGTATCAGTCAGTACGGCAGGCGAAACCCGGACGGCCATACCGATTGGGGACAGAGCATAGTAGATCGAAACGCAAACGGGGTGTTATTATAGGAAAGGCGGTGACTTATTTTAAAGCTGAATAAAATGCTGTCTCTGGTTGTGTAAGTCTGTTGATCGAAATATATATTTTGTTCCCCGGGCCAGTTGATTAATCATGGGGGATGGCAGTCTCGATCTCCCCTTTATGGTTCGATATTTACTGACTCGTTCCCTCTCATTTTTGTCAATCGATGAAAGCATTTTCGTCTTCCATATTCAATATTACTTTGACCGATGTTACATCCTGACCTATACTGTCATTAGTCTGTTAGTTTTGACCAAAGTACAAAGACATTGCCCATGCGTCCGGCTGATGAGATGTTTTGCAAAACGGTGAAGAAATGGGAGCCCGGTAGACATCGATGTCAGTCTTTCCGGACTGTTTACATGTAGCTTAGGGGATATCAAAGGAGATGAATCAGTTAGATGAATAAAACATAACTTTTCAGACTTATTTTATGTCAATTTTGCCAATGTCGGACTTTTGATTCGATTGAGAAACCAGAATCACCTACAGAGATGTCTGTATTAAACACGAACGCATAATTCGGAATAGTTTGTTGTGCTACTGTCGGTCTCAGTCGTGGTATCTCTCCCACAAAATTTCGAAGCTATAGGTCTACACTTGTCGTTTCGATTCACAGGTAGCGGTACACCGATGACCAGATATTGTACCGTTCTTAAAACTAGTCTAAGCAATTTTACGACACTGCACTATTTGCCATCGTGTCTCCCCGTGAACGTCCTTGAACCTATGGACGTGACCATTGTTTTACTGCGCCCATTAGCGTGTAAACCCCTGCTCGTTACCAGCAGAATACTTTTTAAAGTTCTGTACATCAGTGTACACTGTGTGTATAAGCCCTAAACCTAGTTTAATTCAATTATGGAAAGGTATTAAAGAATAAAGGGTCGTTACAGTTGCTAAAATTGCGAGAAAAACGGCACTTTTTACTCAAATAGAATAGTCCTATCCACAAGCACTATTGTTTTAAATCACGTCCAGGGTGCGCTGTTGATTTTCATTCTTTCGTGCAATTTCATTCGTTTGAAGCAATTATCCTTTCATTTGACTGCTCTGTGGGACTCTTCTGAATATGTGTTTTGGATAAAAAGAACTCTACAGTGAAAGACATAAACTTCGACGGTGATAGGTATACAATATCGGTTCGATGTGTGAAGATATGTACAGATTACAAGTTATTTTAGAAGTTCTCAAAACCAGTAAAAATAATTCTGCACGCCACTTATTGATAGTTTCTTCTTGTGAACGTCATTGAATCCGTGACCGCGACCATTGTTTTCGAAGTGTTCGACGGTTGAAGATATAATTATGTTACTGAACTATCGTGTGATTGTTTAATAGCATGGTTAGGTAATAGACGGTGTAGTCTGTAGAGGCGATACGGCGAAATTCCACGGCCCAAGGGAGCGTACATAGCATGGTTTCATACAACGAACGAGCCGTCGGTTTCCATAGCTACTACGTGAAATCCGGCCTCACCGATGTCCCGGGCCGATGTCCCTGTCCTGATTCGGAGAACAACTTTCAAGCTGCGTGTTGAGGTTCAGATGTCCGATTTTTTCATATTCAAAAGGCTTATTGATTTACAGAGAACGCCCGTCTTGTTTTTAGCTTTAACTTAGCACATGATGGCAATTGAAAATTCAAAGCCAAATAGCCAGTGGGAAAAAAATAGACGACTCGCTCTCACCAGCGGTCGAGGTCGCAATGAAAAAAAAATCGAAGTCTCTGAAATCGGTATCATTGCTCCGCCATGTTTATTGTTGGTTGTACGGCCAGTTTAAAGTCACAGACTTTCTTCACGGTAAAATTCATATAATTGCCATACCGCGAAGTTCCCTGTGCATTTCAATATGTCTATTTGGAAGCAAAAGCGCCACGGACATTCGATCGATGGTGATGAACTTTCTCCAGGCCGTGACATGTCACCAGTTACGAACTTTACCGGTTTTCGATACGAAAGATGCAATATATTATCAGCGTTGTTCACGTTGTGTTTTGAGTTTGATATGGAATATAACAGGAAAACACTAACGATTAGAGTGACGATAGAGACCATGCCCGATACGGAAAAATTGACATCAACTACTTGCAATGAGCAGTGACCTGAAACTTCAGACTGATATATAAATGTCGACAATATAAAATATTGAAATGCCAGAGAGAGAGAGGGAGAGAGAGGTTTACGCTGTCGCAAACTGATTATACTCTTTCGGATATGACTTCGGTGTAGACGATACACAGACATCGAAAATGTACACCTACTTTCCAGAAATTCGACCAATCTTATAATAAAGAGTAGAACAAATCCAAAAGTGTTGGTTGAAGTAAATCTTTAGATGTTGGTTTTCTAAAGTTAGATAATACTTACAGAAATATGGTCGTCATAGTCTTCTTTTAAAAACTATTATCTTCAACACCACGTTTCTTATGATCGGTGATGTCATTTTTTATTATTTTTACAAACTTTCAATGCATCAAACGCTATAAGACTATCTCATCTGCCTGTCAAGGAGTTACAATATATTTCCAAGGGCTGGCACACAATGTCAACTTACGTGTCGAGCGGCCGGTGGCAGTGTCACATATTGTTCCGTCTGTAATCGCGGCCATTTTGATTTTGATGTGACACCAACGTGCGTTTGAGGTTTTTTTTGTTACCTAATTTGTCGACCTCACAAAATTTCGCAGTCCATGCTTTGAAGCAGTCTCAACATGGCAAACATGTCTAGCGTAAATTTCATCATCGTCGTTCCAAATTAAATTTGACCACTAAATTATTTCGGCAGTTTTAATTTCCTATTAATTAGAAGTTTTTTCAAATCGTAATTATTTTTTTCCCCGTCGAATTGATAGGGTTTTTGGTCGCAAGCTTATCTCTTCGTCGGACCAGTATACCGCGAGATGTAGTACTGTGTTCAGCAGCCATTGCGAAAGTGAATATTGTATATTGGTTGTTGTTTGTTTTATGTTACAAATACCTGTCGCGTGAGGGCGTTTGAAACGCTTCTGAAGCGGCTCAGTCTGTCCACACAGCGATTTGCGGATAGAGTTAATCCCTACAACGGCTCTGGTCGGGCCGACTAAATCGTCTCAAATCTGAAACGCTTCAGAACCACTTCGGAGTGTCCACACATAACTTTCTGTGTCAGTATTGGCCCAGAACCGTTTCAGAGACGTTTCAATGGCCTGTGTATGAACGGCATATATGTTCAGACAGGAAAAAATTGGAAATGTTTCTGTGACACCATTTGTGCTTTACAAGCACAGGGGATTATAGTTTGAGTCTGCTTGTGTCCACAAACACGAAATTAAGTCTTTGTTTTGGTGTTTAAGCCGGCTTAATGTGCTCTCTCTAGTTCAAAAGGTGTATATGGCCATTATCTCCATGATATGGCCAATCATACAGCATTGTAACAAGATGGCTAACATGAATACAGTCGTACTTTCATATAGCCAGTTGCTGTCAAAAACTTCTTTGTACCTCACTTTCAGTGCCTTTATCTTGTGCTGGAACTGATAAGCTATCCTGTTTAAACCCTTTTTGAAGAGCCCTTTCAGCAATTTTGTTGTAAACGAGTCTGTCTCTACAGGTTCCGTTCAGCCATGGATGTCTATTTTTTACATCCATGGTTCAGCATTCTCTGTAATGCTGTATACTTTTGTCCGCTCAGACTGAGATAAGCAGACTGATCTCATCGTCAAACCAATTATTGCCACAGATTGTAGTGTTCTGTTCTGTTCAATCCTCATTATCCAAACTATTCAACTGACTTGCTGTCTACTTCCAAAGATTCCACAGTTTTCCCTTTTTGTATGCATCTTGTGTGCAATACCAGTGATGCCTAGATATATGTTGGAGCCAATTAATGTAAGACAACGGTATTTATCATCAGTGTCTGAGTTTACCCTTATTGATACTTTTGAAATGTCTCAGATTCAAGTTAAAAACCAAATAAATTATGTGAAGTGTAAGTACAAGTGTAAGTGAAGTGAACAAAAGTGGACATTGTTATTTAGTACTACTAGAAGTTCATGGGTAAATCAAATAGATTTAGTGGCAGGTAGTTTGAGCTGCAAGTTCATAATTTCATAAAACGAATTAACTATTGCCCCTTGGGGTAAAGAAAGAATCTTGACAAGTGAGATGACAAGATGTTCTCTGTAGGAAATTACACAAAGGCTAGAGTTTAACAACTCTGTATTCAACTTGAATTTTCAGCAATACAAACATGTCTACGTATCAAGAATTCATTCAACAAGCAGAAGACAGAGATGGTGTTCGATTCAGCTGGAATGTATGGCCATCAAGTCGCCTGGAAGCCACTCGCATGGTTGTACCACTAGGTTGTCAATTCACACCATTAAAAGAACGTCCAGACTTACCCCCAATTCAATATGATCCAGTCCTATGCAGCAGGCCAACATGTAGGGCAATATTGAATCCATTGTGGTAAGGAGAGCTTGTATGGTGTATATCAATAATCACATAAGACACGAACTTTTTTAAACACATGATGCTCAAAGTTTCAGTTGGTATTTTCATGTTGTACTCTGATAGACATTGTCTTCAGCATTCTGAATCATAGGTATGGCAGTTTTGCTGGTACCTATACAGTAGAAGAACTTACACACATTTGACCTTGAAGATGAAGATGAAAAGATTTTCTGAAATCTGTTTGTGATAATTTATTGACCATTTGAAACAATGTGATACTGTTTCCATGTACAATTTTGACTTTGGATTAAACTCTATCAATCCTTTTCTTCCATTTCAGCCAAGTTGATTACAGAGCTAAGCTATGGGCCTGCAATTTCTGTTTTCAGAGGAATCCAGTAAGTAACAACAAAAAACTAGTCTTGTTTGATATTTGACTAATTAGAGAGTGAAATAAATACCTGTTATTTCCTATTTTATATATAAATGAATCAATGATGCAGTACTACAAGATGGTATATTAGAATTTCCTCTTTAATACAGCATGCAGGAATATACAGAGTGCACTCAAGGACAACATGTTGCACACACCCCACATATGTTGCACATATTCAATAAAATACTGCAAGGCTCTTTCAAACTTGGAAGTATGAAATATATAGATAGATTTGATGTATGTTTAAAATTTTGCTGTGTTCATAAATTTAAAATATAATGTGTTGATATTCTATCCTCCATTACTGGAAATCCAGGTAAAATTTACTCGGATACTGGCCCTAACAAAAACATGGAGTGATGGTATTTCTTAATGTTACCAAAAAAGAAAAAAGTAATGCAATACAAGAGACAAGCTGTTGTGTAATGATAATATTGTGTCCAATATTATGACATTCAAGTATTTATAAAGTTCCATTGTACCTTTCCTTTTGCAGTTTCCTCCTCAGTACAGAGCTATCTCTGAGCAGCACCAGCCAGCAGAATTGATTCCACAGTTCTCAACCATAGAATACACATTAACTGTAAGTCATTTTCTACACAAATTTTATATCCTTATCCAATTAATCAAGTGATTACAACGAATAATGAGATGATGTGTTGACATGATGAAATGATGTACTTGAAAATCTATTCATGATGTTTTGTGGTGTTAGATCACTGTCATTGTTTCCTAATTTTCCTTTTGAAAATGATGTATTCTCTGACACTCCAACAGAGAGCTACAACAGCGCCCCCAATCTTCCTGATTGTGCTAGACACATGCATGGATGATGAAGATTTACAAGCACTGAAGGAATCCTTACAGATGTCCCTCAGTTTACTACCACCCAATGCACTGGTTGGTCTGATAACCTTTGGTAGGATGGTTCAAGTACATGAACTTGGATGTGAAGGATGCTCCAAAAGCTATGTCTTCAGAGGAAGCAAAGATCTTAATGCAAAACAGATTCAGGTATAGAGAAACTACCATTTATGGTTTTCTATGACCCTGAGAAAACATTTCAATGAGTGTTGATATTCATTACATGTTGAAATGTTTTCCCATTAAGTTGAAGGCATTCTCGTCAGCTCACAAGTCATTGTGTTTTGATTACAATTTTTGAAAGTTGTTAAACACTTTCCTTTCCAACTACTTATTTTTAGCACACATTAAAATAAGGAAAGGGTGAAGATCACTGACACAGTGTCGCAAAAAAACCCCAAATCTGAGCAGATATAGAAGTCAATCGAAATTTAACGACTATCAAAAGCATCGCTATACCTATGAACTGCTACATGCCGAAGTACGCAGTCTAAAATGGTCATCTTGAGCCAGAAACCAACCTACATTTTTGAGTCAGTCATGGTCTGATGTCGTCCGTAGTCGGAAGTAGAACCTTTTGACCTCAAATCTGTTTATTTCCAGTCCAGAAGTAAACATATTTCCCATGATGCGTTTGATGTTATATAATAATCGCAATCATACCAATCCATAGTCCAATATTTAATGCTTGTGGGACGGCTGTGGTGTTGACTCAATCACTTAATCCGCTGATACAGACAGCGGATTAGCAAGTTGGCAATGCTTCAGAGCAATTACAGTGGTGTAGACACAAGTTGGAGAGGAGATAAGGACTTGTCCGTAATATATAAAGCAGTCGGACGGTGTAAAGTTGAACTCTTTATTTGAAATATCACAGTCAAAATTAATAAAATCAAATAAGGTAAACCGTTGCACAAAAAACCCTCCTCCCCACCCCAGGGTTCTTTCATCTGTCCCCTGTGAATTTTAGTAGGGTCCTTCTGTGCTGCGCTGAATACACAAAATTACTGATCTGAAAAAAATCCTGTGTGTGTAAAGCATGGGGAGAGTCAACCTACATGATGGGTTTTGAGTTTACCAAAGGGGATTGATGTCAATTGTAACTGTCTCTATGATGACTGATCCAGACATGCATTAAAGGAACTTAAATATCAGCTTCCTTTACAGGGCAATCTTTTGAGTGTCCCGCTTTTGTTCTCAAACAAAATACTTGTTTTAAGGTGTAACCACATACCTTTTATGAATTCTAAAAACATACTGTTAATGACCGATTCAACATGTTTGAAAAGCTTCATTCATATATTGACGTGAATTCAAAAATTGTTACAGTTTGAAATACTGAGGACAGTCAAGATGTATTGCTTCACCTGTTATCATAAACATGACACTCTCTAGCAATTTATGTATGAAATCAGTAGTAAACTAGACAGCAAGAATCAATAAATTTGAACATGTTGACATGATCTTGCTCCCAGGAAATGTTAGGAATCGGGAAAATGCCTGCCCAGCAACAGAGGGGACCTCAACAACAACCACAACAGCCAATGAACAGGTAACAATTTCCTTTGATAGTTATTTAAGTTTTAATAATAGGTGAACATTTGTTTAAACAGAGAAAACTGAATGCACCCAACTTTATAATAACTTCTGACAAAACCAAATGTGCCTATGCATCAAGGAGTAATAGAGTAATGTTTTCAAAGGTGTGTTCAAAACAAACAATTATAGCAGTTTATGACTTTATTTACTGCAACTGCACAAGTACATGTACCAATGGAGTGTAGACTGTAATCTTCAAATTCTGGTAATTCTGGTATGTGTGTAGGTTTCTGCAGCCAGTCCACAAGTGTGACATGAGTCTGACAGATCTTCTGGGTGAGTTACAGCGTGATCCATGGCCAGTAGGTGCTGGCAAGAGACCACTCAGATCTACTGGAGTAGCTTTGTCCATTGCAGTTGGTTTACTGGAGGTAAGGGTTGTGCTTTGATTGAAGTCAGCTGCTGCATGACTGGACTGTTGAGAGTCAAGAAACTTTCATCTTATTTCATAAATGTTGTCAGTTGGGTTCTTCTGCATTGGATAATTTTTATGAGGATTTTAGACTGATAAGTTTTCATTGTTCCAAAACCAAATAGTTCAATATTGGGTTGGTCATGTGTGTTATGTGATGGATCATGGGAATGTTTTGGTATCTCACATAGCAATTTCATAGCAATTTCATTTCAATACAGTCTCTAATTTGTTAGTTCAAAGTCTAACTTTGCCCTTGAAAAAGGAAAGACAAACAACATGGATCCTGGCTGTTTGTATTAATAATTTTATTTGTTGTCAACCAATCATCAAGCATGTTTTATATTCTATACCTACTGTTTTTATCGTTCGACAGTGCACATACCCCAACACTGGAGCTCGCATCATGTTGTTCGTTGGTGGTCCAGCCACACAAGGCCCTGGAATGGTTGTTGGTGACGAACTGAAAACACCAATCAGATCTCACCATGACATTGAAAAAGACAACATCAAGTACATGAGGAAGGCAATCAAGGTCAGTTTTATTCTTCTCTTCTGTTCTGTTCCGTTCTGTTAGGAATATTATGATTTGGTCTAGTTATGATGCAGGTCAACCGTAATATCAGTCTCTTTCATGACAGAAGAAGACTCTATGCTTTGAAACTTTTTATCATCCTAATCACACAAGTGAGCACATTCAGCGTTCCACAGGGTTGGAACATTACATTTTTCAGTAGGACCATGACACAGGTCTAACACACTGGGAAATCGTGCTGAACTTCTACAAGAAGAATGAATGCTAGACTAGCAAAATAGACACAAGTGAGCATCTACGCATGTTTTCACAGGATCCAGGGTCCATGGAACACTCAATGATTTTGCTGACCTATGTATCTTATAGGAAGCATGTGTTTAAACTGGTATGAATGAATCTCATTTATGTCTGGTTTTCTTTGAACATTTTCAGCATTATGAAGGTTTAGCAAAACGAGCGGCTGAAAACGGTCATTTGATTGATTTGTATTCCTGTGCTTTGGATCAAACTGGTCTTCATGAAATGAAGTATCTGACAAACTACACAGGGTAGGTACAACAGTAAATTCTTTGAAGTGTGTTACACACGCAGTGAATGTGATAGCGCCCTCAACCTCTTGATTGATGTTTCTGTAGTGATGGTTAAAATTCACAGTTTATGTCTATTGAAGTTCAAGTAGAAATGTCTCATTAGAGTTGTTACAGTGATGTCATAGAGGTGAACTTTGAGACTTTGACTTATGTCAATATCATGTTCAGTTTTAAGAGATCAAGATACAAAGTGAAAGAGCATGTAGATATCGCATTCAAAGGTCTTGAAATGTAGAATCAAGAAACTGGTGCAAAATATATCTATGTTTTCATTCAGAGGTCACATGATAATGGGAGACTCCTTCAACACTGCCCTCTTCAAACAAACTTTCCAAAGAGTGTTTGCTAAAGATGTGAAAGGAGAATTCAAGATGGCTTTTGGCGCCTTGCTCGAAGTGAAGGTGAGTTAGATATGTTGAGAAAACCTAACATTGTCTAAATCTTGCAAATTGTGAAGATACCTGCACAAAAATTTTCAAACTTAATTAATCATAGGCTGAGTCAATATTTGCAGTTTTTCTTTTTCTATTTTTCTGTACAATAGAATTATTGGACCATTCAATTTCATTAGTTTTCTGAAAAGAATCAAATTACTAAGAGCTCTTCACAGCTTCAATATTTTTTGTGATTATTTCATCTGTGTAATTGACTTACTAAGTCTGACAGGTTGCAACAAAGGGCAAAGTAAGAATATCATCTGTTAAAAAGTGTCTCAAAAATATTTGATCAGTGAATCAAATTTCTGTAAGTTCATCATCTTTTCGGTTTCTTCCAAATTTTCTTTGTCAATTGGGAAACAAAATCAGATTTTTGAAAAGCAAAATAGGTCAGTCTAATGAAGTTTCCTATTACCAAGGGAACAAATGTATTCCAATGTGGCCTTCTGCCTATCAGTCTAGTCTGTGGCTGTCTAGATCATTGATTTCTCTGTGGAAAACAATAAAAAAAAATGAAGTGCAGATAGGGTTTTATTCCCTTGATTACAATTATGCATCTCAGAAACCTTGGATAAAAAACTGGAATTTGGAAAAGTGAGAGACTGAATTGTTGTTGGAAACATTTTTTACTGTTTACTGTCAAACTTGGAGGTGTAACAAAAGCAAACCTGACCTGGCTAAAGTTCTGATAAAGATAATCCACTCATTATGACCCAGCATGCCATTATATCTCAACCATTTCAGTGAATACCATTTGCATATCTCTTTATCTCTATATACACGGGGTAAGCATTATTCAGAGAAAATCCACCAGCAGTATGAATCAGTTCTACACTGAAAATATTAAGAATGAAATGGCATGGATATAAGTCTAATCAGAAGGCAAATTTTATCAATAAAGCTGACTTTCAGAAGTTTGATATTTGTTGACACATACTTAAGGGTCTATGGTTGACAGTGCAATGATTCTTTCTACAGACTTCAAGGGAATTGAAGGTGTCTGGTGCCATAGGTCCCTGTGTGTCTACCAACATGAAGAGTGGATCAGTGTCAGATACCGAGATTGGCATGGGTGGTACATGTCAATGGAAATTCTGTGGCTTGTATCCAAACACATCGGTTTCAGTGTTCTTTGAAGTTGTCAACCAGGTAAGTGTAGAATGCTTGATTTCCATATTGGCATTCTAATATATTGTGTATCAAAGTTCAGATTTTAATGAGACTCATTATTTGTGCAACTCAAAATAACATCATTGAAAAATAATTTCAGGACATTTTCCAAAGACCAGGAAGCTTTAAAACTTTTGGATATCATGTTACAAGTCTTTAAAAAAAATAACAGGGCTGGAAAACAATCTGGTTTTCCTGGTGGCGAATCCTCTTTGCACTCGTACGTTCTGAAATTCATCAATTAAGGGTATATTTTAATTTCCGTTCTAAAGAGTGGTCATGAACAAATAGTCACATATGCCACTGAACAAAAAAAAATTTGATGGCAAGTATGAAACATTTCAAAAAAACTCAGATACTATTGTATGCTTTTGCTGTTGTAGGTGCCATTCAAACCATAAATATTTATTTGTTTGACAAGAAAGGAATACCCAATCTATCCTTGGAGTTGTTATTTGTGTGTATATGATGCATGTGTATGTGTGTGTACTATCAAGAGGGTTCAACAATTGTATTTTTTCAGAGCACCAGCGCATTCATATAGGATTTTTAGCACAAAGTAATGCTTGACTAATTCTCACATCCATTATAGGAATTAAAAAAAATGAGTAGGTGTGTTTGTTGATTGTGAATGTTTGACTGTCTTGAGCACTCCTGATATGTATATGATGGATGTTGTAAAGGGTAGAATTTAACACTTTTATTGATATTTCGTCCATAAAATTATCAGAAACTATGCTTTCTCTCTTGACCTTAGCACTCACATGTCAAAGACATGATGACATAATATGTTATTGGATCCTCTATCATCAAAAAGATATAAAAAAATTTTTATGTGCGTTATTACACGATCAGTATATGATATGTTTTTCAATTTTGAATAATAAAGTTCAAAGATTTCCATATTGTCATATAAACTACTGACATACAGGTCAACATTAAAATTGCTAGGAAAACTATAGACTGGGAACTCCATCTTACATGGGTGCAAATTTAGAAGCGTCCTTGTGTGACGGACCTTCTAGACTAGTTATAAATGTTGCCTTTCAAACAGCAGACAGTTTACAGAGCTGAAACTTACAATGAAGTTTTGTTCCTTCAAATGAAATATTTGGCATTATTTTTCGTCTGATTTGTTAGTGTTCCTTGTGTTTGCTGGCAACATGTAAATGTTTTGATTCAGCAATTATTGAAAGAAATTCTGGCTACACACATGTAGTCATTGCAAGTCACACCTTTCTTTGAATTCATCAATGTAACATGATGAGTATATCATCTCCGCCATTGTCTGCAATTTTCTCACAATAGTACACTTGGTATTTGATTGGCATTTCTCCTGTATCTAATGGGCATTTTTACATCCCAATCCTCACCCCTGAAGTCATTTTATATTTTATTTCTCAATGCCTGTGTTATCTTTGAATGCTGTAGTGTTCCCCAACGGTACAGATAGGAGACAGGATAACATATCTACATGTAGCTATAAGTTTTTCAAGTCAGTACAGTAAGTAAAAGATACATGTAATTTCCCATTAGAGATAGCAATGGTTGTGTACCTGCAGCATAGATTCCCCAGGCTGTCAGTGTAATTTAAGAATTTAAACTGAAATTCAGGGCAATGCTTTGATCACAGGATTCTTGTAGATCTTCATCTTCACCAAATGGTGATTATGTTGTAACAGTATTTCATGCAGAGTTCAGATTTTCGTCAGTTTGACTGTTTTTATATTGCTTGTCAGAACATGTAAACAACCCTCCAACAGAAGATGTTGCCTTTGCATTTTGTTTCTTGAAATTTAAATTTACCACTAGTTTCTTTGGCTTTCATCAAATTCCTCTTGATGTGCACCCCTATACCCTAACAAAGGTCTTCATACTCATCGTTGTTTCATCAAGTCCCCTGAGGGTGATTTTCATTGTCCATGTCCTGCATTTCTATCTGTGGCTCAATCTGTGGTGGGTCCACCGCTTGATCCAGAGAATTCCGCGGCTGTGCCGTCTCTGTTGATATGGTATTCACATTTGGTTCTATCCTGTTTTCACTGACCAGTTTTGACTTTGCCCTGTTCCAAAGTTTGACGGCACATTTCCTGAATGTTGCATTCAATAGAGAGTGCATCCATGGGTTTATGGCGGAATTGAACAGTGTCAACCACTGAGTTGTTGAGTCAACGTGGTAAGGCATTTCACTGCCGGCAAAACTAGACCATGTGTTCGCTGTAGTGTATGGAATCCAACATATGAAAAATATCCCTGTGTTAGAGAAATGAAGAAATTGAAGAAACTATAATATGATTGATGAGATCCTGCAACAAGTAATAATTTATATGTTGAGCTAAAAAAGTACTTCTATCAGTCTTTGGTTCTCAGTGTGCTAAAATCACTTCCAAAATTCTTTTCCTTGAAGTAGTTAAGTTTTACAAGCAGATGTAATTGGCTTTCACCTGAAGAGGTAATTTCTGAACACATCTGTAGAATCAGTCTGTCATCAGATTTCTCAACAGAGCATGCATCAAACTTCATAACTTCTATATTTAACCCTGATGATGTAATCCTCTGTTGCTCCAAGAGGTGATTCCCACTGGTTGTGACAACTCCACCTTACATTGCGTCACCCTATATCACATTTTGTTTGTTACATTTTCCACATTTGGTGATGTATTTGGTTTCAACACCGCCTCTTGAGGTAACGTCATTCATTGCTTTGTAAAAGATCAACTGACAGAATAACTAAGAATATCTGGTGAAAAGTATTAGCTGTATATTAAAGGTAAAAGGTACAGGAAGAGTGTTTGAAAATTTAGCTGAAAGTTGTCTGCAGTTCATCAAATTGTGACTTTCACCATAACTGCAAAAAGCCTTAGGAATAAGATTAATTATTTTCTATAAAAAAAATAAGAAACAACAGTTTATTACAAAAAGAAACTTTCAACAAAAAAGTAGGCATTAGGTGTCTGTGAAAGTTTGAGTAAAGTAATAAATCTGATGTTAAATATGTATGCTGGTTTCTTCTGTTCAAACAATATTAATGTTCTAAATATGATACAGTAAACATAAAGAAAATTCAGCTATTTTAAGTACTTAATTGACCCTCATATAAAAATCAAAAGCATTGATCGTGAGCATTGGAAATCGGAATATGAATATTTCTCTGCAGTTAACATTGATTGATTTAATGTTATTAAATACCTAATTACATTCTCTGATTCAGAGAACCCAGTAGTATTATTATTTATAGTTGTAAAAATTAGTTCTGATGTTGTGGGAGTTAGAAACAACCGTACTTTCTTCATAAGGTCAAATCCAAAGTTTGTCAGCTGAGACATTGTCGGCCGTATTCATTAAACTGATTGTTGTCAACATTTGGTATCACATCATTTGTGACATTTTCTGCTGTCAATGTTCACAATTTAAATTGTTATATTGTTGTGTGTAACAAAAAATGACATTTTCACACTTAATTAATAGAAATGCATAAGTTTCATTACATTAGCAATAATTCAAGGGTTGATATGCCTGCTAGCTATTACCCTGATGGTTTATCATGTCATTGTTTAATTCTTCCGACATCAGATGCATGGAGATTTCTTAATGCACTGTGTGCCATGTCTAAATATTGATAATGGGAAGGTAAATAATCTTTGAGACACAATCTCTGTAAGTGAATTGGTAACATCTCTCTGTTACATTTAGTATTGATTTTGTCATTAACAAAGGATTCTAGAGGCTGTCATTCTTGTCATTCTGAGGTCTTCCGTGATGAAAGATTGTTTAACAGTGACCCTGCACTCAGTTATTGCTATTTGCCTTGTTTTCAAAAATTAATATTTTAAACAGTTTGTCAAATTGAAACAGGACAATTTTGTAATTTGCATAGAAAAATAAAATAAAATATTTTACTTCCATTATTTTTCTAAATAAAGGATATGCTGAGTAGTCTTGGTTTCAAAAAAGAGAAGAGTTTCATGGTTTCATTCATGATTTTAATTTTGAATTTTTTGTTTTTCACATGAAATGCAGTATTCCTATTTCATCAGGTTATCACAACAACATTAACCTATTCACCCTAATTCCCTGTAAACAGGTCAAAATTGCTGTTGATAATAATTTTTGGCCAAACCATCATGTTGAAAGGGTTAAACTTGTAACTCGTAATTATTTTAGAGATACTTCAGTGAAAATAAGACTCAATCACTCATCAGCACCGTGTCCAATCTAATTGAAATCAGATTGGACACAGCGATGGAGATGGCGACATTTCCGTGTTTGCATGTTCTTTGTTGTTCTTGTTACATGTAGGTGATTGTCACCAAACTGTAGTGAGATTTCTATCAGTAAATGGGAATAGCAAAGATGAGGTCACCATCTCAGATTCCCTACAGCTGATTTTAATCAGATTGTACTGTGTCTATTATGTGTATATGCAGAAGCTATCTGTGTAAAATTTGCTCTAACTATCTCCAAATGGATATGTCAACATGAATCACATTGATAGTAATGGACAAAAAAGTGTCCATGTACTTCATCTTCCAGATATGAACTGAAAAATGCTCCCGTGTTTCAGTATGTTTTGCAGTTGTCTGTAAATTGAAACTTTCCTCTGACGCTATTGGCACAAGTTAATGCAACTTCATAAAAATTGTTATGAATATTATCAACATTATGAGCAACATTCACCATATATTTATTCCAAAAGTCATGAAGTATGCAAGTATGTAATTTAGCTGAAATGAAAATGGCAAACTTCTTTTACTGCTGTCATTGTATCATCACTTTATGTAGTATATGTAATTGCCTTTAGTCAAATCCTCCAATCTTTATATGGCAAATTATGAAAGCTCATTAAATATGCAAATTATAAATTAGTTGACATGAAATGCAAAATGTCTTTCACTGCTGTCATTGTATCATCACTTCATGTATTATGTGTCATTGCCTTTAGTCAAATCTTTTATCTTTATATGGCAAATTATGAAAGCTCATTAAATATGCAAATTATAAATTAGTTGACATGAAATGCAAAATGTCTTTCACTACTATTATATCAATTTATCATCAATATACATAGCACTTCATCAACTTTGGTCAAATTGCCAATAATAGCTGACATGAAAGTGCAAACTGTCTTTCATTACTTACAATATCATTGTCTCATTAATGACTTCCATTAATGTTGTATCATAGTATCTCCAATGTACATACCAAGTTTTGTCAACTTTTTTCAAGTCAGCAGAGATATATATCCCTACTTGTGAAAGTTAATAAACTATGCAAATTAGTAATTAACTTTCATGTCACCTCTTAACATCTTTCACAGCTAATAATAAAAAAAAATAACATATCTTTGTGTTATCAACATTTGTAGCAAATCTGGTCAAATTTTGTGCAGCGGTTTTTCAATGTACAACCATTTTTTTAAATCTGTAATTTTGCAAATTAGCATAAAATATGCATGCCAGACTACCAAAATTTAATCAGCTCTTGTCATTTCCAAAATGAACTTGTTAGTGAGTTTGTTTCAAATTTGATAAGAAATCTTGAGATACTGTGCCAAAGACAGACAAAAAGACAAACTTTGGTACGACTCACGTTTGTGTGAACCAGTGAGCTAAAAATGTTTGGCCTTGATAGCTGATAGCATAGTACGCTGTATATAGCCTAGTATATGTACACATGATGTACAATACAGTGATGATATATTTTGTATAAGTGTTGATAAGATATTTACATTTACAGTACCTGTTATTGTTGCCAGTATTTTAGCAGCTTTGTTCTCCTTGCTCCTGTTTGGCACATACATACAGTGTTCATCATTACACACCAACTCCCCACGTCCAACCAGTATTTTGGCCTCTTTGCCGATACAGGCATATGCGTAGCACATAACAACAGAGGGTATTAACACTCCCAAGACAAGCACAGTCATCGTGTATGGTACGTCTCCGACATACCTTGGGGCACACATGGCTTTGGCATTGGAGAAGTAGTACTCTCCAAAGTTAAGAAATGGACATGAAGCCCTGAGTGTTGCATAGATCCAGGCGGCAGCAACCATCCACTTGACTGTTGTAGGTTTCATCTTCTGTGCGTATTGTAGAGGATACTTGATTGCAAAGAGCCTTTCCACGCTCACCAAAGCTAGAGATGACATTGATATTGTGTATAGGAGAATTGAAAGAAAAGCAAGAATTTGGCACCAGATATCACCGAATACCCAGTTTTCTGTTATCCTCACATGAATCGAGAACGGAATCACAAAAAGTGTGATTCCAAGGTCACCTATTGCCAAATTAATGATGAAGATGGCAGTGATATTGTGCAATTTACGGCTGAACGCCACAACTGCAAGAACCATGGCATTTCCCAGTATTCCTAGAAGTAGAGTGATGCACAGAACACAAATGTGAAGAATCCTGAGGGAATCTCCCTCCATTGCGTTTCAATCATCTATCTTCCAGAGGTATAATTGGATTAGAGTTCAGGTATACAGATTCTTCACTGAGTCAGGGAGACTGCTCTACTCCAAAATCGATACTTTTGTCACATTTGCGAGGATATGCCGTGAGCACATTGTTCTTCTGTGTTGCCTTGACGCTGTTGTCTGACCACTTCTCCTGTTGCCAAGAGCACTGATGGTCACCAAGTCAGAAAGCTATCTTAATACTATCGCGGGAAGATAAAAACAAGAAGATAAGAGAAAAATAAATAGAGTATTGATCCGGCAATAATTCAAAGCCAGTTTGACAGTCCGTCAACTTGTTCTATTTGAAATACATGTCACTTAATATTAATAATCAACATGCTATTATTAATCAGGCTTCCTTGTGTGTCTCATAAAGAAATGTCATCTCTTAATGGTAAAATGCTTTCATAATCGGCCATTCACCTTAAATCAATAGTTGCATCTCAGAATTGGGTATTAATAGTATGAAAAAAGTGATAGATCCATCAATGGTCATACCTTACATCAAGTATTAATATGAACTTAAATTTATTTATTTACTTTAATGGGCATCTCAAATATTTGACAGGTAATTTTTTTCCTCATCTCTCATTCACTATATTGCCTTTTCCACATGCAGATTGTGGAAACGGTGATTTTGATGACAAATATCTCAAATTCAATGACCCATTTATATGATATTTAAAATGTCATTTTTTTATACATGATCTCATGATAATCTTTATCTGTGAAAAGAAAAAAGTGCGGAAAATTAATGATTATTTTGGACAATTTAGATCACTTTGTTAGTCGTCATTTAAGACCTACTGTAGTTTTAATCAAAATGCTGATTCTGCTGATTTTAAGTAAAAAACTAGTACACACACTTTTCACAGTTTATATGCTGACTATCTCGGGCATTTACGACATGGCAATTTAATTTCAGTGGTTATATTAAGCCTACAATGATGAGTGAACTTCAGACGATGCCGGCTTGTAGAACACATTACGTGTGTAATCTGCAGGGGCTCACTTTAGAATTAAGATCTAGCTGGGGGTAGGAATTGAATGTCTAATTTCCTTCAATGCCAAATTCGTTTGATTGCTGAAGGATAAAAATTTCACTTTTCCAGTGTCATATACAAACGATGCAAACCCTGACAAAGACCTCATTACAAGGTTCTTTGATACCCCAATATGATGGTGAATGAACTCATCTATGGCTTGTAATGATATCATGAACAGCTGGTGTAGCTTGAATGGCTCAGAATCTATGTACCATAAAAAAGGGATAAATTATACCTGAACAGAATGTATCTGATTCATTGCTTTTGACAGTCAAATTAATAATTTCTGTTAAATGCGATGATGTCATTAATTTTGGGGCTGGGAAAAATGTTTCAGCATAGGAGCACAGTTGGCACTCATACATATTTAGCTAAGGGAGTAGGGGATTTTTCTGCTATACTGGTTTGGTCTGATATACCATGTGTTATTAGTCCTACGGATGCAGTCCGGCGGGGACTTATAGATTGGGTCCTGTCCGTCAGTCCATCTGTCTGTCCGTCCGTCTGTCCGTCAGCAGCCGTTTCTCTGTTATCTCCGAGCCGATTTTTTTCAAACTGTATGCAAGGATAAAGTACTGTGGCATACATATGCACGTCAATTTATTTCGCGATATGATCCAATATGGATGCCTGGCGACCATTTAATTGCGATTTTTCAAGTTTTTGAACCATAACTCAACTATCCCTGAACAGATTTTGTTCAATGTTGGTACACAGACAAAGTACTATCGCATGTCGATTTATTTTGGGATATGATCCAATATGGCTGCCTGGCGACCATTTAATTGCGATTTTTTCAAGTTTTTGAACCATAACTCAACTATCCCTGAACAGATTTCGTTCAAACTTGGCACACAGTCATTGTATTGTTGTGTGCAAGTGCATCACAATTAATGGTGCGAGCGGGGACTGTGTTATCAGCGATGACTTGTTGAAGTGAAAGCTTTGTTTATTTCCAAATGATGAATAATGATCCAATGTAAAACTTCTTGTGTTGTTGTTCTGCCAATGTGACATTACTGTTGTAATTCAATCAGAAAATAATCTTAATTCATTGATCTATGCCAATATTTGTTGTGGCCTTTGATCAATACGCTGCGAAGTTTCCATGGGTTAGCATAAAGTTTAGGTCTTCATACCCATCACTTAAGGTAAAATGTGCCTTAAGGACAGATATTTGGTTTGTCAAACCTTTCTAATACTTTTCCGGTCAACTGCTCTTGGGGGCTCATTTTGAAGCTCTTGGAGCAAATGAAGTTGTCACCATCTAAGTTTTGTAAAAATCAAATACTGAGTATTTCCCCAGAGAGTTAACACTGGAATGGCTTCCATTTTGAATTTCAAATATCTGTCAATGATAGACAATTTCTCTTATACTAAAACTTGCATGATGACCCCTGATTTTTAATCATGATTGTGAAAGAGAATAATTGAAACTTTCTTGAGGGAAAGTTTCAGCAAAATTATAAGTATTTCAGTTTTGAGGTGTGTATTATATTGAGTCGGTATTTTCTCCTGAAGATGACAGCAGTTCATCCTCGCTGTCCTCTATCAGTGAAATTGAAAAAAGTAACAATATCTGAAAGATGTTATATCAATCACAGTCAGACTTCAAATGAAGTTGTATCTGTTTCCATATGATGATACCATGAGTGATTTGTAAATCAATATTTAGGACAAGATAGACTGAAATCCTAATAATGTTGATATCATTTTGCAGTGGAAATAGAGAGAACTTCCATCTGTTTTCTTTTCCATCGCATTGTTGAAAGATGTCACCATTTTATGTTTCATGTGTCTGGATTTTCGTGAATAGTGGGCATATCAAGACATGATGTTCTGAGGTAGCAGGCTGTCAGTTCATTGGTTTGGATTTCCACAAATGTATCAAAGGGCTATAAAGGGCTAAATTGTAGAGTTTTTGATTATGTACAAATCCCCCAATTTCTATCCTGTTATTTTAAAAACACCGCAATTATACGGTGTTGCTCAAATTTGATCAGAATTGGTATATACCAGTATGGTTACCAAAGATCAACAATAAATATTGTTTCTATCTGTTCAGTGCAGGAAAATTCTATGTTAATGTTATGACAATGATTTCTGCACAGTACAACCAGAAAAACAACAAGAAATATTTAAACCAGAAAAAAAGAATGACAAAAGTAAATAAGGTCTGAAACTTTAGGTACTGGAGGTCAACTTTAGCAACATGCACAGCACTACAGCTAGCCCCTCTTAGTTTGAGCATAGACAGTCTTTCCCCCCTCTACTGTCTATGGTTTGGGCAGGTCTGTTAATATGTAACAGTTCATAAACAATGACAGGAAATGACTCAAGCCTGTTTCAGTCACTGGCATGCCATCACTCCTGCACATTTGCAGGATTTCCCTTTTTCTTACCTCATTTGCACATTTTTGACACTGACATGTTCATTTGAACAAATTCACATCTCAACCCCTGCATCTACCTGTACACCAAATACTGAGATTGTAGCTTTGGCGGTATGGGAGCCTTTGTGTGTGACGGACATACATCCGCACATACATACCCACAAACATACAGACATACAGACGCCACCGACTCATCATATAAGCTCTTTTTGGTATTTATATACAAAACAAAATATGAGCTAAAAATGGTTTGCAGAAAGTTTCTCAAGCACAGTTCTAGCAAAAGTTTAATACTTCCATATTTGAGGTGAGCTTTATTGCTCAGGGTTTACGTAACCCAAATGTTTTACTCAGTGAAGCTGAATCTCTACACTGGAAAATTAGAAGTGAAAAAAGTTATGGAACACACATTATGTTGATTGTTATCTGCTGTGAGCAGATAATGGTGAAGATGGTGTTGATGTTACAGCGTATAGAAAAAAACAAACTGTTCCCATGTGGATAAGAAAAGAAACAATTTTTGATGACGAAAAATTACGATAACATTGCCCTTTAAAATTTGAAGTTAATACAAAATATCCATTATGATGATTGCAATCCAATAGCCCCGCTGTCTTTCCAAGAAACCTTACAGCTCTCCGTAGCATTGTTATTTCAATCCCTCGCAGGATACAGACAGAAAAATTAGACATCCTACAGTATTTCTCATCTACTGGTAACGAAATGACATTTTACTTTTTTGTTTTTTTTTCTCAAGAACCCTTTGCAGTTTGCTGTTCAGTAGGTTTCTGAATCTGTATAACCACACCACCATTTCATTGGCAGGGTACATGTAGATATGAATACCGCAGTATATGGGCAAAGTGCAATTTGTATGCAAATGTAAAATTCACGAAAGTATTATGTAACAGGTATATGCACTCAATGGATTACAAGATATTTTTTAGTGCCAAGAAAAGTTGAATATTCCTACTTCAAAAGTTCAGAAGCAGAGGCATTGATGAAGCAGGTGGTCACAGGTTTCCAGATCTTGCTATTAAAAGGATTGACATGTGTCAACATGATCTCAGAAAAATGATAGTGTTTACTCTGATAAAAGGCAAAAGATTCATCCGATGAACACATCTGTGAATCTTTTGCTGAACAATTTACTTCTCATGTTACATGTTGGAAGTTCATCATTACGTGTCAATGGCTATTTTCATACACTAAGGCGTGGACCATTTGATATTCTGAATGGGGCTTGGAAGATTGACTCCGGGACATTATATATTTTTCTCCCTGCTTCACCTGGAATTACTTTTTATTATCTGTGTGATTTCTGGCATTGTTTTTTATTTCACTATGTATCTCGGAGGAATCTTTTTCTTTCGCACATACTCACACTAAAATGCCAATATTTGCTGTTCTTTTGTTAAGATGCTCTTTTCAAATGACACATGACAAAACTGAATAAAGTAAGAAATGTAAAGCAGCACATAGTTTATATGGAATATAGGCAAACAGCATCTGCTTTGAATTCTGGAAAGTTGGAAAGAAAATAAAAACATCCTTTACTACAGCAAAATTACTGATGGAGACTAATAAGAAGTCATTGAGGTCTCAATCTGTAAGAAAACAGTACCATTGTCAGTGATTAAGTTTGTTGTTGGTATAGTTGGCAAAAAGCATGTGGCTAGCTAGTAGCCAAAAAAATTTTCTAGCCCAGTCTCAGTTTCCACTATTCTGCCAGTGACTTTTAAATTTTGTGAAGTTCATGGTTTCACTTCCTGCTCTCCAACTGCAGAATTTGAGGGAAAAAATTGCCTTTTGGCATGACAATTTTTTGCCTAAATTCACGAAACTTTTGAACTAAAAAATTATGGCAAGACACCAATCAGTTCTTTTACGTTCATGATAATACTAGATCCACGTTTGTTGAATATTTACGTAGATGCTTGACGTTTTCATGCATAATTTTATCCTTTTTTTCGCGATTAAATTCAAGCTTTAATTTCTCAGAACTACATTTTCTTCATCCCAGAAATGCATAAATTCTTTGATTTTGAACCTGGGTGAAGAATATTATGTTAGTTAGGCTCGGAAACCATCTCAGTGTTCGCTTTGCTTGTAGGCAATGCCGGTTGACTTTGCTACTCTCCTAATTTACACTAGCTCGTCAGGCTAGATGGTTATGGAGGTTATGTTTAGGAGGGGTGTCCACCTCTTGATACTTTCTTCAATATAACGGTACTCATGCATATGAACCAACATGAATTTTGTAAGAGTGCACACTGCTGAATGCCCATTATTAGCTGTTATAGACTATAGTCTATAGAAGCTATTGGGATGGGTATCCGTCCGGCGTCAGTCTGTATGTATGTATGTATGTATGTATGTATGTATGTATGTATGTATGTCCATTTGTGAGGCGTCCGTCCACTCAAATATCTTGAGAACCGCAGTACGTACTGATTTGATATTTGTTGTGTAGATGAAAATATGATTTTGAGAAACTTTTTTTGATATTGTTGAAAATATGCAAATTAGCACCAAAAAAGGTGTTTTGGTAAAAAATCTTCTTCTTCATAACCACTGGTCAGACAGCTTTGTTATTTGATATACAGGTCCCTAGGGATAACCCAACTCAGATTTGTTCAAATTGTGATGAAATATGTAAATCTGTATTTTTAAGGAATTTTTTTGTCATTTTTGGTCAAAACTTTATTTCATCAAAACTGCTTGTCTGACAGCTTTGATATTTGGTATACAGGTTCCTACAGATGAACTTAATATGATATATTGAATATATGACGAAATCTGCAATTTTGTATTTTTGGTGCAATTTTTGCCATTTTTGGTCAAAAAATGTGTTTCTCAAATACTACTTGTCTGATGCCTTTGATATTTGGTATACAGGTTCCTAGAGGTTGCCTTAGTGTGATATAATGAAATTTGATGAATCTTCAATTGTTGTATTTTTGAGTCAATTTTTGCCATTTTTGGTCAAAATATTTATTTCTCAAAAGTTACTCATCTGATAGTTTTGATATTTAGTATACAGGTTCCTAGGCTTTATCTCAATGTAATCTGTGGAAATTATGATGAAATCATCAATTTTGTATTTTTGCAGCTAATTTTGCCTTTTTGGTCAGGCCATCCTGAAATGAGTTATCAAAGATATCCACCTTCTTCATCAATACATGTGTCACAAAAAGATATTCTCTACATAACATAGCAGAGCTCTGTCAACTGTTGGGTCGCTGGTCAGACAGCTTTAATATTTGGTATACAGGTCCCTAGGATGACCTTAGTGAGATAATTTCATACAGTCAGGAAATACTTAATTTTTTATCCATGTCTATAGTAGCTTCAGGGACTTTGGCCCTATGTTTACATGTTACGTTAGTCTTCAAAAGTGCTACCATAGACATTAGAGGGACCAAATATTGTCTACACTAATGCCATGCAATACAATATAACAAGAGGACACCTTTACTCTTGTATGGTAGATTGTATCACTAATTTTGATGTACTAGGCTGCTTGGGTGTTTTATAAGTGTTCATTGCAACAGTTACCAATCATTTCATACTTTGATGGACGGTGTGTCAAAATGTATTCAAATGGACTTGACATTACGAATATAACAAGCTAAGGTCCATAGAAGCTATTATACATTCACTCACTCGGGCCTGCCACATTTAACTAGATGTGAGCAAAAAAGTGTCATTGACACTATTTTTTAAGCATTTGATTGGATGTTCTACTATTTTTCATTTAAGAAGCATGCCTCTGTCGATCGTTCAATTATTATCTTCAGAACATGGTTGTGTATCACTGGGATCCCAAAAGGGAAGGGGGATTTAGAAGTATCTTTGTTGAAGACCTTGAGCGACAAGAGTAATGATCTGAAATAATGGCACTTTTCACATTCCCCAGGATAACAACTGGTCACAAGTAAATCTCTAAATAATGGGCCAGCACCGATTTTCCTCGATTATTGGTTCAGGTAAATGATCTAGGATAATGTTCAGGTTTAAAGTTGGATGAATTCTGAAGCTCAAAAGTGAATTGAAAAAAAAAAGACATTGGCCAGGAAATGAAATCGTATACCTTATGCATAAAGTGGTGAAATGATGTTGAAATTGTGGTAATTACACCTTGGAGTAAAAGCCTTTTAAAATTAATCAACGTGTTGTAATAGCACTGCAGTTGATTGATCCGTGGATGAAAAACACATTTTCATAACATCATTTGCAAATATTGAAACAAAATTAACCCCTAATTGATTTTCCTTGTACATTTATGGTTAATAATGAAATTCACAGTAACACCGTACTAATCTCACTGTCGGTGATTGCAAATGTAAAACAGAACCGGTCAAAACAGTGCCTTCTATAGAATTGCCTGCGTCATGAGAAATGTGACTTGATGATAGAAAATTATCAAAACTAGAAGGTAGATATAAGTTTGTACGCGTACCTTGTCGACTGGCAACATTTCAAGTTATGCCAGGCTTGTGTCTTCCTGGGTAATAAGTTGAACTATACACAGGAAATTACGAGTAAAGATCTTGTTTGAAGGACTGGAGAATCCTTCCTGTTGATTTTACACTTTCCATTGAAATATTTAAAATGGTTAGGTATTCACAGTGTCTTGTAACTCAGACACCGCCACAGTACAGGATAAAGTTAGAGCATTTGTCGTCAATAGGGCATGTCTTGATGAGAGGATGAATATTCAATGTTGAGACTGCATGACCATATTGTAAAGATGTAAAGATTGACAGGAACCCGGTCTAGCCAGTCAAGTATTCCTGTGTCCCCGCTTGCCACACAGTGTCAAAGGTCATTTCAAGTCTCATCAATACTGATTACTGTCTATCTGCTTACCTGCAAAGGATGCATATGTATCCCCTGCTTAGGCTGTTCTGAAGTGTCCTCATGTGTGACCAATGCAAAAATGATCTTCCGTTCACTGTTTACCGTGTGTGGGGATATTGAGCAAGTTCCGTGTATTAAAAGGATGTCTGTTGTCTGGCGCAGCCAATGACAATCATCTGCCATTCAGCATGATAAGCAGAGTGACACTTCCACTACAACTGAATTCTGTCGTCAGGCAACGGCTGGTTGATAATATGACTCAAAACATTTTAACCGGCAACAAAACTGCAGTAGTTACTGGTGTTACACCTAAAAACGATCAGCTAACAATATAAAAGATGGCCACCATTACTACTGGGTTCTCTCATGGCAACAAAATAAACCCATTTTATAATTTATAACGTTAAACTTTTCACAATTGAACAGTTCATTTTCCACTGGCAATAAGATGTATTTGTTCATGGATGAAAATTAGTATATTTAGTTTGCCTAAGCAATCCCTTTGTCATCTTCATCCTGGATGTAATGAAATCACCTGAATTATTACTGAGAATAGTTCTCCCTGATGCACTAAGTAAAATACTTCAACAGAATTCTCATTAGTACTTGAGAATAACTTGTAAAATTCTCACTCTAGGGAGTTAACAGATGATTTAGTAGTGTTCTTTGGTCAACTAACATCAATAAATTATTCTGAACAGTGAATTGTTGTCTTTCAAGCTAAGGAAGACAGAAAAAAAGAAAATTGTAAAATGAAATTAAAAATATGGGTGAAATTGAATTCTATGCTGACAGACAAAGCAGATTTTTTAAGAAGGGCAATATAGTACACAGTGTGTCGTTGCAAAGGTTTCCCATCAATGTCTACTCTCCCTTTGGTATTTAAACATCAGGGACACCTACAATAATCACTTCAGACCTCGATATTTGCTCATAAGGCATATTTTGTTTTCAAATGTGTTCCAGCAGTCTAATGTACATTGCAGCTAAAACACTGCATGATTTGAAGTCGTGTTCTTAATATTAGCAGAGCCTTTGAAAGCAGTTTTCATTTTTTAAATTAGAAGTGTTGTACACGCTATGTATATATGCGTTGTTCTGCAGTGTTACATGTACTCTGTAATCATATTTCCTCACACAAACTGCAGATTTTAAATACCGCACTGTTTTCTGTAGACCAGAAACATTTCATAACAGAAAAAAAATGATATTATTACCGTTTTAGCCTTTAGCAGTCATAAACATGTATGCAAAGCTAGCAAGGCTTCATTGTTCACTGCAGTTACTGTTCGAAGTATTGAAATTTAAATTAAACTGAAGAATGCTCTATCTGGTATTTGATATTCTTGATATTTTTAAACCCTCTTTATTCCTTCGATATTAAAATTTGATTTTACATAGGTGTTACACAGTGTGTCTGTCAACACATTGATAAGTTCAAAACTCACAATGGGGTGGAAGGATATTGTCTGAATGTTTGAAATTTCTGCTGTTTGTTGATGTTGAAGTTTAAAAATGAAAGCCGGCCAATTCAGCGTATTGTGCCTTTTTTTGCTTTATACTTCAATTAACACAAGTAAAGATGTCCTCTTTTTTATCAGGCGAGATGATGCTGGCAAATGCCAGTATGTAAATTGTCTGTCTCCAAAAATGTTTCCCTTGAAGAAAAAAGGATGAATGGACAGACAGTCCATTGATTTTTGTGTGTTGGTGAACATTTGCCACCTTAGTTTCACTCCAAATTACTGTGGCAGAAACTTAATTTAGAAATGGTTGCAGTAAGAGAACATCTGATAATTTTCACATTTGCAGTACTAGATGAGGATGTTCAGGTTTCAAATATTGAGTTCAGTCTCTCAACAATCAAGTTTTGTGAGCTTTGCAGTATATTTTTACTGATTTGTTTATAATGATAAAATTAACATTTTCATATGCTTGTTTCTCTCCCAGTTAAGTGTGGATTGTCTGAGCTGCAATTATTCTTCAATAAAATCTTTGGAGAAATGATTACTTTTGCAGGAGATGGAAGCAATCAATGCAAGTTATGGTGTCACACAGCATAAATTAAAGCATTAGTGTTGCATATTGTATGGCATGTATTGCAGAAAATGAGTGATGAACTAGTTTTGCCAGTTAAAAGTTTGTTTGTGTTGCTTCTCAGGTGTACATTCAGATATTGACACCGGTGCTGTTCATTATTTGTGATGTCTAGGTTAGTTTCTAAGGTATATGAGTGTGATGTGTGATGTATCCTGTGCAATTTACAAATGCCGCCTGTCTTTTTGATATTTGCAGCATTCAGCACCAATTCCACAGGGTGGCCGTGGATGTGTTCAGTTCATTACACAGTATCAGCATTCCAGTGGACAACGGAGAGTGCGAGTGACAACAATAGCAAGAAAGTAAGTCAAAGACACTCTCCTATCATCTTATTTGTTTATTTTGCTCATTTACCTTGTGATTTTCTTGTCTGAAATGAATGATGAAATTCTCAAGAAAGGGATGAAATTTTTCATTTCTGTGTTTCAAGGACAGTAGCATTGAATGATGAAAAACATCTACTGATACAACATGATGTTTGTTGTCATGCAGCGTTTATTATAATAAATCTCCTTATGGTGATTGCAAGCATTATGGTACTGTCAATTTCACAGAACCTGAGTTGACCTCTCACTAACTAACAAAGCCTAATGAAAATTTCTTGGAACAAGATGTAAAGATGTCAGTAGATGCGCCATGTTGTTAATGAGAGTTTTTATCAAACAAGCTATTATTAAAATTAAAAATTGAAATTAGTTACTTGGAAATATTTTCATGATGCTGTCATTTGTTCGGTAACATTCAACCATAACCTTTCATTCTCCATAATTGGATAGAAAACTGTTCTTAAAATGTCTTTTAACCCACTTCTTTTGCAATACTACTTCATCCAAGACTTCCCTGACAAATTTTGATGACAAAAATAAGTTGAAAATATCATCTTTCATTTATTTAAAAAATATTTCAAAAACCAATGGAAAAGGAATATTATGACAGAACCCCATGGCCGGTGAGTGCAAGCGCGCCGTACTAGCGGTATTTGCACGAGTGCTGCGGTGTATTCGGCGGCAGTCCTTTCACGAGCGAAGCGAGTGAAAGGACAGCCGAATACACCGCAGCACGAGTGCAAATACCGCTAGTACGGCGCGCTTGCACTCACACGCCATGGGGTTCTGTTATTATTACATATGTTCTATCTTTTATTTGCATCATTTATCGAGAGAATCGACGATTAGTCGTGCGTACTACTTATCTGTCAAAGCTTCAGGGCGACCCTGCGGAGTTATATAACATTGACATCACTGTAATGAGGCATTGAATCAGCTTTCACTTTTCATTGGTCAACGCCGCCACACCCTCTATTTTGATTGGCTAAACTATTGTTTACTTGTTTATCAAGGATGACGTAAGAGGAACGTCGGAGGGCTCAAACTCTGCTTGCGATCGCTCACACATACGTAGCAACATGCCACAGATAGCCAAACGAAGAGAACTTTGAACATGGAACGCTTTTGATTTTTTCACATTTTGAGCTTGAAATTCTTCTAAATGATCGATACAAATAACAGTTCGAAGATTTTTACGGGAAATTTAAGAGTAAGATACGGCAAACGTAACTTGTCGAACGATCAAATTTCAGTGTTCACCGTGGCACACAAGCGCTCACTGTTATCAATAGTGTGTAGGACACACAAGCACAGAATAAACTGCATGCAAAAGTGACTTTCTATTGTAAACAGGGAATGTCCGGTGATACTGGCAAAAACGTCTCTGAAAATGTTAACTGTTTAATTGGCTCCGCTGCGCCCGCAGTTACGTGTGTTTCGATGTATGATGGCCGCCGTATATATATAGCACGGCGGCCACCGCGTATCCATCTAGAAACGGACGTCGCCCGTTGTCAATGTTTTTGCTTCGCTGACAAACAAACTGCTCTTCCGGATAATAAAAATCATCCTCACACTATAATAAGTACATGCAATTTCTTTGTCGTAGTTTTTATCGGTAATGTCATGCATTTTACTATAACTAGCATCGAAAAAAAGTGAAATGAAATCTTGTAGACGACATTTTCTGTGTTTACAAACAAAAATAGTTCCGGGTCAAAATTGGTAAACACTCATTAACATAAAGGAATGGCATAATGTTTTTGGTATTGCACTGCAGTGCAAATACCGGTAGTACGCGCGTGCTTCGATGCAAGTAAACTTAGGTACATATGGAATATTCCATATAATGATATTAAGATAGGCAAGTGATTTGTGCATTGAATGTAGTAAGGAAATATCTGTTAGTTGATTCCTAGCATGATGTACTATGGATGTCATGGTCCATTTTGTTGTAGAGAATGAAAGTCCCAAAATAAAACGAATAATATTGAGGAAGGTCAAAGACTAGCTGTTATATTTGTTCATGAAGATTGCTAACTGTCACTGCATTTTCTGATACGAAAGAAAAATATACTTGCAATTTATCGATTCATTGCTAAATGTAGCGTGTGTATTTTTTCTGCTTTTACGAAAGAATGTTGATGCAAGTTGGTGACATTTACTTTGCTTAATGTACAACTGGTTCATGAAACATCTGTTTTTAAAGTCTACAATATAAGTATTGTTCCATCTGGTTGTGAAATATGACAATAGTACTGAACATTTCCATTTACACATAAATCAACATAAATCAGCATGACAATAGAGTTTGGCGTTGGTAAATAATCGGACAAGAACAAAGTAAACCAAATGTTTTCCAACATTAATCTGGTTAACCTGAGATATTGTACAAGAGAAACTGGGCAATGGTGTCGCTTTACTATTAGGATTGCCAAAGGCCTAGTTACGTTGTTCCTAGCTAAGCATGATTTAAGTTTCAGTGTCCACTGCCCATGGCAATACATCCTATGATGTTAGGAGGATATGTTCCAGAGATTGCTCATGCTCCCTATAGCAATTTAATAAAATTTTGAAGAAAATGTTCTCTTCTGCACATGGTATTCTAATTAGTGCTCAATTGATAGAGCTGGTGCAAGTCACAAAAGGAAAATCTTACAAGGTTCACAGAAACAGTGTCATCAGGAAACGTAATCAGCACATGCTGAAATGGAGTGGTAGGCTTTGAATAAAAAGATGTGACATGTTGCAAAGCTGTAAGGGACTTTTATACTGTGAGGGGATAAGCTGCCTCACAAAACGTTTGTATCTGTCCCACAGTTAGTGACCTAGCTTCCATCATGGTGGGAAACAACCGTACATAGTCATTGTAATCTGAAGAAATATTTCTCTTTTCCCACCTTGTGATGTGAAAAAACAGAATGTTTAGTTTATCAAAGCACCTTGTATGAATTTTTTTTCTCTGGTTTGGTGAACTTCAATTCACATGAACCATTATTTGAAACAATTAATTATACCTCACGCTCAGTAAATAAGTTTACAGATAATATTTCAGCATAAAATGTTTGTTTGCTACAAAGTGGTTAAGCAAGTGAGCAATAGTTAAAGCCATCGCTTGCGATCCCTGGGTCCGGGAGTGGCAATGAATAATGAAGGCAAACCCATGTGACTTCGTGTTTAATCCATCGGCTTAGATAAGAACCCATTTCTATGGAATTCCTAATCCAGACAGTTTTGTTTGAATACAAATACTACAAGCGAACATAACAGACGATGTTACAAAAACGGTAGTTAGTTTTTGCTGTCATATTCCTTACGCTCAGTATTCATGTACGATACCGAGTGAACCAAGAAAAACCGAGTACATAGCTCTGCGTATGATGCTGAGTGTTCCGGCGTTATACGGCCTCCCACCACAGTCCTACTGACTGCATGCCTGGACAGACCTGCAGACAAAGCCGACCACCGCGGTCCCAATTTGGACCGTGCATGAAACACTACTTTTGGTTGAAATCAACTCAATTCCGATCTATGCCTACCTGACTCACTCAACCGCTCACAGACTGGAAAAAAAATTGCTCTCGTGATGTCCCAAACGCTTAGTTTGCCGGCGATGCACGGCCATTGGCCCAGTAGCTGGCCATAACTACTGTGTGGAAGTGAATTCAGCACATTTGGTTCCGGTCACTCGTCCTGTCAAGATCGATCTCACCGCGGTGCGTGAATATGCTATTGAATGCGATCACAAAGGGAGGTGGAAATCGTTCAGCGGGATGTGCTGTCATTCAATATTCATCGAAAAAGCCACGATACTTAGGTAAAAAGGATTAATATACGGAATAAATAAATGTCAGTTCGACCGAAATATACGCGGGGGCAAAATTTACACGGAACTACACTAAACCTTTCCTACGTGCACCTTCTTACAATGAAACGAGAGTTGTAAAAACCTGCAAGTTACAAGGGACGTCGGCGTGAAGCAAACAGTGGAACAACCAGTACCGGCAAAAACGCTGCAATAATCATAACCGTTGAAAGTCAGCTATATATAGACCCTGTGATGCCGTGATGCGGGCCGAAGGGGCTGTTGTCACAAAGAGGGAAATTATGCCCGATTGTGTTTTGCAGCTCATATGGTCCCTGTACCCAAATCCTCCGAATCGCTCGTACATGGGTCACCGTTGGCAGTAAGTCGTGTCTTTGACACAAACCAAACGGCCCTTTTGAGGGCCACCACATCTTCCAAAAAGAGAACTACCGTAAATACTACACTGGTTTTTGCCGTACACACATACCTAAAATATGCGCATTGTCACAAGCAAAGTCTTATGAAATATTGAATGAAACCTTCTTAGCTAAACTGCGGCAGTATGTCTTCGGCCGATTTCAGGGTTTTATTGATTGAATGCTATTTATTTGGGGAATTTTTTTCATTGTGTATTTCGTAAGTGATCCGGTGTACATAGCAAATGTTTGATCGTTAGCACGTTCTGCGCGTCACTTCGTGATTGACAGCAGTTTGAAATGGTCAACGGCTATGTTGTCGACGCCACTGACCGTGTACAGAAAGAGATTTTTCATCAATAAGCCGCCTGAAACTGTAAAACAGACAGTATTTCGCTCACAACCTTATGTCTAAAGTATTCACAAAAGGTACTATGGTGGCACAGCGCTATATTAATCTCCGTGGATAAGATTTTTGCCAGTTTTCTGGAGCAGTTGCTCGCGTTGCTTCCATCTGTCAGTCATTCAAAACAATGAACCCACTGAAGTTAAGCTGCCTTTTATACCCAAGTAATGGCTTTAAAGTGCAATAGTGAAAAGGAAAAAAGATAAGGGTGGGAACACCTTCCCCCCCCCCCCCCATACACACTCACATGGGTACCTGCACACATTCACAATCAGAGAGTGAGATAGATGACAACACACTCATACATGCAAGGGAACATACACATGGTACACTTTTTCCTAGAAAGTGTTTTTCACTCTAAGAAGTCATTTCCTAGCGTATCTATCTCTATTGTTGATTTACACTGCCTATTTTGTTCTTCTCCAGTTGGGCAGATGCAGCCACGAATATTCAACATATTTCAGCCGGTTTCGATCAGGAAGCGGCTGCTGTCCTGATGGCAAGGATAGCGGTACACCGGGCTGAGAATGAAGAAGGCCCTGACGTACTGAGATGGTTGGATAGAATGCTGATCAGACTCTGTCAGAAATTTGGCGACTACCATAAGGATGACCCAAACTCGTTCAGATTCTCAGAAACATTTTCACTGTACCCACAGGTGAGTTTTGAAATCCCTGTCACCAAGGCTAATCAGCTATCAAGGAGAAACTTCATCCTCAAGGAGAAACTACAATTGGTAATGAAGTTTTATCTGATTTGATAATGTGCCAGGGGAGGTCAAGGCAGACAGATATCCGATTTAAATCCCAAACAGACAGTAGGACATCTCAATTTTGGAAATTCAGTTCTCAGTAAATCCTGATAACAGTTTGGAATCAAGCAGTGAATTGTACTATGTGAGTCTTTAACACATATCATACTCAGTTAATATAAACGGGAGACAGTAAAAAAAACATGCCACATCAGTTTGTTCTAAAATGTCATTCGGCGTTTCACTGTGTGGTAACCGCAGGCAGTAACCATGACAACATGGTATGAGCAAGATATTGATATACCGTGACTACAGTCTCATTTGTTTTGCTCACTGAATTCATCAAGTTGAATTAGGGCCAACGCTGTCATTGGTCTGAGTCAACAGGACAGTAATGAATGAAATTAATTTGAAGCCGGTATCGGAAATGGTTGAATGAACTCAAAGGAAATTTTGCTGAGAATATATATGGTTGAAGACAGGAGGGTTTTTGTCAGACTGTCATGTATAATCATTTCTTCACACCTACGCTCACCACAACTAAGAGGTATATCATAACCAGTCAAAAAACTGAATGCCCTCGGCTTGCTTCACATGTGTTACCATTCTTGGAAAAAGAACAGTGAAATTTCGATGCCTCAACACAAATGGTGATTCTGAATGTCTCTCAAGAATTGAACTTGAATGTTTTCATGAAAAAAGGGCAAGTAACAAAATACCTGCCGCAAACAGCTTTGTTCCATTCATTCCTAATTATCCTCAATAAATTTTACTTTCCGTCGCTCTACATCTTCATTCTATTGTGATGCTGCATTTCACTCAAAAGGAAGTCCCCGCTAAGCAGATTTGTGTTGCCTCTTTCAGTTCATGTTCCACCTGCGTCGTTCTCAGTTCCTGCAAGTTTTCAACAACAGTCCAGATGAGACGTCATATTACCGTCACTGTCTCATGAGGGAAGACCTAACCCAGTCACTCATCATGGTGCAGCCTATTCTGTACGCCTATTCCTTCAGTGGACCTCCTGAGGTAGGTGGAGAAGATACGGATATACTCTGCCTGAAGCGATGACATTCCAGAACAGCACAGATTAATGCGCATTTTCATCAATGGCGCTTTGTGGGCAACATTCATTTTTTCATCATTTTTCAGTTTTGTCCCTTCAGACTGTTTAAAAGTGACTCAATAAAATCTGAAGAGATCAACGATTTTTTTCTGAAGTTGTTAATTTCAATGATGGGCCAAATCTAATCTGATATTAACAGTGACTGCTTTCGCGCAAATATGTCAGATTACTTTAGAGACACATATGAGTTGTTCATAAGTGCTCAGGCAGTGGTACAAGTAACACAATATGTGCTTCAGGGCTTGAACTATCACAAAAGAAATTGATAAATGAAAATAAAATGAAGAAAATTTGGATCATCATAGGCCTCTATTTTGATGAACCCATAGTCTTATTAATCAATGAGGAATTTATTTTTAGGCTGTTGTAAAATGCCTCTTATTTTCATAGAAGATTTGAGGAATGTTTTGATCTCAATGAGGTCAGGATGGATGCCTTTTAGATACTCTAATAAGAGCAATTACTGTCGGATTATATTGGCCTAATCCCTTGCAAGGGGATTAAAATGAGTCAATGTAAAGGATTAAGTGTTTGGAATGAAAGGACATTAGGATTTCAGTGTCTTCTTTGATTACTTTCAGCCTGTATTGCTGGATAGCAGCAGCATTCTCCCGGATCGCATTCTGCTGATGGATACATTCTTCCAGATACTCATTTTCCATGGAGAGGTAAGTGTCATACTCATTTTCCATGGAGAAGTAAGTCTTGCCCAAAGTCACCTTCTGAGTGTGCTTTGGATTCTGATGAAAGCCTTGGCCATTTGTAAGTCCAACCAACTGCAATAATCATAATCCTCCAGTTGAGATATATTGATTTTTCTGTATGAATAAATTCCTTGATGAGGATTTTATGCTCCTGTAAATTTAAGCCAGACCTTACACAATACAATTTTACCATATCTGAATTCATATGCCTATACCCCTTGTTGGCCTTGGCCTAACCCTACCTGGCTTTGTTTGATATTACTTTCCTCCTCAGACAATTGCCTCATGGAGAAATCAAGACTATCAAAGCCAACCGGAGCATGAGAATTTCCGACAGCTTCTGCAGGCACCCGTGGATGATGGCCAGGAGATTCTGCAGACCAGGTTTCCCATGCCAAGATACATTGCATGTGATCATGAAGGCAGCCAGGTCAGTTTGGGGGAAAAATAGTTGAATTTTTGACAACCATAAGAAGGAAAGATTTAAAGTTGTAGTTGTAGCCTTTTGTTAGTTCAAGAGATTCTGCGCAGATCTGAGCTTTTTAACAAAATTTTAGATAGGCCTGTATCTGTACTTGTCCCTGGCACAAATTATTAAATGTCCCCAAGACATTATTTTGATTGTTGTTCAAATTTCTCAGTTCACAAGTTTAATATAGCAGCAATCAAAAAATGATTCTTTCACTGATATGGGGGAGCAAAATTACCCTAATAAATGTAACATATTCTCTGAAGAGAAATAGGGAAAAAAATGTAAAATGCTATAAATAGAAACCTACTAGAACTTAATACTGGTATCTATCTGCAGTCGTAGTCTCCTTTCATTTCTCTATCAGTAATTCTGCAGTCAAGTTCACCAGTTTGGAAATCCCAGATTTGTAGCCTGCTCGGGGAACAGTCACTTTTGGCAAACAATATATGTACAACTCAGGGCTTACTGAGATAACAAATGTGTCAGTGCAGTGGTGAAAAGGGTGTATTAAATACATGCCTAATGATATGGAACTTGTCATAATGGACTTGTTGTTTTTCCATGCAGCCAATCACAACCGTCAGAACTGTTTGAGTTAATCCTCGATATCTTTGTTTGCGTTAACTTGAGGGTCATTTTACGTTATATAAAATGTTGCTGGTTAAGCATCCATAAATAATGGAATTAGTCAACAAGCTTTCGCTTCAGCTGAAAATGATGGAGAAATTCCAGCTATATTGATGTTGTGTCACAGACAAGAAGTATTTTCACATGACTCAAAAGTATAATTGTCATGATCAGAAATTGCATGTGGGTCACTGTACGTATGTATGTCTGTGTGTCTGTGTTTGTGTGTGTTTGTGTGTGTATACAGTGGTATACTCATTTGACAAACAAAGTATGCATTTTCTATCCATATTTGTCCTTCAGGCTCGATTCCTGCTTTCAAAAGTCAACCCATCCCAGACTCACAACAATATGTACGCCTGGGGTCAGGTAGGCCAAACTTTCAATCAACGTTCTAGACTCCAACGCTAAAATAAATTCCACTCAATAAATAATTACAATATGTCATTTGTTGAATGCTGGTGGAGTGCATTTCTAGTAATTTAAAGATACGCATATGATAAGCAGACATCTGGTGTTAAGAAACCAATGAGCATGCAACAACAACTGCTGAATGGCAATGTAAACATGTTGAAATGAAATGTCTGGATGTGTGGTTACTGTGCTGTGGTAAATTCAGTATCTGTGTATGATGTTTTGATAACCTGCATGCTCCTTTCACAGCCATCTTCTCTGTAGTTGTATGTTTCTCTTCTCTACAAGATAGTTTTCTGTAAAGAGAATCTTATCTACACATGTATTACATAACAGGTTTATCATGAAAATTACTTTTACTGTGACTTGAAGTATTTTTTATTTATCATTGTATATAAAAGTAACAAGAATAAAATTGCAGGTAAATATGAAAGCTAAAACAATGGAATGTATCTTCGAAATTGTTGTCATGTATTGATTTATGTGGAGTTTAATTTTGACCGAAGATACTTTCCCCAATACTAACACAGTCGTCCAATTTTCTTTCATATCGGGTGTGTTTGATGGCATTTGTTGATGGGTCGGAACTCTTACAGACTGCGGTGGTACTTAAGACATTTTTATTTTATTCTCAGTTATATTCAAAGCATATTTTGTTTGGGTCAAGGTTTCCTGCTGTTGATTACCCAACTTTGCTCATTATCCATGCTGCATCACATAAAAACAAAAGAATTAGTGAGAATGCTCTGTGGTGGCTTCTATATCAGATTGATTTCACTGTGATATGAGCTGAATGCACTGGATGTCAATAAATGGCAAACACAATCCTTAATCTTCATGACATAAGAGACATTATATCGGTGAAAATTCATGATATCAAATTCATATTGAATATTTATGAAATAAAAACTTAACAACTGCTGTTGAACTACTGAGTATCAGATTTCTAAAAAACAATGAATTGATAATATGTGAATTTTGGAAGAAGTACCGTTGTTCGAAAAGATAAAATTCGATGATTTCAACAAAGCAATTGGTAACTGTGAACATCCTATCTTAATCAGGATGGTATTTTTATTTTTGTTTTATAGGAGGGTGGTGCGCCAGTACTGACAGATGATGTCAGTCTCCAAGTATTTATGGATCATCTCAAGAAGCTAGCTGTGTCCAGCTCATCATGAGCAACAAAACATCGTACTGCATACTGCACTGTACATGCAGTGAAACTAATGAAAGAGAAAACTTCTCAGTAATTATTTTAAGACAAGTACAGAGACACTCCCATCAATTTCTGAAAAATAGATTTTGACATAAGTAGTATGAAAGACAATGAGCATATTAACCCTTTGAGCACCCCTTTGTAAAATAAACCCCGGTCAATTTTTCTCAGATTTTTGCTAAAATTTTAGAAAAACCGTAGCAAATTAAATGTGATGACCATTTGGTCCAAAATTATCAAAAAATTACAGAAAAATTCATAAAAAATTGGTAAAATTTTGCACTAAAATTTTGGCGGGAGATAATTACAGCGCTCAAAGGGTTAAAGATATCCACTGGAAGATACAGTAACCAGCTACAAAGCACAGAGGAAGATCTTTATCTCAAACAATTTGAGAAGTAATGAAGAAAAGTAGCAGAAACTCTTTTAACACATTTTACATGATTTGATGCCTTTATGAGGAGTAATTATGTGCTCATCAAAATTGATAGTTGAAGAAGCCTATGTAAAGGGCATTGTGTAGTATTTGTTCCAAGTTTGTCTTGTTTTTCAATACCAACTAATCCACCTAGTAGTCAACTGTAAAGTGGGATTTCTCAAGAGAGGACACTGTCTAATGGCTCTGGTTCTCCAAGTCACCATGTACACATGAAACATTAAATGTAGTTTCAAGTATAGGTGCATTGTTCATCCTTTGCATTGCTCCGTAAAAGGTTGCTGAGTTAATGGACTGTGGGAGAAGATGCATTCATTGCCAAACATGTTCCAGATTTTACGGTCAGCAAAATAGATGATATGTCTAAAATTATAAGCATCATAGCTGTGTTTGGAAAACCAAAATTAAATTCAGTACACTATTCAGAAAAATTAACAAGAACACAAAATTTGCATTGTGATCAATACTGTAACTTTATGTGAACTCACTTCATGCTGGTTTGATTTTCAAAATAAAGCTGTATATATAAGCGTACATAGCTTCAACTGTCAGTGTTATTATTCAGCACCCATTTTAAATCCACCTAACTTTGATGACTTGTAGAGACTTTGATTTGTACAGCATCCCAGTGGTGACTAGATGTTGCAGTAGATAGTCTCTGATAATAGTTAAGTACTTTTACTACTGTGTATGTACATTGTACATGTCTTCTTGTTTGTGAAACCTGTTACCGTATTTGGAAATTTGTGTGTAGGTTCACTGTTTCACTTGTCTACACTATCGTCCATGTCTTGCAAGTTCATTGATCCCTGTTTCCACAACACCAAACTGAAAATTTGACACTGCCGTCAACACTTTTCACTCCATGAGACCGGTGTCAGTTCTGTTTGAAAGGTCGACTGCCCACAGAGATTTACAGTTCATTGCACCATGCAACTGAAACCAGCCACAAACTATAATGGGAAAGAATGGGAAACACAGGCTGGTTAAAAAAATCAGAACACCATTTCCTTTAAAACCCCAGGAGCTTTCCTGTATTACACAAATTGTTTTGAATGTTTATATGACATTATAGTAGGCGTGATGCCTATTAATAGGCTGACAATATTAAAACATGAAATGAGTCCCTGGCAAATTCAAAAAAGCACACATAAGTTATTAATAGATTGTCCAAACCTCCAAAGTGCATTAGCAGAAGACAAATGGGAAATAATGATTTCTTGAAATAGAATATTTTAAAAGCCTTCTGTGGTGAAAACATCTAAACAAATTTAAGGTAGTGCGCCTTGAAAATGAAAGACAAACTTTTGCTCAATCTTTCCTCACGGAATCTTTTAACTATCCTCTTTCAAAATAATGAATAAAAAATAGAGTCACCTCGCAAATTTGGGTACTAGAGAAACAAATTACAGAAGATTTACTGATGTCTGAAATTCAAAATGGCCGCCACCCCCTTGTCAACTCAATGGAGAAAAATCTTTGTTTTGAAAAACTAAGATGGTGAAAAGTTTTTTTACACTAAAGGGTTTTAAAAATGAGCCCCCACAAGTGGTAGATCAGAAAAGAATTGTAAAAGTTTGAGAGTCAAAATATCTGTCCCCGAGGTCCATTCAACCTTAATTATGTATTGCTGCTGTCTTCACAGGAGTAAAGTGTTTTTATACTCAGCCTTTAGGCTTTAATGATAAGTTTGGAATGAGGGATGTGCCCTCAATTGTCCATAAAATGACAATTAAATAATGCAGACAAAATAAATCTTTGTGAAACATTCCGTGTGGATCAAGATTTAAACATTTCTACTGAAGCACAAGAAGAGTATTATTAAAAATATGCAAAATTATTTAATCATTATGGTAACTGGGAAAGATCAGGCCCTCGTAGTCAAATGAGTCTGGAAGCTTGCTGTAAATTCCCTCTTATAGCTTGTATAAATGAGCAGCAACATATAAATTATTTCTGATGGATCTTTTATAGTTGAAAGTGCTGACAAATATCAATGTTTTTAGTTCATTCAAAAGCTAATTGCATTTTCCACTTAGCTTACATAATACCTTCGACTTATGAAACCATTTGAAAACTACTTTATCATGTTGAAACACAAATTTAACGAGGGTTTCATAACTTCTGTACAGAGTACTGCAAGTATGACCATAATGTTTTTATGTGTGAAAGTGCACCAAATAAATTACTAAATATAGTTAAATACACTGACTAAAATATTGACTGAGTGTGACATCACTGATCTTTAGAGAATGATTGCCAAATTCTGAGCAAGGGTGACAAAAGTATGTCATGTGTCATGGAATGGAAGCGAGCTGAGTATTTCACAAAAGAATATTTCTCAATGCTCTATTAGGAAAATGCTGGCAATGGTAAATAATGTAGATTTGATTTGCCACTTTTGACATGTCATTAATATCATTAGCGAAATCTATAGTGCTCCACAGATAGTTGCTATACTTTGGAGGGAATAATAACCAAGAGCACTGTTTGATAAATTTCGGTAGCTCATTTAAAGCTCTAATGGCTGTAACTTCCGTTGTACTTTCCGGTGTTGTTGTTCTGTCTGTAAAATAAGTTTCTTGCTCAGCACCTAAAACATGTTTTAAATGCCCAGTGTTCAGCTTGTCAACACAGAGTGAATATGTGTTGTGTCCAATGGTATTGTTGATAAGTGAATTTTAAGAGTCTGGAATAGAATCAATTTGTCAACATTGCATATTGTTTACAGATGTATTGCATCAATAAAGTTAATAGTATATATTTCAAATTACTTTTGGTAGTATAAATAAAGTATATTTTAAAACAAAATTAAGGAAATATGCCATCAAAAGTACCAGCTCGTATCCCTTCCAAGCTTTTGGAACCTCAATTGAATAGTATGGTTTAGGAAAATATGTACAAAAACACTCTATACAAAGTATACAGAGTCAAGAAAAATCTATTTCAATAGTGGATTAGAAACGTTGACTCTCATTCCCACTTGCAATACCTCTTTTATTTGTCACGTTTGTTTTAAGAAGTTTTCGCTTTGAACATTTGAATCATTGAGCACTCATGAACCTCATCTGTATTGCAATATGGGCCTCCAGAGGGCGCTGTCTCGATTTTACCACTAAAATCTAACTTTCCTGTAAAAAATTCATGCATTCACTGCAGAACAGTAAATAATCTTGGGGAAGGAGAAAAGCTACATCAGTACATACCACCTGTGAGATGCCCATGATTTCTCGATACCGTTTAAATGTTGGTTGATCTGGAAAAGCCCTATTTGCCTTTGTGTGAATGATAGCTATACCTTCTATCTAAAACTTATGGAAAAACTAACTCCCTGGGTCAGAATAAAACAATACGACTCTCCAGTTGTCTTTTTTAAATACCATAAGAATAATTCAAAAGGGGTTTTAAAAGTTGGCATTGTGACAGGGTATAGAACTCATGGGTTCAATTTTCATAATGAATTGTGAAAATTCCCATACAATTTGTGAAATTTGCAGTTAAAGACTGCATAGTTATTCTAGTACACTGTGTCAACAAATGCCCAGCAATTCTTCATTGGAAGACTGACAACAGACTGTTGATTAAAGGCTGTCCTCTCCTTCACAGAGCACTTTAATACATTTGCTGGAGATGTGAACTCTTTACAGTGGACAGACAGCTGGTATTTACAGAGATCGGTCTTCTTGTACAAGTCAGGGTGATGATGCTCTCAAAAGCATTGCTGATTGTTTCTGTATGGTGGAGATCAAATACAGCATTGCTATGATAATATCTGCATTCCAGCCCTAAACTTATTGGACTTATGAACATTAACAATAAACATATTATGAGACATACTTTCACTTGTATCTGATCTCATAGGAATGAAATGTTCAGTGGAACCAATCGTGATTTTGATCTAGTTTATACCAGTTTCAGCTATACTGATGAATTTTCCATTGTGTGCTAGATTATCATACCAATGATAGGTGCAACAATGAAACTTTATAAAAACAGAAAAATAACTTTCATTGTGATTGAAGAAGATGAATTTGTCCATGTAACTAGACAACACATTTCTTCAGAATGGGACTGTGGTATGCAGTGAAAAGAAAGATATGACATAACCAATGCTTAAACGTCCTGACAGGTTTCATGGTGAGTTTTAATGTGAAACTGTGTGTGGCTATTTATGATTGCCATATCTGCATTTTAGAAAGCCCTTTTATGCTACCTACTTCGTTTTAGCCTTCGGCTAATAAATATTTGTTGGTTCTAATAACAAAAAGTTTGAAGAATGTGCAACTAACATGTATCCAACTGTGCTTTGTTTTGGAGGTGATTAGAGAAACCCCACTTTGAGTTTTGTGGTTCCTATGATTAAGCTAAATAATCAAACAATTAGCTGCCATTGGAATATTCTGATGAACTGACATACATGGAATTCAGTACTCCTGGGACATGCTGGTAAATACTGACTTTGAGCAAGATGGAAAACCAAACAAAATATTTATTGGAGGGGGATGGTGCATGTAATAACCGGTCTCCAGTGAGTAATGACTGGTTTCACTTCAAATCATATTAGGTGTTTTCATAATGCCCATTGGCCCATTTTTTATCCTAAAAAGGACTTGAATAAATGAACAGAACTAAGTATTACAGAATCGCTGGATAACTGATGGCTTCAATGACAGTGACAACTAGCGATTCAAATCTGGCTGCAACACAGTTGAACTGAGTGCTTCCACTGTATGTGGTTGCAATCACACAAAATGTATTGAAAAGAATACAGAAATTTACAACACAAGGAACAAGGAAAATTTGTGAGATATCAATTTATTATGAAATGCATATTAATATAATGCTGAGTACACTATGCTTTGACATGCCCCTTTTCTACTTACAGCTTGGACTGAAACCAGGAAAGAACTTCCTTCCTTAAAACTCAACAAAAAACCCAATGACATAACTGAACAGATGAAAAATATTGTACAGATGTGATTTCATTGTGAGAAGTGTGGCCATGAAACAATTCATTGTGAAACAAATCAGTAAATGGCATATACAGTGAAGTAGCATATATTTAGTTGGTGTGATACTGCAGATACCTGTTCCATTGCTTTATTTCTGTGACAGACAGCCCATACTTTTGTCCCAGCAGTTTTGACACTTATTGAGTAACTCGCATTCAAACCTTAACAGAATGGGCTATGTTCATAGCATATATCACAACTGAAGTCAGAGTTTGAAGATTGAAGCAACACAACAACAGCCTGTAGTAATCACTGACATAGTTTTAATCATACTGCGTAAAAGATGATTAGCATTGCAAGTCAAAAATTTTAAGATTTTTTAAATATCTAATGTTTCACTTATTTTTGAGACACATTCAACCTTTGACTAGCTATATGCATTGTATTTTCAACTAAAAACAAGAGTAAACAATATTGATTCTCCCCTAATAAGCTGTTAATAAATGATACCATAGTAATAATATGCTTTAAGTACATTCCTGTTTTATGTCGATGAGCTACACAGCAGTGTGGGTAGCTACCCAGAGCTGAAGTGAACAACAGTATACTGACTGATCATAGACTTAAACATAACATTCTGAATACAAAGTGAGATCTGGAAATTTGTGTGTGTGTCTACCATATGTCTTCAAAAATGTGATACTTGTATACTGCAAAAGCACAAAGAATACAGTATGCACAAAATAATTAACTCTCGTTTTGTACATCAATTACATATTAGAATCCAATACCTGCCACTATAAAAGTATTGTCTCCAAGGTTACTTCTGTGGTGTTAGCTATTTCTCCTTGTACACAAAATGAGTAGGACAATTCTCTTATATCGGTGACATTATGGGTAATCACCTATCCAACTGTGAAACAAGCATAGCTGGCACTTGAAAAACACTGTTCATGCATGCATGGTTTTCATCACAGTCTTTTGTGGCTTGTCAACAACTTTAGAAGAGTAGTGAAAATGTGTTTATATGATTATTTTCAAGCAATGCTTGAATTAGTAAAATTCATTTTCAGGATAAAACAATGCAAAATAACAGTGTAGAATTCTCATTTCTCAAAATGCTTTTGGTGATCATATATCACTTCATACTCATTTGAGTTCTTATAGTCTCCCACATGCCACATGTATCCAATTCAAACTTTAGTCTATAAATTGTCCTCTGTTAAATTCAAAGTCATGGCAATTTGTTACATGACCATTCAGGACACGGTGGCAGGGCAAATTCACTTTGTTATGTCCATGTTGCACAACATACTGCATCTAGTGTAGTCACAACAAACGAATCAAAGATTTCCCTTGTTACACTTTAATGAAAGATTACAAGAGATGTTTTCAGCCCAAGGAGACAGTCAAAGACTCGAACCTAAAAGCAGTGGCTTTCTGTTTCAAAACTTTAATTATTAAATTCAACTATCACTTCATCTTTTGAATAATGCACCCATATCCTTTGTAATATGGAGAATGACACACCTGAAATTGGCGTCTTTAAGGCTAAATATCATTAAAATCACAAAAAAATTAAAACTCTGTTTTTCTAGTGTATGTTTGGACACTGCTAAGTATTTCCCTGCTAAGTGGCATGCTTAGAAATGTGAGTTACTTCTATTGCACAATTAAAGTTTCTCTGGTAATTCTGTGGACAAGGTGACATGGCATTTCTCTGTTTTAGTAGGCTTGGCTGTCAAGTATTGTCATGAGTCAAAATGTATCAGTTACACATACTACATTGAGATGCACAAACTGAAAGTAAATTTACAGAAAGGCACTATTTTGCAGGTTTAGTGACCAATACCGAGGAAAATATTTATTGTCAGCAGTCTGTCTGTACACTAGTTTGGTTTACCGTCAATGCTAAATTATCACCAACACACATAAAGAGTCACTGCAAGTCATCAAGCATCAAGTCCGATAAAAAATCCATACTTGCTTCTGCAGTGGCAAGGGCGCAGTTGATATACAAATCAGCTCAACCGCAAAACTGGAATAATCAAGTTAGTATATGGTACTAATCATTAATGGGCATGATTTACTTTCAATAGCCTGAAGAAATGTTGGATTTTTTTCAGGAAAAAATTAATTTTATTTGAGTATCTCTGAAGGACTGAAACACCAGAGGTCTACACAGATTAAGACTTATTACCAAATGATTGCAAACATAAGTGAGCTACCATTTATCTTTTATTATAAAACCATCAGTCAAAAAATAGAACTTATCGTCATATATCTATGCCAGCGGCTTGAGAAAGAAAAAAACATGAAATCTTGAAGTAATAACTGCTGAATTTGATCATATTTTTAAGACAAGCTAAGGTAAATCACCATCTCTGTAGCGAAATAAAGGAAATGAAGCACCATAACGATGCACTGCTCTTTCATATGATTTTTAAAAATTTATAATGGGGAAATTAGTGGTTTGATTTTTTTCTTTCTCATCTTTGATAAAATATTCATGCAGAAAATGCAGTAATTTTTCCTACAGAGGAAGCTCTCTTTCCATTACTGGAGTCAAGAAGCTGTTTATCTAAAATTCAAGAACATAATAATATTCAAGGATAGTTTTATAATTCAGGAAGACTTTGTTATATCATATCAAGTTTTCCGCCTTACAATGCGAGATATTTTGTCTCCCTTTTCAACTGAAACAGTCAACCAGCTACGGCATATTTAGGTTAGTATAAATGACTTTACACTCTATACACTTGAACCACTTTTTTCCACTTTCCCCTCAGCTGAAACATTTATTTTAAGTGAGTCTGAAATGATAAAAAATATTAATTGATAAATATTCTGACATAGCAAGCACTAGAAACTTGTCATACGTTGACTGCATTCCGCGATCGTGTTTCTGAGCCGATGGCTTGTCACATCTTCGTTTTTTATATTGCTGTTGTCATGAAACTACAACAGCAATACTCTAACTATCATTCTAACTAGCCGACTAGATACCAATACACCCCTGAATTGGAATGGTGTAATCCATGGAACAGTGAACAAGGATCATTAGGGGTGGCAAGGCTGTACAGCCTCACTTGGAATCACTTCTACATGTTTCAAGCTATGCTACAAAAGTTCCGATAACAGATTTTTGGTAGCAGTTTTCACATCCATCCACCAGTCAATTTGTGGAAAAGTTCTTCATTCAGTGACTGGTTTTGATCTTTAGATCTCATTGAGAGGAATATGTATCCACCGATGTATTCATGAATGACTTTACAGTCAGCACTGAGACAGCCAAAGTGGATGTTTTCATCCTCCATTTGGACAATGACTTCCTTAACCTCCCAGTTGACGTGCCACGCTGTCATGGTGCTGTATCTCCATGTAGCTTTGGAATCGCCTGTGTTGGGATCCATTTTGATCAGTCTGTTGTAGCAGACACCAAGCAGGTCCTAACAATACAAAATAGACAAGAATTGAAACTTCAAGTGTTTCATTCAATAATCTGAATTCTGGGAAATGTTACACATAAGAGTTGCAAGTTAATGCAATTGAAAGTCATACATATCACAACAGGAGCACCATGATCTCGGAGAACTTGAAACTACCGGGGCTAATAAGAAGCAAACTGTGTTGTCCCTAGCAGGTATCATCCAATCATCACAAATAACAGCATGGATGACAGAAAATATATGGCAAGACTGAAGATTAGTGGACACAAAGAAATTTTGTTTGAACTGTTAGTAATCTAGGGAGTCTACTCATTTCATCACTTTCATTTAGAGCCCCCTGACAAAATCCCTTTTAGTTTGCCAGCAAAGGTTTTCCATTAAACTTCATTTGTCCCAAACTAAATGCTTTCCATGTGAAAGCTAATTTACTTACCTCTTTCTTGCTATTCCTGAATTTGACAATGAAATAAGTGACACCATATTCTGGCAGTGCTTGCCAAGCCTTGATGTAGCTCATCTTGGCATCCAGCAAGGACATGTCTCTCACATTGGCATGACCTTCTAAAATTCTGCCAGCGATCTATTTCAGGGAGAGGACAAAAAAGGGAACATGAGTCTATGAATGGGTGAACTGTTTTATCCATTACTGACATTGTGAGGCAAGAAGTTTTGAAAATGGCATCCAAGGAGATGATATTGAGCTGATAAAGACCTCTGCATGAGTGTAGTTAGTGAACTTCTACTGAGAAAATGGTGAAAATAAATGCAAGTAAAATGGGCTAGTCTTACAAATTTTTTGTCTTTTTACAATATGTATGACACAAATAAATATAGACTTGTCATGTATCACTGGCAATTGGCATATTTCCAGAGATCCTGTTGGGTGATTATGTATCTCATAGATCTCGCTTACCTGTTTTGTTTTAAATTTCTTGGTGTATCTAGGACTAATGAAATCTTCGACCTGGATGTCGACAGAGTCAGGACTGACAGTTGCTGCAGCTGCTTTCCTCTGTTGCATGCTCAGAAATGCTTGGATGCTTTGAACCTCAGCTTCATAGGAGCTATCTGCCATGGTCTTGCCTTTGGATGCAAGCCGGCAAGCTGCCATCCACTGGGCATATTGGCTTTCCTGTGGGCATGAGGATAAGGTGAAATGCTCTATGAAATGCAATTATGTGTGCAATTAAGATAATGAGGAATTGGCGCCAACTGAACTGTTTGAAAAAGAAATCACACATTAAGAGTAATGTGGTTTGGGTGGTTTGTTGGCCATTATTTACATCTAATACAATTGGATAAAGAACTGGTAGATATAAGTTCATCATCCTTGAGGGTTTATGCAGGCGAAGTACATCGTCAACAACATGTACATGCAGTTGCCCATGGTTACAGTTTAATGAGAGTCTGGTTGACAATTTTATGCCTCAATAATATAGCTTTCCACTTTGAGAACTTGCAATATTTGCTGATCCTGGAAAACCTGTTTTGTTTTTTCTCAGAGAAAATACTTACGCTTTCGCATCTGATGATAAATTCCTGCATTCCCTCTGGCGACGGCACTAACAACCTCATACCATATTTGCTATTGCTGATGTTAACATCTGGGGTGACTTCACAACCTTAAAAAAGACGAGAGTTTTCCTTTATTAATGAAGGCAGCCTTCAACAGCCATCTACACACCGAATCACAATGTCTCTGCCCACTGTAAATATTATGTCCTATCCTGGGTATATCAAATTGCTAACTAAGCATACATCAAATGGACATGAAATCAGAGCCACCTTATGATTGGATATCATACAGGAAGCATGACACAAATGCAAGCCTTCACATATCCTGACTTAACATTACACCATATACTGCATCCTCCCTGACCTACCCCCCTGGACTTGAAATTCTGTAACCAGACTTTCATTTCTCCAGCTCACTGTACTGAAAAATCATCTTTTTATAGTGTACTGCTGTTGTTTTGCCCAAAAGCATGTTAAAATGTTAATATAATAGTATTATGAGATTTGTTGGCAAGGATAAAAGGGCCATATAAAATGTCAAACAGGCATACAAGTCAATGACAGGCATGCAAGTCAATGACAGGCATGCAAGTCAATGACAGGCATGCAAGTCAATGACAGGCATACGAGTCAATGACAGGCATTCAAGTCAATGACAGGCATACAAGTCAATGACAGGCATACAAGTCAATGATAGGCATACAAGTCAATGACAGGCATACAAGTCAATGACAGGCATGCAAGTCAATGGCAGGCATACAAGTCAATGACAGGCATTCAAGTCAATGACAGGCATACAAGTCAATGACAGGCATACAAGTCAATGATAGGCATACAAGTCAATGATAGGCATACAAGTCAATGATAGGCATGCAAGTCAATGACAGGCATACAAGTCAATGGCAGGCATACAAGTCAATGATAGGCATGCAAGTCAATGACAGGCATACAAGTCAATGACAGGCATACAAGTCAATGACAGGCATACAAGTCAATGACTTCTCCAGTGGTAGCTATTCTCACGTATTTTGCTGTCAGTGTGAAAACATTTAAAAGTGTGGGTGCACAGTTTACATCTAAACACTTTTGGTGATTTTCACTTTTCCCAAGAGCCATATCTGGTTTTCCGGCAAATTTTGATTTAATTACAGAAAACACACATTGCAGTCTACCATGGTAGCTAGGGTCGGATAAGTCATGCTGCTTCTCTTTGAAAACATTTTTGCTCAGTGCAGGGTGGATGTGCCACGGGAAATTTCAAAAACTTTCATTTTCTTCTGACCCAAGAACTCATCATTGACAATACCTTTCAAGTTGATTTTCATCATAGGTGATCCATTGGTGTCATCATGATTTTTGTAGTAAGACATGTGAGTGTCCCTAAACACAAACCAGTACCTCTTGAAACCTTTGAGGGTAAGCTTCTTAGGCCTGCAGAACAAGCAGAGAAAATTTCATTACTAAAAGTATAGGGTGTGGTGTTAATGGCAAACATATCACTTGAAAAGTACAGAACAAGAACTGGGTGGTGCATATCTCCAGTACAGCATATCCTGAATGTAGTTGTACCATCATTATTAGTTAATCTTGTCACAAATAGATTGTAACTGTAACTTTGCTAAAAAACAAAGCATGGATTTAATTTCATCAGTCAGCTAAACATATCCTCACATACACCAGCAATTTTTCCCTGGGGTGTGATCTGCAGCTGAGCGATTTACATAAACCATGTTGGTACACCACGTCAGCATTAATAACATCGCCAACCCACGAATATGTGGTCTGATATGTAGATGACTAGACTGAACGGCAGCTGAGGTTAGTGTAAGGCGTTTGACTGTATTAATGAGTACATCAACTGAAAACATGATGAATGCAAGACTTACTTCAGAAACCTGAGATAATCTGCAAGCTCAGGAACATTGGTGATATCTCCCTGAATACAAACAGAATGTAAAACATACATCAGTTTTATCAGATCATTAACATGTGTGTGAAATCAAGAAACCAATATTTTAATCAATGTAATGGATTTGCAGATCAAATGTGGCCTGCACTTTGATGACTTCGAGTGATTACATGAAGAATGAGGTGTTAGTAACATTTCATAACAGCTTTGTTCTGATTTAGACTCCAGTAACCCCAGGCCACAGTGCAGTGAAACACATGTTGAGGAAACCCTACCACAAAGTCCTGGTATCTTAAGGAATATACATGCCTTATACTGGCAGTTTCAATCTTGATTTGTACATGAAAAGTATTGATAATGTTCTCCTTTGTGGAATGTATTTAATTATTGTAAAAACTAAACTAACATACACACCAGAGAAATCTTAAAAAGGCTGATAGCAATTCACAATGTTGAAGTATCTAAAGTAACATAAACCTTTTTATCTGACACACTTGACCTTATGATGCAATGCAATGTTTGCACTATAAACTTTAGGGTTGGTTTTCAGGAATTTTAATTACCTTATTAAAATTTTTGCTACATATGCGAAATGCAAATGTTTGCTTCTCAACATAAACATAAATATTTAAACAATCTGATATCAAATTCTTTACAAAGATGTTTACGTCATTGCAACCACAGATCTTAAATATATTCAGATATTTTCCCCTACAGTATAAAGGCCCAATCCTGTACATGACAATTAAATGAGATTTGGAAAACGAGATAAAGGATGGCTGCTTTGCCTGTGATGTTTTGTTTGGAATTACCTGTGCTGTGGATATTGATGTTCCTTCAAGAGATACTTGTAAATCTGTTAATGCAGCATCGATATCATCACCTCCTGCTCCACCAGCACCCATGCCACCCCCCGGGCCATCAACTGAGGTGTCTGTCTGTGGGACTTGACATTGGAGATTCACTTGAAGCTGCAGGCAAATCAGGCACAATTTGACAGTTAAGCCAAGAACTGGACATGTGATCAGTAAAAATACACTACGGTATAAAGTATCTGAGCCCTATAATATAAATTCAAAAGTTACACCAACTGTTTTACTCATGGAAGGAAGTAGACACTTCTGAAAAGGATCTCTGGTTTGCCTCTATCCTTAGGCTGAAATTATTTGACAGTATCAGTTAATTGATGATGTGGTACAATACATGGTCAACACAATCTAGTCTTAGCTGCTTCTGGTTGTACTGATTTTATCAAAAGGACATACTCAAATAACGATCTTGAATGTGTTCACTACATCTAGTCACATCATCTGTGCTTGGATCACATACAAAGCAAAGCAATATCATGGGGTACAATACAATACAATACAATACAATACTTTTATTAATCACTGTGGAGAAATTACAATGTCTCCGTCAAAAAAATACAGCAGCAAACAATAAATGGTCAAATATGGGGCAACTTGCTAAAATGTGCACCGTTTGCAGTAAAGTGAATTGCATTAATGGGAAATAGGTACCTGTAACGCAGCAAACATCATCATTTCCTCCTCTGTGCAGTCAACTTCCTCTGAAAGAATCATCCATTTGGCCTGTTCATAGATTTGATTGATTCGCACTTGGTCCATCCTGGGATCCAAGTCATAGAAGGCATAGTATTTAAACCTCAGTAAGATCACATCATTTTCCCGGAATCCCTGTTCCATCAAAGACCGAGAAGAATCCAGCCATCTGCACGAGATACGAAAACAAGCACCTTAGTACAGATTACTTACTTGTAAGAGCTGTTGGATCTGCTCTTTCGATAAGGTGGTGAAGGATTTCTCATGGGCATTATCACTGTCCTAGGAGCATGTAAAGATTCTGTTTCACAATCTTTAGCTGAAAGGTTTTACTTTTCCATATAAAATCAAAATGCTACGCTTATGTTCCCGTAGGGTCAGAGCATTGAGATAATGAACGGCAGCAGGAGTTCCACTGATATTGCTCACATCAACGGTTCACGTGCTATCAGAAATGATCCTTGGAGAGAGTCAGAAACATTTGCCTTGAGATAACATTCTTTGATATACTAAGGATCTTTGAACCCATTGCAATTATTTCTGCTCGAAAGAGCAGCTGCACGAAATACAATCAAACCTTTAGTTAACATTTCAATTTGAGGTTGAAAACTGCAGAATATCAGTAATCACAGAACAATACAGCGAACGTCAAAATGAACCGGAGATCAACTTTGATAAGCCCCTATCAATTTCCCTCGTAATCTTCCAATATCCCTTGGAAAACACCGAGGTACTTTGGTTAGTGTTGCCGATAAACAGGCCAATAAACATACAAGGCGCCTGCTGTGTTACTGCCATTCGATCTCCCTTCTATTTCTGGCTCCCTTTCCGGAAGAAACCATTTTGAAGCCCAAAGTGGTTGACAAGAATGAAATAAAGCGTGCGATTTAAGACCTTTAATTGTAATAATAATTTCAAACTCGATTTTTCACAGAACTTGTTTTGCATTGTTACGTGCGTCGATCCTGTTATCGTGAAGTATTTCCCGTATGCAGTCATGTCACACGACATACTTTACCCAAAATAGAATAGTAAATTCCATGAGCTTGCAAAGTAAACAACTGTCAGTGTGAGAGCCCGATAAAATTAGAAACATTCACATGGATAAAATTAGAAACATTCACATGGAACGACTGAAATACAGCCAGTTAGTATATCTAGTGAAAGACAATGTTGTTGTACTGAGTGAGGCCCTGATTTGACTCTCGGCGGCTGGTGAACTTCTACTCGTGGAAATGCCCAGTTCTCCAGTATTTCATTATGACATCGTTCACAGTGCTGAGCGATGCATTTCTGTGTCAATACTGGTTTGGGAAACGCCTGTCAACCATTTTTCTATGATGCTCTTTCTTGCCTAAAATTCAATTGCAAGGCAAATCGATGTCGACAGAAAAAAAAATATGCTCACGATTTTATGAACTGGCATACCTTGTTACATCAGGGTCTCTCTATACAGGCCTTAATGCAGTGCACATACTGATCGACAACCATAGATAAGACATCAAAACTCAGCCGAAATTTCCAAGATTAACTGACACAGTGTTTTATATCGCTGTTTTAAATCAAACTGATTACACAATCTCTGGATACAGAAATGGTATTTTGGTGAAATTTCAGCATCAAAAAATCCTAAAACTTGACTTGAGGACGTCATGTGCCGATCAACAGCATAGTGCACGTGTGAACTGGCATATTGACTCATGGACTGTAGAGTGTAGAGAAACTGTTTATGATTGACTGCACGGAAAAGCAGTCGGCATCTTGTCAAAACAACAACACAGCAGTGAAAATTGTAATAGTCACCAGTAAAACTCTTCACAGATGAAAGGATAATTGCTTCAAACTAATAAACTTCATGTTCAGAGGATGAAAATTAACATCGCTGTGGTCCGTGAGTGAAAATAAACGATGGCGGACGTAACTGTGTAATGAACTATACTATTAAGGTGACGGGGGTGGGCAGGGTCAAAAGATCAAGAAAGTACTGGGAAAACGTGTCATTTTCCTAACGATACTGTCTCGGGATCTCCAGCGTCCCATTGTTTTGTAATATATAACAAGTATGCCATGAGCTTTGTTGAATACACTGATATCAAACAGCCATAGCTGTAAACTGGCGCAAAATGGTTTGATCCATGCAGAAGCTTGCATAGGGAGATCGAATGGAGATAGCACAGCAGGCGCAGTGTATGTTTACTGACCAAAGTACCTCGGTGTTTTCTAAGGGGTATTGGAAGATTGCCAGGGAAATTGATAGGGGCTTATCAAAGTTGGTCTCCGTTCATTTTGACGTTTGCTGTAAATGTTGGAAGAACCCAGGGGGTTTAAGCAGCTATTTGTTTCACTCACCCTCCATTTATGATTGCTTTCTCTCTAAGAGTTTTGGGTTTGAAGATACCTTCAAGGGCATGCCCTGATGGTGTCTGTGGGCTCATAGCCAGAGAGGGACCCATGGTGGCCAAAGAATCACTGTAAGAGGAGATACTCATAGACATGGGACTGCCAGTGCTTCCATTGGTGCCTGCGTAGCTGCTTGTTCCTTTATTCCTTGGGGTAGTTTGGTAGAACACTGCAGCCTCATTTAGAGTTGAAGGATGGTATATAAAACCTTGGCCACTGGGTGGTAAGGGATACTGGCTATAGCTTCCTGGCGACCAAGTCTGATTGCCTGACAACACTGGTGTGCTGTGTCCCCTCGGATGGTGCTGTGCTGCTGGTGAACTTGAACGCATTGGAGAATGTGGTGCAATGCCGTCAACGCTGCCTTGTGAGCCACCTTCCAGGCTATTGTTTGAAGCCACTGATTCTCTGTCTGATTTCTCCTTCTTCTTCTTTCTGAGACTGCCTGAATTCTTTGAGTTGCGCTTGAATCTGTCATCTTTACGTCTGAGAAATGAGAGCTCTTCAGGATGCCTTATACCTGAATGGGTTAAATGAATGAATGAATGAATCAAATGTTGAATAAATAACTACATGCATAGACAGATAGATAGATAGATAGATTGATAGATATATAGATAGATAGACAGATAAATAGATAGATACAAATATAAATAAATAATTTGCACACTTCAGTACACACCACTGCTGCTTGGCAGAAGAATAATTCCTCTGATTATTTGGGTCAAGTGTCACAAACATAGCGAATGGATGCTCTTGTGACGTAGATATTACAAAGCATGGTTGATTAAATTCTCTTAACATTTGATGAGATGATTGAGATGTTAACTGCTTCACAAAGGAGAGCCCTTTCATTTTACATTAATGTACACACTAGTCTTGAATGAGCAGAAGATTCTTCGGTGTTAGGAAGCCATCTTTACATCATGCATTTTTAAACAGACAATTAAACTGAATTTCAGGGAAGTAGTTTCGTTTTCATTACACACCAATGTAGCAAAAAAGATATATACACAACGTCAATTTTTTCCTGTTCCAATCTACCAAGGTATTCAATTTTTCAAAAAATCTTTGTTGAAAGGAATGACCATCAAGGATAAGCCTCCATGGTGTGTTAAGATGTATGGAGCTGATGACCCAGACTGCCAACAGTTTTATTGAGCTATACCACCCCAGGAATATTATGGATGGGAAAACAACTTTACTGACATGAGAATGGAAATGCTTCACTATGGTGTCTCCCTGGAACAGCACACCATTCAACGCAAAAAGCATATACTAACCTCTGTCATGACAATTATAACACATGAACATATTGGAGAATATTGGAATATTACTTCTATTATTATTTAAGAATATTAAATGCGTTACTCACAAATATCATTCTAAAATCAATTTGAAAAATATTAAACATTGACCAGAAATTCACATTTTGGTAAAACATAATTTCCTCAGAATTGAACAGCCAGAGGTAATAGATTACACTGCTGACATAAATGTCTACATGTCACGATGTGCAAAAATAGAAATAGTTTAAAGATAATTCATTGCACATTATTTGAACTTTGACTCCCGAGCACTGGATTTTACCTGCTGATAGTCAGATTATGGAAGTGATGATTTGGCCACAGCTAATTTACAAGAACCTAATTACAGTATGTTCAATTTCACATTAATGGCTTCATCTATATGTAGAGCTGTAGCATGGATGTATGATTGATAGGGGAGTTTACACTGATAAGCCATTTTAAGTAGTTGTATTCAATAGCTGTTGTAAATGTTGATTGCAATTTTTATAATTTCTGAACAAATTGTTGGATTGCTGCCAATTCTTGCTTCCCTAGTCTGAGGTTTCAGAAATCCCAGAGGGATGAGTAATTGTGGTATTTTGCTGATGTTGATGTTGAAGGAGCCAGGAAGGCAGCTAGCCTAAGATCAGGTGGGCACGTACCCACAACGAAAGGACAACTGTGTTCTCTGAGGTTACTAGACTCAGCAAGACACACTAGCATTTGCATGAACTAGTTCTTGCATCTTTCTCTGATAAAGAGATGGTCTACATTTCTTGTCCATGTGATTAGTACGTGGCATAATTTTTGCAAGGCTGAGATACTACCTAGTATCAACCTTTGACATGAGTTGAAAGGAACAGCTTATCCATGAAAACATCCCCCTAGGCCATTCATTAATGTTTTTGTAAATCAGGTTAAGTGTGAATGTTCCTGTGAGGAAAGTAAGTTCACAATGATTGCATATATCATAAGTGGCAGATAATATGAAGGCCAAATAATTGGGACAGGAACCAAAACAGAATTACCAGGAGGACCGCTTCAGTTACTTCTTTGTGAATTCTAAAAATACCTTTCAGACTGTGAGGCCATAAAAATTCCCGATAATAAACAGAGAGAGGTGAAGAAGGTCACGGCATGTGCTTGAAGGCATTCTCAGTACACGAAAAACTTTAACAGAGGCCATACATTATCCCTTTGTGGTATCCTCAACGTATTTGTTGAAATGTATCTAGGGCTCAACTTGTTGCATGGCCGTAATGATTAACACAAGGTCAAACAGCAACACCATTTAAACCATAGAATGGGTGATGTTTATTAAACAGTGACAGCTACAAGATTTCTTTTATTTCCACTGCTTATAAACAAAGCAAGGAATCTCTCCTATGCTATTCCATCGGAAGGTATCTATTATTTTACAACACAGGCTCAGGAATTTGGGGAATGAGTTAGGAATGGTCATGGTATTCAACTTGGTGTATTATCTCCCTGGTACAGTTGGGGCTATTTTGTTTACCCTTTGGAGACTTGGATCCGGTGAGCTTGCCCAAGTGGCTACAGTTTTCATTCAAGCTGTGGGTGCCTATCCTGCAGAGCGGGTTTACAAATGAGCATTTAAGCCACTTCAAAAAGGCTGCTAGTTTGTTCCAAGACACTTCAATAGCCATCCATGCACACCAGTTCAAATTCGTATGTCTCGCCAACAACTTGAGAGTAGATCCTTTATGAATTTTCACTTGTCTGGGAAAGGAATTTTTTTCCTAACTTTTCAGATTTTACAAGGACAAAAGACGGGCCACATTTGTGGTTTGCTTCAAAGGAATTTATCTTGTTAACCTCGATCACAGCCATGACATAGGAAACCTCAAGGGGAAACTCAAGGTGAATGGGGAGGTACGTGAAGAAACTCATCTCACAAGAGTAACATTGGTATCTCATTCCCTGGGTGGCTTTTTAACTTTACACCAGATTCCAACACCCTGGATTCTAAGGAACACTGCAGTGACATTTTACTGATGTTATTAACAGCAGAGCACTGAAACTACAAACTACATGTCAAAATATGCTGACTAGGCCATTAAATATTACTGAGGTACTGAAGGGGTTTTCAAAAAGAAATACCACATGTGGTTGGATATAAAATTCTATGAAAATAACATGTGCTTGCTTACTACTTCAGCATGGACTTTAAACGTGACACACAGTTATAGACTAATATAGAGCTACTTTTGACTGAAGAAGAGCAGATTAAAGTACAACGATGTGAGGCACTAAGAGGTGGTAACAGAAAACATAGCAGAGGACCCCAGATTTGGTTTGAAAACGAGAAGCAACAATTTTGGACTGCATACATGCAGACTAACCAGCACACAGTCTGCCCTCCATCAGCCTCTTTGCCAAGTCAACATTGATGGTTGGCTGACTGAAATGGTATGAAAGTGATATCATTGATGTGTGATTGTATTTGCTTATGTAGAGTCATACACACTGAAGCACTAGACTGTCGCCCGGCAGTTACGGAAATTTCATCGTTGGGAAGGAAAGCCCTGAATGGATCCACCTGAAGGGTGCATTTCACAAGCTACTGAGCATTTCTAATTCCACCTAGCTCACATTTGTTAGTTGAATTAGGAGACCTAGTCAATTCAACTACAGAATTGTCCATGTGAAAAAAATGAAGAAAAGTACAAATGAATGAAGGCCACACACATAAGCACACTAACCCTTTTGTCCAGATATCTCAATTGCTCTTGCAAGAGAGGAAAAGTACAACCCACCATGCAAACGCTTTAACATCTATAACATGTCTTAAAGAGGCATACCATGCTGATTGGCTGTACACGGATTCTGTTTTGTGTAAATTACGTACATGCACATGAAGTTTGTCAAACATGAGCAGAAACACTGATTTTAGCAGCCAAGCACAGTTGCATGTCTGACTATTTTCTTTAAATATGATGGTTGTCAGTGCATTTGTGCACACAGGAACTGTCTATACCTTACAGCCATTTTGTTGGTAAGGGCTGGATTCGTGGCTTTGTGTGAGGTTCAATAAAACTTGCAAAACAATCACACCAATAGTCAGTGGACCCTTTTGATACTGCACACATGCTAATTTCATTCCTGAATAAATTATGCTAGCAGGGCAGGGCATGGCACAAATACAGAGTGTAGTGCAAATACCAAATCTAGTTTACTTTTGCTTGACCTAAATATCAAGGTGGAGAGAAATGGGTCACTTGAAGGTGTCGGAAACATTGAATTTGATAAAGAATTTTTACTGTCTTTGGTTTGTCCCTGTGAGTTGGGATTTGGAACATACACAAAATGTATTAGCCATCTGAAGGCAAAGTTCAGTGCAGTGCCATTTGCAAACTTACCTAGATCTTTGCATACTTCTATGACAGAATTGAAAACCATAACAGAGAAATCTACTCTCATGTCAATTTGTTGGAGATCTGGCAGCTGAACTCGTAATGTTTTGTGCATGGGAGTGAAGTGTAGTTTGGCATCAGCCTGCACCCCACACTGATCCAATGTTGACCTTGTTCGCAGGAGCCACATGTTCTTGTCTGGCCACCATAGTGCATGATCTGACCAATCGATCGCAACATCTGAAAAAGAAAAGCAATTGACCATTATTACTGTTGTCTCAAAATTTCGTTTTTTTCAGTATTTGTATAATAACAAGTTGACTAAATACAATTACTTTCCATTTAAACAGAAAGAAAACAAAGCATATAAATGTAAACCACAAAATTTAATTTCATCCACAAAAAATTAAATTTATTGGCAGACATTGATGAATATTGCATGTACACTCAGGCCTGGGAAATTAAGATTACACCTGACACATTATTCTTCTGACATCATACTAACAAAAATTAAAATGCTTGAATTCTTTTTATAGATGAATAAAATATGACGAGTATGAACATTTAATGACTTCTAATTATATGTATGTATCTCACGATACTATTCAGTGTATTTTCAGACACAATAGATTAAATATTCTCCAAAAGTGTTTCTGCAAAATCAAGTGTACAGAAGTGTACCTTGGCTACATAAATTCAGAACCCTACTTTTTGTACTTTATCTTCATGCGTGGGTGATTTTGTTTGTATGAATGTACCACTGGCACTTTATACTGAAAAGTGATTTTTTTTAGCTGTAACATCATCACGACAAGAAAACATAGTCAATAAGTCAAAATAATACCACATATCTGCCTGTTGAATATTACCAAGGTAATTCCATTGACAAATGTATTCCCTTGACAAAATCTGGATTAGACTATGCATGCTGATGGCAATGAATTACACCTATCTGTAATTCTCTGAACATGATTGGTTTCACCTTTGATTTACCACACATCAATTCCCTTCAAAAAATTCATCCAATCTTAAATTTCACAATACATAGTGGTGTAGGGTGTCTTTTGAGTTTGAGCAAATAAGCACAACACTGATTTCTTTTGAGTGTTCATGAGCCATGGTGAAGAGGCAGCATTCTCTCAGAGGACAATGATTTCCACTTGCGGTGAACAAAAAATCATTATCAACAGGGGCACTACATTGGGCCTTCAAATACAACTGTATCAACAGATCGGTTAAAGTAAAACAATGGACAACAGAGGACATCAGAATTACCAGTATCCAAAAACAACACCCCTTATTCAGTAGTGGTCATGTTTGGTTGGTGCTGAGCCAAACCTCTCTCACATGACATAATTAACTGCAAAATGTCAAATTAGTAAACACCGGAGAACACAAATTTATTCAAAGAGATGAATCGCTCTAAATTATGTTCACAAAGGAGGTACTTTACATCAGTGTTTCATTACAACGGCTATATTGATTTTTTTGTACCAGATTTTTAAGTTGATGTGCTGTGCACTGAACAAATACAAATGAAATCTTCATAAATGACAGACCTTACAGCATAATAATTAAGAATTCAATATATTGACATCCAATCCTGCCGACACTACTGTTTACATCTTACTAGCACCACTATGATTCAAGTCTCTGTTATTCAATGAATATTAGTTGTATATTATGTGCTCATACGAAATCCAGATTCTAAATACAGAATTCCCTTCTCTAGTAAGACATCTGTATGGTAAAACATGCTATATAGGGACAGTGCATAGATTATGTCACTGTATTTTTCAAACTAAGCAATACTTGCACAGTGTCACAGTGACAGGCACCACTAACAGTTTCTACAACCTTGGTGCCTGTACACTGTTTTGACTGATCAATTGATTACACTTGAATGCATTTGTCTCTGTACTGTCAATGCCTGACTGGCGGTGTCATACAGGTGAAAACTGACCAAGGAGTGGGAAAATACCTTTCTTAATGAATTCCTGCTCACAGTACTGTCTACTTAATGTCTTCATAAAATATGTGTGAATATGAATAAATTTGTCTTTATATTCACTGAATGATTTTTGCTTTTATGCTGATTAGAAATACGCTGTCCTTCAAAAACTCACTCAGGATAAGAACTTTTTATTCGGCAAATCTGGAAATGCTTGGTCTCTGTTCAATACACACATCAATAGCAATGGGCTTCCAGGGACTGGTGAACACAAAGATGACCATCGTTTAATTAATCTGTTTGTATTTTTGTATGTGTCATGCTTTTTTATACTGGATAGAAATGAGGGTCAACATTCTCAGTTACAGGGTAAATTTTTTGAAAAGAAAACAGCAAAACACTTCAGCGGTAGTTCATGTTCATAGAGCATTTTGGTAATTTTGGCACTGTGAAATAAGTCAAACTGAGAGACTTTTTGACATGTGACACAAATCTTTGTCAAGATGGATGACTGTTGATGTATTATGATTCAAATCAACTGATCTTGCCAAGCTGCCATTTGACACAGACAGGAAAAATAACAGGCATCTGTATTCCTATTAAACTGAGATAAATCCTCAGAGCGTCACAGCAGATGACTTGAAAGTACATCATTATATTTCAACACAATGTATCTTCAACACCCTGTATCTGGGAAAGGAATCATGAGTGATTGTTATGTTTATGACATTTGCTCTGATAGCTGGGAACAACTCAAGTTTATCGGGCTTATATAACATTTTAATGCATTTTACTCTCTCTCTTTACTTTCTGCATGGCTGGTTGTAGTTGAGTAGGCCGCGACAAACAACAGGTGTACAACCTTGCTGAAAGCCCTGTGGATGGGATTCTCTCAGATGACCACTTCACGTTACTATTCCTCTTTCACTCATTTTTATGATTTCATTCATCATGGGCTACTGCTTGGAGAACAAGGTGACTTTGAAGTCTGTTTGTACAGTCCCTTTTCATTTCACAGTACCACCACTGAATGACCAAAGTGACTACAATTTGCAACACATAAGACGTGGAAGCTGCCTTCCTGTAGAATATCCAAACTATCAAGCATGCCTATGTACAATTGTGCATCCTTGATCAGACAATGGTAGCAAGGCTATGGACTCTGATTCACACATAGTTTTTACCATAATGCCTGATACCTGGTGAAACTATTGGAGTGTAATGGACAGATTTAGTTTCTTCCTTGGTCAGGGATTAAATGTGAAAGACTGTGACAATTGGTTAACATCATATCCTGTAAATGTCTTGAGATATCAATGAAACTTCACAGGAACATGTACCTTTGAGTGAGAATGAATGTTTCACTAGATCAGTTTATGGTATTCAAACATGTCTCCTTGGTTTTTCAGTAGTGTCCATGAACAGTGTACTCATGTATTAGTGTTTATGTGTGTGTATGAAGATTGTCATCTTTGTGTTAATGCTACAATCATGCAATTTGAATTCTGATTGCAAGTACATATCAATAGACTGAAAGATTCAGTCGGGTATGGATTGGCGGAGACCAACCCAATACAGAACTGAATCTTTCAGTGAAGTGATACTAGTACTGTTATCAAGACAAAACAAGTGTTTTTGACTATGACTGTGCTTTCACGCAAACTCCATGGTCATGAACTGTGTGTATAAAAAGTGTGACAGGAAACCCTATTCGAGTTTCATTTATAGTATACAGTAACAAAATCTTATAGCAGCACTATGGGTTTATAGAGTCAGGACAATGAAGAAACAAGGTACTGACTATTTAAAAACGCGAAAAGTCAGCTTCAATCAAACAATAACTGAAGAGGATTGATTTCTATACATAGGTATGGTTACACAGAGATTTTTTCACACTATTTTGATAAATATCGAAACTTCCTTGACTGAAATTTCACTGAAAGTTACACTTGGTGTCTCAAATTTCATTTCCTCTGGGTAAGGGGAGAGGTTCATGTGTCACTGGAAGTAAGGGTTTGTCGTCTGGTTGAATTATTCCAGATGAGCGAAGGAAAAGGAAAGTAGTCACATGAAAATATGGAGTTCTAAATTACCATGGAAGTTTAAACGCAGACGTACTGTGTAACTGTTACTTTGCCAGGCCCTGGACAAAACGACCATTACAGCAGTTCATAAATCAGAATATGACACCAGATGAAATAACTTTTCTTAAACACCAAATGTCAGCATAGGTCATGAAGCAAAGCAACCCGTCTTTATTTATCCATTTCTGTTTCCATGTCTTCAAGACAGTAAAAGTTTGCTGTCAAAATTCCAGTGAGACTTCTTGTATAAAAGGCCAACTTTTGCCATTCCAGACATTTTCTGCTCCTCTTAATCATCCAACTGGCATCTGTTATCTTACATTTCGCTGAATTGCTTAGATCATATGTTTATCTGGAATTGTCTGGTCACTTTTACTGTGGCGGTTCAATGAACCTTTCATTTGCAGAATCTATCCATATGATACTGAACTGTACATATGTGTGCTATGTTATCAGTGTGACTGTGTTTTTGTACTTCATGATATGAAACTGTTATGTGGAATTTAAGACATGTACATTTATAGTTGGGATAATGTATGTGAAAGATTGACATTCATCATCAAACCAAAACCTCTTGCAATTTTTGTATTATACTTGTGTATCAATAAGTATGTAACGAGCAAAATCAAATGAATACATGCATAATTTTCACTGTTTCTACATACGCAGTCTCAACACAGTAAAGTGTATGTGTTCCATCAGAGACATGGTGGCTTTCTAGTTTATCCTCTAACATACAACTAAATATTATGGGTACACATAAGGATTGGCTCAGTATTAAAAACATTTCACAAATTACACAAATTACTTGTGCAGAAAGTGTGAATACAAAGCACTAGGAATTTCAAACTTTGTCTAATTAACTGATATTAAATAAGTATTCTGTAGAATCTGCATTGCAAAATACACACAGGGTGTGGCACTAGAAAGCCAGAAAAGTCCTATACATTCCATCAATTGATTGGGAATAATGAATGCATGAGTTGGAAGATTGGAGGTAGAGTCAGTGTGTGTTAGACAAATTTTTATTGCAAAGTATACAATCAATATAATGGGCTTTTACTTCTATAGACTTAACATGTTGGGGCATGAATGCTTAATAAATGGATAATTATGCGTTATTAAATTATAAATATCACACTTCCTGAATTAGTTTGGATATGTCCATTATTGAAGACTTAAACGACTGATTTATAATTAAGCCATTATGCATAATTGAGACAGGTAGATTTTAATGGACTGTCAGGTATTTTTTGCTGGCCCCTTGGGGAATTTGTTTTCCTATTGGAAGGAAGAAATTCAAGAGTGGCCTCTTAGCGAAAACATGACTGACTTCAATGCACTGTGATATAACAAAAGTGGTGATGAAATGATAGCTCTCAGCAGTGGCAGAATATCTTTCTCATAGGAAACTTTCATAACTTGTATATTTCGAGAGAGAAATTTCACGAAAGGCATTCCATATCTCAACACTTCAACTATAGGTTTTCAAAACAGAGTGTCAGTTGAAATATCATCTTCACACACTCTTAGCTATCCGGTGTGAAGAGGAGAACATGGCAGTCGTTGAACAGTCATCAGGGATGCAACAGTACACAATCAACAGAGAAGAATTTGCATCAAGAAGGATAAAATGATCTGGGAAGGGCGTCAGTAAACTATTGCAGCAATGGTGATACTGATGAATCATACAGAGACATATCAAATGAACAGCATCACTAACTCAACTGCTTTGTGACTAACACTTACAGCTAATCAAAAAATAGCACAATACCTACATCGCTGGATCTAAATCACAAAAATAGCCTTTTTTACCACCAGGGCCAGGCAAAAATATAACATTAGTCAGCTGTTGATGAGGAATGATTCAGTCATGCATACTTTTTAAGTGAAGGCAAGAGCACATATGGTTAAATGAAGGGCTCAGTAATTTCAAGCCTGTTTCAATTCTAATATGGGAAATACCACAACATAAATACAGCATGTTTTCAAGCATCATGATTTTACATTATTACCCAGCTAATCTACCAAAATTCCTGTGACTGAAAAGGGTTTAAAAACTCAAAACACGGCTACAAGATATGTGATACGAAACTTTATGATGTATTCTGCAACTACAGAAAGCGTTTTTGAATTTTTCTTTGTCTACGTTTTCCAGGGTCAAACTCTACAAATTTGATGACATTCCAGTACCACAAAATCCATTAGAATGAGCTCAGAAGAAGAGAATGGCAATGCCAATTGATTCCTCTATCCAGCTGATGTCCTCCAGAGAGGACAGAGGAAAAGTGCCCACTCCAGTGCATATCCACCACAATAAGGTCACAGCAAGATGGATACCCTTACAGCTGATTTGTCATTCTTCAAATATTTCTAATACCACAGCACATGTAGGCATAGGCCAGATGGGATAAACTGATGAGCTTGGGTTTAGAAAAATGTTCTGGTTTTCTGTTACTGTCTCACTATTTATAAAAGACGTACATGATGGCATGACAGTCTATATATATACTGTAATATCAAAGACTGAGCATTACTTATTCTGTACTTTTCTTCAGAAGATAATAGTTAGGAGTATATGTTGCCAGTTCTATACTTAAATCTTTCAAAAGGCTGATATTTTTCAGGCCATCTGTAAGGAGATTAGACATGATACCTTTTCCATTTGTAAAATTGGTTTCATTTCTCAAGAACTACAACACCAGCAAAATCTTATTTTCTTGAAAGATTTCAGTACCATATCACTCCAACTAATAGGTTGTCATAACACTTCATTAGTATGCAAATTGCAAGTCTTGAAACCCTGACTACAATTGACTTTTCATTTCAAATTCATTTCTAGCAGGAATGTTTTACTCTGGAATGATATACAGATCTATTGGGATGAATTTGACAGATAAACTCAACAAAGGTCACCCACACGGCATTTCTCAAAACATCTGTCAGAGATATTTCAACCATCTGACATACAACAATATCTTTACAGCTGATCTCTGTCCATGCAATCTTTCCCATTCATTTTGACCTAGATACTTCTGATCACAATCAATTTACTCTACTTACAAAATTCATGACCATTTCCTGACATGCACTATCAAAACTCAGTTCAGATATTTTAAAAGCTTTTCAAAGGAAACTGACAACATTTTCCCTTTCTGTACAGTGAAATGTCTGCCATAGAGTATTTAAAACCAGGGCATGGCTAACACAATTATATGAGAAAAAGATTTTGGACTAATTGATGAGCATTCCAGACGGACCTTCAGCCATCAGACAAGACACACTGTACATCAATAAGTGCAGTAAAACTGTCATTATGTTCCTTTACACTTTGTGATGTGGGTGAAAAAGGGATATTATCCCTTTTTAAAAGTTGATTAATACATTCACTCATCGATCTAAAAGTGTTTGTTTAATGTGCTCACCAATACATCAAACATGGCTGCACCACTTGAATTGCTTTCTCACCATAGAGAGTGCACATAAGACCCTGTATACAGTACATTCCTGGTTGAGATAGAAACAATCTAAACGAGACTGAAGATTATCAATCATTTGATCATTTGAAGCATCATGTATTCAAATTCCGAACGGTTATGACAAATATTATAATAATAAGACCTGTGCTATGTTCCACTTTTGACTAATTGGCAACACAACTTCAAAAGCAAAGCTCCCTACTCCTCTTGTTATACAAGGTTTTGTTTACCAATTTGCAATGTAAAGTAGCAAATTTTGCCAGTCACATAACAAAATTAGGAGGCTTAGTCTCATATATTAACATTTTGATGTGCTTGTACATGTACATGCTGGCCAACTGACTTGACTGAGTAGCTGTACTATTACATGTTACTGGACAGTGAATGACCTCGGATAAGCTCTGTTGTTCATGGCACCCTATGCCTCTTTATCTAGCACTGTCTAATGGGCTTTTCAAAACCTGCTATGGTCAGCCCACATGAATAGTCTGTTGACAGTCCTTACACTACATGTAAGTTATATGTACCTGTAGATATGTAAAGTGTAGCATTGACTAGAAATATGAAGTACATCCTAAATTTCCTGCTTGTTGTTGGTGAAGCCTTGTCTTCACAGTAATGTACAAAAATGTCAGAATGATGAGGAATATTGATGAGGAACATGTACAGGTTCAGTCCTAAAGAATTATGAAATTTGCAGAATTAATACATGTAATACATGTGTGAATGAATATTGCCTGATTCCACTCTGATCAACAGTTCTACGCTCATGAATATACATGTACCTCTTGACTATTGCTATGCAATGCCTGAAAGCACAAACATTTACAACATAATATGTGACTTTTTGTCACCTTTTTGCTAGCTGAGGAGAACTGCACACACAGAACAGACATGACCCCATCATACCTTTTTGATACAGGTTACCAAGGGGCTACTTGATCATGGCAAAAACCAACTTGCTAATTTTAGAGACTTTGTCATATTTTCTACAACTACTTCGACATTGCAAACATAATATGATTTATACGCTATAAATAATAGAACATGTTAAAAAATGTCTGTACTTTACATTTGAAGGGTCAGCGGCTGTAACTTTGAGGATTTTTGAACTATCTTTGTTGTGTATGTCAATAGCAAGTTCTCGTTCCTCTCCCCAAAGCATGTTGAAACACCCGCCACTATTTTTTACATCCATGATGTAACACAGCCTCACTGCATGTACATGTAAAATGTATACTGCTATTATTTATTAAATTTGAATTTTAGTCCAAACTACAATCTACTTGTCAGCAGCAACAATACAGTCTGCACATGTATATGTACAGGCTTAGTTGACATTGTGTATCTCATCATGGCATGCTGTGGGGAGTAGGACAAGAAAACTGTAGTTGACATTAAAAAAAACAAATAAGTAAAAATATCATCAAAAGTTACAGCTCCTATCCTCTTAAAAAGAATAGGATCTTTCATCAATGGTTTTCTACATGTACGTCCATGGTGGTTTGGCCATGTTATTATGGCAAGACGGGTTCTATGAGTATTTTGACACCTGATCACAATTCAAAACTATCGTGCAATTAGTCTCCAAGTATGGTACTGAAGGGTTATTCATGTAGCCTTGAAAAGTAATGACATCTCACAAAAATCTGCCCCTTGTCAGGTTACTCAGACCCCCTGCAGATGGTGGCCATGGGAGTAAAGGCTAACATTGCAAATGGGTCAGGGCAGTGCTGGGTCACTGTCCAGTTTTAATAGCCAGTCCATCCTCTATTGTCACAGCAATTAAATGTGATTGTCTTCTGGACCACATTAACAGTGATTCATCAGTTAACAACTGTCAGAGAGAAAGAGTTCAGACCAATGACATCTTTGAACTCAGATTATGCTATTCTGACTATTGCTGATCAACCACAAAGATATTTCATGCGGCTAGATTTCAAGCATGCAATATCGATTGACATGAGTGATGACCTTTCAAAAATAAGTGTGAAATTTACACTGTAGTTTTATGCTGACGGGAATGCTATAAACAGACATAAACATCACATATCTTTGTTTACATTAGGAAATTCAAAGATGCCCTTTTCTAATTTACATGTGTGGGGCCCAGAAAAGTACCTGGTAGTGGCTTTTGCATATTTGCCTAAGAAGCGACTGAAAGCATTGAATTTGGTCACCACAGATAAACTTGAGCAGGTCCAGTTAAGCAACCACAGTAAGGTACCATAATAACATTTTATGTTCAACAGAAAATAACTTATGACCTCCCCCCCCTCCCCTCTAGGAATCTACATGTACCTGGACAGAATAAGATTACTGACATGCAACTAGTAACAGCATTTAAGATATTTCCTCAAAATCATACCTGTGAATGAGGAAAACTGTGCAGTTGACTTCAGACAATGTCTGAACCTCCTCTCTGATCAGGTTACAAGACTTGCTATATAATCCATTTCCTTGCATGGTATTGTTGTATACCTAAAAAATTGCTCTTTGCATTCAAAGATTTCTCTGAGATCAAGTGTCGAGATTAGACCTGGCTGAAACATTGAACTGACTTCCTTTCCAGTGCATGTGCTTGTTTTTCAAACAAATGTTTATAACAAGTGCTCCTTTTCACAGAAAGAAAAGGAAGGATATAGCAATTTCCCTTTTGGGAATCAAGCCCCTCACATAATGAAAATCTATAAATAACTGATGTTTGTTGGCAGGTTGCCAGATAGAAATTACATGTATTCAATATTATTGTACTTAGAAAGCATAATTCTATTTTATATCTAAGTAATAATATGCATCAAATTATTGTTACAAAGTTTTCTTTAACACCCAAGTACTCTTCACCATGTAATTTGCATGTTGATATGAACACTTTGTTCTTTTTTGCATTGCATAAGTCCTCATACTTTATCTTTCAATACAGCGATACATGTTGACGGAGATGTAGAGCATCCAAACTACCTGAATTTACAAAACAAACTTGGATAAACCAAGAACATCACTGTGGATGAACAAGAGATAGCTCTACCATCCACTGGTAGAAGGAAGGAGCCAAGATGGCTGACCTTGCAACCTCTACAGGCCATTTTGTTTCAATACTTCATGACAAAGATATGCACTCTTATAAACATCAAGCATGCTTCTCTTAACATTGTTTGGTCTGTTAGCCCAATAGGCTTTCTATAAACTAAACAGCTGAAAACCATATTTCAAACAGTTTACAGTAATACGAGATGGGAGATGCGCCATTTTACCATGTAAAACATATTTGGAACACTATTCAGCTGCAACTATGTAAAGTCATATTGCATTTGCTGATGTTATGATTTCAGAAATTCCCTTTCATCCACAGAAATATTGGCCTTTAAAAAATTTTCAATTTGAAAAAGAAAGTGTTCACTTGACAATGAGAATTACCCACTATCAAAGATGTTTGAAAATTTGGTAAATAAATATTTGAAGAGGGGCTATGCATTCAATGATTACATCTTGCTTTAGCTATCACTCAAAACAAACTTATCAGTTGCCTCTCCAATGCACAGAATGAAAAACAAACTGTCATAAGCTTGATTAACTTGATGCTTGCATTGTTTTGAATATCTAAAATCATTATGTTTGCCAATGCATCAGCTGACTGGCATATTTGCCAACACATCAGTACATATCATAACAATCCAAAGTAAATTTAATCATAGCTACAGATGGCAGGTACATTTTCCGATATTTGTGCCTTCAATGAATTGCTGGATTTCAAAATACGATTTTCCTATGTGGGTGTAAAAATAGACTAGACACGTAGTAAAACTTGGCACAGTGCATAGATTTCTTCTCTCTGGGTGGTTTGATTTGACATCATGGATTAATCTACTGTGAATGCACAGATCTATGCACGTACATTGAGAATTATAGCGTTGATTTAAACAAGCTACTGACTTCAAAATTCCATCTTGCAGCCGTGTCCATTATCATCACTCGCACATCTTTGTTTCCAAAGTGAATCCGTTTTGAATTGATAGATCAGAGCCAAGAAACTGCCCATTGTGGTTGTGAATAGGTGGCTCTGCAAGGCACTTACCATCAAGGAGAAGGGACGCATCAGTGATAGGCTTTTAAAGCAATAAAACTGAGAGAAAAGTAGTGGGTCATATGTAGGGATGATTATCCCAGCCCAGCATCTAACTGCAGCTTGTAATGACTGAGATGACATCTTCATGCACCTGGCTAGAGGCTGCTTCACTCCTGTGAAAAAGAGTGGTGTGCACACTCATGCATATCACCAACTCACAGTTCTTCTCCTAATAGGGACCCCTAAGCAGACAAAATTTACTAGTAAATCATTGGAATACTTCCTGCATAATGTGCTTTTGAAGGTGATTTCATCCATGAAGACAGCGTTGCAAATGAGTGTGACAATTGCTCTTCAAAGTTTGAGCTGCAGAAAGTAGTGCCTGCACTTCAAAAGTTTAAAAGTTAAAGAATGTCATCAAATACCAAGGGAAAAGACATCTAGTTCTCTAAAACTGACCTGTGTTACTTGAGTGATAAAATGCATTGGGATCATACTGATAGAGTTGATATGTGGTAAAATTATGTCTCTCTGTGTTATGCATAAATTATGGATGATAGGTTATTCAATTTTTTATTTTTTTTGTTCAATTGCTCATCCAACAGGCGAACCCAATTACAGAATGAGGTACCCACAACCCACTACCCCAATGGAGCAATGAAGAGTAAAGTGCCTTGCAAGGAGCACAACACAATGCTGGAGTCTCAAACTCACCATCCTTTGATAGTGAGTCTGTTACTCTGGACCCACAGGGTCTCAAACTCTTCATCCTCCGATAGCGAGTCCGGTACCTTAACCACTGCCCAACAGGCAGTTACGTATCTGACATGTGTTATGTCCTCTAAAAATCTAACTTGACATGTGCGTTTTTTGTAATAAAATTCACATGAAACTTGAAAATTTACCTTCTGCTCTTGAAAAATCTGGGCTTTATTTATAAAAAGAGTTTTAGTGCAACACCTGCAATACTTAAAATTCTAAATATGGTTTATAGAAGTTACACATACTTCCTAACTGTCCAGTCTCATGATGCTGCTAAACAAGCACAGATATAACTGCAACATCTGTTCCTACACAAGTTTTCAGCATATATAACTAAGAATTCACTCAATTGATGAGGTTTGCATTTCAAAGAGAAAGAAATGACCATCATGTAGTATGAGTCCATACATCTCTTGACTAGACACAGCAGCTAAGCTTTGGAAGGAGAAACTATGTACCTTGTTTGCTGGCAGATCAATTGTCAAAGTTCAAGGATTTCCATCATTGGTAGCAGAACTTTCATTTACTGTCTGTTCTGTGCTGTTTTGTGTCTATGTTTACAACTATTATCTTACGAATTCTGACCTACTGTCATTGGATTACGGATTGGTATGATTGCGATTATTTCACACTACAGTATTTGACTATGAAAAGACAATGCCAAAAAGTGGCACTGCCTTTTCATTTTACCAAAATTGATTGCTTTGACATGGTAACTCGTGGCATATTACATGTGTAACATGTAACTCACTGTGTAACAACAAGTAGAAGTGCCCTACACACGAGTATAAAATAACATATGGTATTGTGAATATTTTCTCTCTTTTTAATTTGACATATGACATTGTGGCACCTAGTTTGTCACTGATGGAATGATTGGACTGAAATCTTCACACTCCTCTTTCAATCTTACAAAAATATGGAAATAATGAGAGGACACAGTCGACCAAAATGTTCTACCTGATCACTGATGAAAGGATTTGCACATTATGTCTGAATAGGTTTGGTGTCTGAGCAAACCATCAGTCAAGACTGGTCACTGACAGAGTTAGCGTACAATGTTGTATTGATTGGTACCGTACTATGAATAGTGTGAACACATGCCTGAAGGGAGTTTTCTGCACTGGGACGAAGGTCAACAACATGATGCAGTATCTAAGTTGGTCCACAACTTCCTTCAGTTGTATCCATACAAAGTACAGATAAACCATTGATTCAGAGGTGTGTGGGGGAGTTGGCTGAATCAGTCATTGAAAATAATATCTGTAGCTCACTATTGTCGGATATATTTGGGCCAACAGATGAGTGATGTGCCCAGAATGTGCTTCCTTTCATATGTAAATGATCTATCAAGCCTATGTATGATAGCCGGCTGATACACTGATTAGTGGATCAAAGGGTTCATGGTTGCTTTCAGAGAAAAATTACCAGTAGGTCAAAGTTAGACATGCCTCAATGCCACATTCTCCACAAATATAATTGAGTTACTGAGTTTGATCCTCAGACAAATTTCCTATGGTACAACCGGATTCATGACTGTGGAGCACTTCCTGGGATAGATTTCAAGTGTAAAATCAAGCTGTATGTCATATGTGGCACTACATTGAACATCATAATTTAATAGACAGACAACTGTCTACCGAGAAAACCATTATTTCAATGAAGAATCCTGCGGCTGTTCTGAAGTCTGGCCAGCAGGAAATTACCCTTTGTGAGCAGACAGTATTGTTCTCTTTTTAGTGGCCCTCTGGGAAAAAGAAAAACAAGAAAAAAAGGCGGCATCCTATTCAACTTGTTGATGCCCATTAGCATGTCAATTTATGTAATCACTTCCTATGCAGTAATTGGTTTCCTTGCAAATGATGACACACAGATTATAAATACATCAATGTTTGTTCAACTATTAGCTTACACAAGCCAACTGAAAATGGTGATGAAAAACCTCAAAAATGTATTAGAAAAGTTACCAAATCTTATACATTTCACAAATGCTGGTCAACTTGGTAATTTGTACTGAGCATGTATACTTCATATAGTTGTTATCATATATGTAGATCTATTCATTTGAGTTTCCACAAATAAGGAAGGAGTCAGTTATGTAACATTAGCCAATGAAGATTCACTATATTAAGTCAGTATTATATCTACAGAATCAGATTTTGCTTCAATCAAGCTTGATTGTTTGGTTACGTAAGTTTGCTTTTGAAGTATTAAACTATGCTTCAGTTGGCAGGTAATTTCATTTACAATATTTCTTTCTTCAACAATTTAGGTTTATCTTTCATAAAGGCTAGTGCTCGTATGCTCGGCTTGAGCAAAATAAAACATCAACCACATTGAGTTTGACATCATGAAGGGTGAAAATCATGATTACATTGTGTAGTTATTACTCACTAACGCGCAATCTTGGTTAAACTTTAAAAAACGCTGACTTGATTCAAATTATTACAGAGTTTGGAAGGGCAGGTAATTTACATGATGGATTTGTTGACGAACACACCATAAAGGTGTGAGAGATTGGGGAAGCCATAGTAAGTTGTTGCATCCAATTTCAAAACCTAGACAATTTAACCCTTTGAGCACTGTAATTTTTCCCCAAAATATCAGGGCAACATTTTATCAATTTTCATGAATTTTTCTGTAATTTTTTCCATGATTTTGGACCAAGTGGATATAAATTTTTATGGGCTGCACTTTTTTGACTAAAATTTTGGGAAAAATCTGTAGAAAAAAATGTCTAGATCTGAAAGACATTGTTGGTGTTGCATAGTATAAATGCAACAAAAATCGACTTTGGCACTCAAAGGTTAAATTGAAACCTTCAAGTGTTGAGGCACAATGAAGGCAAGAGGAAGGTGTAACTTTCCTTGTATTGCTGGTTTAGCTTTTGAAGCAAACATCACTTCCAGTCTGGCAGATAGCCATACTGGTTGTGAGGAAGGAAGCTGAAAGATCTGCTATCTGTGCCAACATGACAGATCTTTGAATACTGCAACTTAATGCTTTTGTCCCTGAACGACCAACTGGGTGGTGGTGGATGTCATTCTAAACAGGATGAAATCATAATACCCAACCCACTTTTCACAAGATTATACAACATTGTTTACCATTTCACATTGTCTTCAAAATTGAAGAGAAAATGCTTAAAGCTTTGTCACAGTTAAACAGAATGGGACGGTATAACAGATCTACTATACTGAATACATTCAACAATCCTTCCAAGGGATGACCTGAAGTTAATCTGTTGAATCTATCTGGGAGATAGTGACAATGATGCAGGTTGGATTTCATGTAAATTTAGGGGTCAAGAGAGGTCTCACTTAACGTTATCAAAGGACAGATTATCTGAAAGGGAATCTAGTACAGAATATGACAAATGAATGAATCAAGAACTGTTGTAATCTGCAAACTACGATGACAATGCAACAACAATAAGTGATCATAGATTTATATGAGCAAAGTCTATCTTCCTGTTGATTTGTAAGACTGTCACTGCTTGAGTCAACATGGGTGAGTTGTCTGAGGGCATCAACTGTTGACTGAAATATGACACCTATGACGCCTGTGCTAACCCTAACTTCACCATCTCTCCCTGTCCCCCACCATGCTGTGGATGCCTCATTCCATAAACAGCTGCAAACACTTTCCATGAGTTCCTAGTCATGTTGAATTTCCTACAGCATAGTTCATATCTTTGGAGTGCAGTTAGTATCAAAATTTTCATGGGGGCGAAACTGAATCATTTTGCGTCACGAACGTTTTAAGCATTTCAGCATTTCCACCACTCTTCAAATTTCCCCTTCAGTATCTACTACACCCATATTAAATTTCAATTCGACAAGTATGATATAGATTTCTTCCATGTCTGCATATCCATATGGAAACTGTAAAGACATCCTAATGGAACTGCCTGCTGTGGGTAATACTTGTCTTGATTTGTTGATATGAAGACTTGTAAATGATCACCGTAGTGTCAGAAAACACTGAATTTGCTGTAACTCCAATAGTACACATGTTCCATTTCATATTGTGTTTGAATCTTGGTAGAACATTTCATGAGACCATTTTGAATGTCTTCAGTTTGGATATTTTAAAAATGGTTTTGTAATAATTAGGTATGACTTGCCTGCCTTAATTTCAGAAATACATACAGCTTTGAAAAAATAGCTTCTCTAACCTTGTTCCCAGCTGTCCCCATCAATCACTTAAACATACCAAAATGCCTTGATTAGATTTAGGAAACACTGAGCGATCAAAGTACGCATTGATGACTTACGATGATGACAGCAAAAACTTTGGAAGGAAATTGCTACCATTCATTTCATAAGTGACAATCAATAACAAAAATTGATGGTCTAACATACAAAAGTTTAGTTACTTTGCCAACCCTGGATAATGGACTACAAAATGTATAGATGATTGATCTAAACATGAGATTTACAAGTAACACTACGTACCACAAAACAACCCAAGTCCATATCAAGTAAAAGAACATTACACAGTTGTCATTGTCTCCTTTCACTTGGCTCTATTCATTAATATCACAAAGGCCAACATCAACAAAGATTCCCCTTTTTTTGTATGCAAATGACCTATAGATCCAGTCTACCCTGTCATGGGTGTCATTTCAATAGGGCTGTCAATATTTTGACACAAAAAGATAATCAGTTTACCATGACACAAAAAGACAGAAGGCTTGGGCATTCATCACAATGACAGACTTTTCATCATTCTGAGTAGGGATTATCAAAACTGGCCATCTTGCCCATCTGGAATTGGTAAAATAGTTTACTACTCTGAAATACAATTCATTTTTTAGCACTGAAATGTGATATTCAGTCCTATCACATGCTTGTATTGACAACACGGCCATTGGTGTTCTCAGCTTTATCTATTTCAAGCACAACAAAGTTTTTGCAAAAAGTAATGCTGGCTGTTTTGTACACATGGAGTAATGACCCTTAATGGTGCACATCTGAATCATCAGCACTGAAATTTCACCGGATTTGTATTGCTGTAGTTGCAAACACATGGCATCAAGAGGATTGTCCTCAAAATTTACGATAAGGGTGGTCAATCTATTGTACTATAAGGATAGAAAAAGCTCACCATGGCGTAGAAGGAATTTCAGGATTTTGCCTGTTGGCAATTTCAATTAATTTGTAACACTAGATCTTTGCTTTGTTTCCTTGATTACTGTTGCTCTGGTTTATCATATCACTTGTGGCAGTCTCCTTTAGTTGTGGTGATTTGAGAACTTAACCCTGTTCCTGCCAAGTTCATATTTCACCATCAGGTCAAGTTGGTGATAACTAGTAAAACAAGTCTCATACAGTGCACTTTAACAAAGACTTGAAGGTTTGAGGTTCCCTGAAGATAGAAATACTGCAAATATGATTTTTACAGACTAAAGCTACTGTAACATACCCAGCCAAGTGGATGAAAATACTGATGGTTTTGGCTCAATACGCTTTTTACTGACTTGGGAGTGATACTGTCTGGCAGGTAAAAGGGTAAAGCGCACTGCTTGATTTGAACCCCTCTCACAGTCCAGTAAAAATATACTTTTGTCTGTCAAGTTGTCTGCTCTATTTTTACTTGGAATACAAATTATGCATTTGTATCTGATATTTCTATACACGAGTTTTCACTTTTTTGATCAAATGTGAAAGATAACCTCCGTTACAATAAGGTTACCGATGACAGCGTAAAAGCATGTTAAATTCCTGTTCAACATGGATCATGTTGACTTATCATGATCATTCCCTGTATCTCACACCTTGGGTTGTGTACCTTCTCTTCTATAGCCTTTATCTGGCATTACTGCTGATGCCACTTCCAGTAAACTGGCATGAGCAGTAAAATGCCACAATTGCAGTAAAATTTGTAAAGGCAGACATCTGGAACAGGTTTTCGGAATGCAACAGCTGTACAACATCTTTGCCTGAAATACTGATATCAAACCTATGAAATTTACAGCAGTTCACAACAAACACTCACTTCACAAATGCGGTGCGTTAAGACCTACAATGTTAATGACAGACCAATGACATTTGTTTGATCATGGTTTGATCGGCCAGCTCAGTAGATTTTTCCATAGATAGTACGATACTATCAAACACCAATAACAGGACGAAGATCAGAGTGGTTGTAACCTTGACTTTTCGGACAGCAGACAACCACCAATTAGGGTTCGCTGAAATATTCCAACTACAAGATTCTAGTGTTACACATCCTGTCACACTTGTGGTGTTAAAATCTGTCATCGTTGGCCTGCGGTGACCTGTCCTACTCGCCCTGCGATATATTAGCAGGGCATCACATGGGCCTATTGGGGAAATCTCCTATGGCAAAAACTTGGAAAGATTATACAAAATGATAATTTGTCTGAAAACATACGGTCTACAGAATACTTTTCCTGTCAATCGAGCAACAATAGGCTGTTACGTGAGTTTTCGCAACATTGTTACGCGATCAAATAAAAGGGAGTCGTTATGATTGATGGCCACTCCCACTTGACCGTTCGTTGGTAACTTACCCAAATCTTCTACGAGTTGTAACATCAGTCCTCCAATATGCACGTCACCCCTTACTCTCAACATTCTCTCTGTTTGCAAGTCCGTGACATATATGCTGAGTTCCCATGAACCGTCGGCATATTTGCCGTCCGGTAACTTGAACATATGCGATTCCATTTTCAAATTGAAAACGTCCCTCGAGCTCAAAGTGCGAGTTTTTCAGTCTATTAGAAGGGAACTGTACGTGCGAAAACCAACAAAGAAAAGCAAGAAAGTTAGGTTGGTATTCCTCAAAATAATAAGATGAAGCGTGGTGAGACTCTCCCTGCCTCCAGTATTTCGAATTGCGACTTTGAAGACCACTGTAATATCACATTAGAGATGAACAGCAGTTCATAACGTCCACAAGAAGCACTTCCTTCGTCCTTTATCCACCCAGAAATAAATGAAAGCAGGATCAACAATGACAATAGAGTAGCGTTGCGTTTGACGAAAGACGTGGACGACGGTAGTAAAAATAGTCGTCGGCGACCAGTCGGGGAACACTCCCTATATCCACGAGCACTGATTGTATGCGGTCTACTGACCATAAACCCTTATATGGGTCAAGTTAATAGGCACCGTACCGGTTCAAAGTTGATCGACTGAGTACGTCAGTGCAGGGAGAAATGACACAAACCACACTTGATATTCACGTCCCCCACGCATGAATTACCGAATGAGACGCCGATCAGTTCAACTATCCCCCAGTAACAGGCCGGAAGTCTGCGGCAGTTCCATACTAATATGGGCGTCTTTGTCTGTGGAATTTCTACGTCGCGGCAAAGGCCTTCCTCGAAGGAGCAAGCAGGTCGACCTTCTAACCGCAGTATCGGTACATAACAATCGCAGGCATATCCTTTTTTGGCGATCACTTATCGAATCTAAGCCTTTACGTCAGCAAGAGGTACCCTATGATTGGACGATGGCCAAACTCTGAGGGCGCTGGTATTTTCACTTTCACTGAGTATTTCTCGCTCTCAAGAGAAAAATTCGATAAAAATGTATCTTTTATACCCATATCATTGTGAATGAATAGTTTTAATTCCAAACTAACATGCATACAGCACTTTAAATGAAAAACTTCATAATATACACTACGATGACTCAAAGCCTCGGACACCAATCAAATGTTTCGATACATATAAGCAGCATATTTGCTCTTCCATGTTTCTTCTAGTAAATCATCAACATGTATCATGTGATTACATCATTGCCTCATGTTGCACGTTGCCGGTTGCATGGGTTGGGACGCTGGTGAGAGCACAACCACAGCGCCATCAAACATTCGAATAATAATACCTTACGTACTTTTGATTCAAACAACACTGCAGCAGCTATATATGTATTTACGTACAAAACTAATACGTTTAAGTGCAATGAAATGAACGAATAGAGCTTTGAATATGCATGTATGAAGCAATGAAATTTCTTAAAATTTTGCATTTTGAGTTTGATATATTTTATTAAACTGGTTTACAGTTATCAGAACAAAGTTCTGTATAAACTATAGGGACATGTTCATAATGTTGCTGTAAAAGAGCATTTACTGGATAAAAAAACCCAAACCTAATGTGGTAGGTTGGGGTGGGGATGGGGTGGACAAAGTCACAGGAGTGACTAATAATAATTTATAGTAATAATCTTATGGTAATAATTTCTTGACACTATGTTTTTGACCCAGGTCAGACAAATCAAGTGGTGGGAAAATAAAAGGGCCTAGGTTATTTGTTGCAGTTTTCAGTGGAGTTTTTGAAAAATAGAGATTAAAATGGTGTTATTTGGTGGCACTTGGGGAGTATTTTTGCGGGGGGAGGTCAGGAGGGTGTGTCCCCCTCCTGCCGTTGGAGCTTTTGAAAAGTAGAGATTAAAATGGTGTTATTTGGTGGCACTTGGGGAGTATTTTTGCGGGGGGTGGTCAGGAGGGGCCGTTGGAGCTTTTGAAAAAGAGATTAAAATGGTGTTATTTGGTGGCACTTGGGGAGTATTTTTGCGGGGGGAGGTCAGGAGGGGGTGTCCCCCTCCTGCCGTTGGAGCTTTTGAAAAGTAGAGATTAAAATGGTGTTATTTGGTGGCACTTGGGGAGTATTTTTGCGGGGGGTGGTCAGGAGAGGGTGTCCCCCTCCTGCCATTGGAGCTTTTGAAAAATAGAGATTAAAATGGTGTTATTTGGTGGCACTTGGGGAGTATTTTTGCGGGGGGGGGGGGGGTGGTCAGGAGGGGTTGAGGGGAGGTCAGGAGGGGGGTGTCCCCCCTCCTGCTATTGGAGCTTTTGAAAAATAGAGATAAAAATGGTGTTATTTGGTGGCACTTTGGGAGCATTTTTTTCGGATTACACATCTTCCTCTGAAACATGGTCTTCTTGCTCCTCAGTAGCTTCCTATAGTTTTGAAAATTGACTATTTTGGTTTCCTGGCTTCCCTTTCTACTGCGTGGTGAAATGCCTACATTCACTCCACCAAACATCATGCATATCTCATGATTTACAATTGATTTTGACAAGCTGAGAAGCGAAAATAAGCTAAATAATATAGTTAAATTTGCATATTTGTGTTTTTAGAGCAATTGTTGCCCTTTTTTGATCAAAACATCTATTTCTCTGTAGCAGCATGTCTAAATTGATTTGATGTGTATAGATGTGTTGAAATTTCAATATTTGTCTTTTTAGGGCAATTTATGCCATTCATGGTCAAAAAATCTGTATTCTCTGAAAGGGCTTGTCCAATTTCTTTTAAATTTGCTACACAAAAACGATTATTCATGCAGAGTTATTCAGTATTTGCTATTGAGAAACTTTCAAAGTTCAACCCTTTTGTGTGTTTTTGTGTTGGGATTTGTTGGATAGATGGCATTCTACGTAGTGTATTGTTGAATGTTAAAACATGTGTTGCTGTTGTTTTTTGAGGCTGTTTTTTGAGAAAAAAGAATTGAAAATGCCTTTTTAAAAGCAAAATAATACATAATGACTTGATATGTTGTTTTATCATTATTGACGTGTTTCTACTTGTTCACCCATTCTTGCATTCATCATTGCAATAAAATGCTGGGAAAAAAATGAAACTGATGTGGCCTGCATCTGTTTACCTTGATCTTAAAAGGCAAATACAACTTTCTGTCTTGACAACCATACCATAGTTTCAATGTTTTACCTAGTGTACCTGCTTGGTTTGTACGCAGGAAACAAGTAGAAAACAGGCTCTATAATTTCATAATTTTCAAGTGATCAGAATACAAAAGTCCTGAAAATATAAGATAATCACAAATTCCAGTATAAGGGATACAGTCACTCTAAATGTATAAATTAAAATTAAAAATGTGCCGGGAGGATGTACTAAAAAATACAGAAAGTTGCTTTCTGTCAGTAAAATCTAAAAAAAATTCAAAATTTTAAAGACTTTTGCAGATTTTTTTTTTACGCCTTTGTCTTCTTATTTATTTTTTTTTTATTTTGCAAACTAGTTTGAGGATTTTTTTTTTCCTAACTTTCTGCTCTGAAAATTTTTTTTTGTTTTTGACCACCCCCCTCCCAAGATCTAATGGTCCGTCCCTTAATAGCGCTGATCGCAAATGACGTCACTGTTCTCTCTCATTAATATGCATAAGTAAACATTTGTCCGCATTTTCCGCATAAACGACGAAAATAAAACCTGCTAGTGTTAGAAAGGCTATTTAGCGTCACACTTATTCGTATGAATTGATGACTGAGACTACAAGCTGCAACAACAGCCGCGCATACAACAAAATTTGTCCGAATTTCAGCATATTTGTCCGAAAGTCGCGCGCGTGCTGCTATATTTAGTAACAAACCCGAAATCGCGATCAACGCTATTGGTCGAGATGAACCACGTAACTGCCCACAAATACACAGCAATGGTTTGTTTTCATACCCGTGAATATGAATATCATAAACATAGTAACTTTACCGCTGAAACAAAAATTGCCATTGTACAAAGATCATAATCAACCACAAAATATAATGGAGCATTTGTCGGTCAAGTTTCGACGCTTTTTTTCAAAAATCTCCGGATTTTCAAAATTTTTGCAGCACGCGCACTATTCACGGCTTATGATGAACAACGAAATAGATGCTTTGCGAAATCGCGAATAACGAAATGACAACATTTCCACAACCGAAAATTTTTTCTTCAATAAAATCTAGCATTTAAATAATGTCCGTGACCGCAGCAGTTGGTTTACTGGGTTTAATGAACGGATTAGGTATGTAATGGAATATTTTGAAGTGACTTCAATCACGGTCGAACTACAAAGTGATACATGGCGAAATCATGGGCCGCCATGAAATATCAGTATGAACACAGTACTCCCACAGTCACTACAGTACCTGTTTAGTCAGGGGAGTTGTGAAGCTTCACAAATCTCTCTCGAAATAAAGCCATAACATTTTGGGATTGAGGTTTTTAATCTTCAAACACTAGCTGTCGAAACGCAGCTATCTGTTGGTGGGTAGCGTGCGTAGCTATGCGGTGGCAGGGTTGACCTTTGATCCGCAAAGCTCTGCATGCATGGCAGGGCACAGGCGACCCAATAAGTATTACTGAGTTTTTCACACTGTTTTCTCTATCATTTTCTCTTCTTTCTTCATGCTCTGAATGATCGGAATAAATAAAATAAATGGTTTACATAACATAACCTAGCCTCCGTGACTATTTACTTTACACTTCATTACAAGGACGTATATCTCTCATACACACATGCTGTAATTAATTAGTCAACACAACTAATTATGCTAATCCGTGGACTTATCAGACGTTGGTCAACATCGGAAAGATAGGTTTTAGTATAAAATTCCTATCTTTCGCGATGTTGATCAACCGTAAAATCCCTGATAAGTCCACGGATTAGCATAATTAGTTGTGTTGACTAATTAATTACAGCATGTGTGTATGAGAGATATACGTCCTTGTAATGGAGTGTAAAATAAATAAAGAGTCACAGAGGCTAGGTTAGGTTATATAAACCATTTATTTTATTTATTCCGATCATTCAGAGCATGAAGAAAGAAGAGAAAATGATAGACAAAACAGTGTGGAAAAACTCAGTAATACTTATTGGGTCGCCTGTGCCTTGCCGTGCATGCAGAGGTTTGCGGATCAAAGGTCAACCCTGCCACCGCATAGCTACGCACGCTACCCGCCAACAGAATAGCTGCGTTTCGACAGCTAGTGTTTGAAGATTAAAAACCTCAATCCCAAAATGTTATGGCTTTATTTCGAGAGATATTTGTGAAGCTTCACAACTCCCCTGACTAAACAGGTACTGTAGTGACTGTGGGAGTATGTGTTCATACTGATATTTTCATGGCGGCCCATGATTTCGCCATGTATCACTTTGTAGTTCGACCGTGATTGAAGTCACTTCAAAATATTCCAATACATACCTAATCCGTTCATTAAACCCAGTAAACCAGCTGCTGCGGTCACGGACATTATTTAAATACTAGATTTTATTGAAGAAAAAATTTTCGGGTAGTGGAAATGTTGTCATTTCGTTATTTCGCGATTCGCAAAGCATCTATTTCGTTGTTCATCATAAGCCACTATTCACTGACAGGTTCTGGGGCCCCGTTGTCGTTCGCACGGGAAATTTTCGGAAATTTTGAGTTTTTCGGGTTCGTTGATAATATAATGGAAATAACAGACTCTGCGTGGACCATTAACATTTATTTATGGGCGCGGGCAAGAGAAAAGCCAAATTAACGGGCTCAGCAAGCCGCGCCCATTAATTTTTGTCTTTCCTCTAGTCCTTGCCCATAAATAAACGTTAATGGTCAGCGCGTCATCCGTTATTTCTATAGTAATTTTTTGTATACACATAATAGAAATATGCATGGAGAGTTTGTAGGAAAATGCATGTCAAAAAAATAGAAACAATGCATGTGATGGTGGCACTTAGTAATCTACTTTATGCGTAGTAACCATGTATTATAATAATGGCTATCAAAAACTTACATATTTTGAGTTATGGCAACTAATGCTTTAAGGAGGCCATAATAGCTAGTTCAATGGCAATTGGACTATAAAGCTGATGTACTGGTAGATTATCAACTTTAGACAAGATTGTAAGGGAATAGCTGAAGTGGATTTGTAGGTCATTGCACTACATAAGAAATGTAATAGCAGAAGTTCAAGGCAATGAGAGCATGTTCATATGCACAAGACAAGAACATGCTTGTACAAAGGTGATAAGTTTAGAAAGCCAATATTTAATTCAAAATTATAGTTTGGCAGGTCGAAAATGCAGGCAGTCAGCAACAGCAATTCCGGTTATTGTGGATGTGAATATGTGCACTATATGACGTATTTTGAGTAAAATTGGAAGATCCAATTACTGGTAAAATTATGGCTTTGCGTAATGAATCAAAAAAGTAAAAAAATTAGCATCATGCAGCCTTACTGGATGGTATCATAAAACAAAGTTGTATTCACATAAACCAGTGCCCTTCTCTGTGCTAAGAAATACAGAAGGAAAGAAACTAATCTGGACAAGTCTATCAACAGCTGTGGACACACAGTCGGATGGATAGAACTCAACACTGTATCTTCATCCATTCAGGACTTGCTCTGACAGACAATACATTAGAATACACATAACTCCTCGTACAGTTTATGTTTTAATGAATGGCAGCAAAGAGGAAAAAACAGTACATAGGCAAAAAAATACTTATTTTTACATTGGACAGTGAAAATAAGAGATTGATAAACCCATTCACATATATATTATACTGAATAATGTTTGAATCTGTGTAGTCTTAAAGACTGATGGATAAAATCATTCAAAAGTCTCAAATCGAAGTCTTCACTGACAAAATTTCGAAACGACTTGGCATATGACTACGGCATTTAAATATTTACATTGTATTTGTATGTGCATGATCACATTTTCCTATTTAATTTTCCCAATAATCGAGTCAAAAGGAAAACTGAATAATATTTCACGCCAAGAAATAGTCCTTAAAATTAAAGAGAGTGGACTACTTTGTAAAACTTTTTTATACTACGTATTACACAAATGTGAAATCCACATTCTAGTTATAACAACAACACTCCTGTTTACTGATATTCATTTTGTAAAACATAACCTGCTCTGCATGCTTACGGCTAACAACTTACTCCTTCCCACTTTCTTAAAGTCTAAAGTATACACTTTTAAAAAGTTATACTGCTTTATAACTATCTTTATCTCACATACTTATACTATAACGTTGTGGCAATAAGAATGAGTTAAGTACAAACCACACGTGATTTTGCATTTCACTGGTGAACACATCAGCACTGACAAAGAAAACATTGGTGTGTAAAGCATCCCTGTTATACACTTAAATCTTAACCCTCATAAAAAATCTTGTACTTTTGATAGTTCTCATCACATTGTACATAATCCCTAAAACACCTAACCTATCAGAAGCTAATAGCATGAGTAATTTCTATGACATTATTTGATGTGTATTTTTTGTCACTAACAAGACAAAGAGACAAGAGAGTTTATTCTTAAATGCTTGAACCATTTCATTGGGTTGCATTATAGTGACCACGTGCCACCATCAGAAAGACTGTTGCTCACATTCTAAGTGTTACCACATCAACTATCTTTAAATAAGAAATTTGGCCTAAGATTAGGTGTTCACATGAAGCAATCATTATTACCCACTTTGACATGGGCTCTTTTATACTGTACAAGAAGGCAAAGTTCTCGTATGCATCATAGCAATTAACATCATGTTAGGTCTTGTACAAGGATTAGGGTTGTTATCTTATGAACCACTGGACTTCCACATGTGGCAAGTGCAACTGACATGTATGTTGAGAAAGGTGACACTTTTCTTCTGAAAAGTGTATCAATTTTCAGCCGATAGTGAGTACTTTGTTGGATGAAATCCTGTCACTTTTTTGTTCAGAACAAAACTTGAAGCTTTGAATTCATTGCTGGTAATCCTCTGCTGCAAGATTGAGGTCTGTGATGTTGACAGTTGACATCAGAGTGCTTCCGTCAAGTGGAAGTTCAGTGCTTTCACCAAATGGTAGGTTCATGGAGTCTGTTAAGCTTTCAAACATTACATCCTGTTGCTGATCATAGAGAGTATTTGCCATCACATCACCGAGTTCTGCACCTGTAGTTGTCATGGCTGCGCCTGTAATTGTTCTGACATCATTAATTTGTTGCTGCTGTTGCTGCTGCTGGAAGAGGTGGGCCTGGCTGCCGGTGTGAACTCCAAGTCCTGCCATATCGAGGTCGGGCATGGCACTTGCCGCCGCCGCCCCCATACCCTGGTACTGTTCAGCTGTCACTGTTGCGCTGGGCTGTGGATAGGTTGTCGTTGCACTGGTTGAACTTGTTGTCTGTGGAAGTTGAGACACAATTGTGTGTCCAAAACTGGTGTGAGATACGCTGCTGAATGACAACGATGAAGATGATGATACTGGTACTGATGATGGTAACATGGCGTCTTTTGTCCGTGCTCCTCCATCACATGATGCTTGTGGTCCTGGAAGCAAGAAGAAAGCATGGTCAATATAAAGGCACAGAAGAACATGTGTAAACTTCCAAGACTAAAATTCTACATGTCTTTGTATTTATATTAAAAGAATTTACATTAGATATTCTACATATGAGTGAATGCAAGTGAATTCAAAGTTTCTCACTCTAAATTTTTACTGAAAGAATAAAGTGAAAGCAGTATACATTTGCCAAGAAAGTAAGCTTTCTTAAAGAGGAATTACTGCAACAATTTCCACCACTGTATTGACTCAGAAGTTTAATGGGAGAAATAAATATAAAACTATGAGCATTCTTATTCTTGAATTGCCAATGCAGACTGAGAAAAAGAATGCTGCACTGAATGGAGGCATTGCTGGGACATATCTGCACTGCCATAGAATATGGACAGAAGACACTGACAGTGCGTGGCCTGAGGATAACTCACTTAGACACCATCACATTGTCTGATGGCTCAATTCAGTCCTCACAACTTGTGTTTGATAGCTTCTTATGGCTTTACTGCTCCCAGGCAAAGTACACTCTGTGTTCAGAGCTACTGCTAGTACACCCATGTTTGCCAACTGACACAAAATTGCCTTTAGCTCATCTGTCACTGGGAGCACGCACCCTGCCCTTTTAATTTTTAACAGAGCATACTAAACCACCCTGGGTTACCAAACAGTACAATACAGAGTTCATTAAACTCTGCAACAAATGAAAATGCTGAGCAAACTTCTAACAATGGCGTATGCACTGACTTTGCTCTTTCTCTCAATTATACCCATGCTCAATGACAGTAGAAGCAAGATACCCAGCTTTACTCCTTGAATGAGATAAATCTAACTGATTATCTCTTTCCCTGGTACAGTATCAGGCTTGCAGCATTACCAGCCTGTTTGCACAGCTTTGTTTCAACTGTTTACTAAAGCATTCATGCAGAAAACAAAACCAGGAACTGAAACTGTTCCTGTGATTGCCTCCCTGTCTCTGTGCCTGTCTGCTTTTTTCAACTTATGATAGTAATACTAATAGACAAGAATTCAATATTGATACAGTGGTAGGATACCAACCTTCATGCTTGATAGATTTCAGTTTCCTCCTCAGCAATTCTTTCGGTGCTAGTTTCTTTTCACTGTCTTGATCTCCAGTTGCAAAACACGATGCCTGCAGAGATTCACCTACAGAAAAAAAAAATAACAAAATGTTTATTGAAGTTTACTTTGTACAAGTTCAATATTGATTACATTGATAAAGCTTCCTCTATCTAAACTCATATTCACAGAAAAGCTCGAGATATGTAAAGAATAGATGACACTGTTATGGAAAAGTTTACACTTGTGCAGTTCAAAAGTTCAGCCAAAATCTACCTTCTACCATGGGGAACATCTAGCATTTTGACAGGTTTTTTTTGACCACATCAAGGGCTTGAAGTGTGATGTATTAATATTTATTTAATATGCAGAGTGTATTCACAAGTATTGTTTAAAGGCATGGTTCAGGCGTCAGATTGTCTTGCCAGGAAATTTACCCACAAGATTACAATTTCAATGGAAAACAAAAGGCTATGACACCTTCATAATCCTCTTATAGACTAAAACAAACTCTGTCCCTGGGATCGATTCCCCTACCTTTAAGCATGCACAGCTAGGTATTATAACTAATCAATGGAGAATAATTGTGGCCCTTGCATTGCACACTGGATAGGTGACAGACCTGATAAATAAAGTCAGAGCCCAGCATTGATTGTATTTTATTCTGCGGCTCTGTGATCTTCACTAAGCTTTCACCAATCAACAATGGGCAATGATCATATCTGATTATGATAGCTTTGTTTACAAAGGATGAGGTGAGGAAGAGGATTTTAAAACTTGAAGGGATAAATCTACTACCTACTTGGATATTCTATTTGTGTTTCACTACATGAAGCCCTACTTTCATCTAGTAGGTGAGTGAACTGAAGAAACTATCTCTAACAACAAGGATTATTAGATTTCAAATTTGGTAATTCATATAGCCCAGATACAAAGGAACACTGCTCTGTCAACCAATAACTGAGCAACAAATTTAGAAGAAATATTTTGTTTCAAATAAGCTGTTAAATATACTAACATATTCCCCATCTCATCTGTCCATTTAAGAAGGAAATGACATGAAATCACTGACAACTGGCTAAGAAATTAACCATGACAATGCCAGGTGAAGATATCTAACACTTCACTCCTGCCATGCAAACTTATTGATATAACTGTTTTTTACATGGAAGTGTGTGTCCGCCTTGAAATATGCAAATTTATATCTCAAGATCATTCAAAAACAGATTAATTACAGAACAATAGCTGTAACTCTTGATAATATTTTCATAATTTACATTTCTTTTTCTCCTTGAATGAAAGCAAAAGTATTACCTCAGCAAACACGACAAATTGTGTATAATGTGCCATGGTACTGTTGACAAGTGAATTGCAGTTGAGACTAAATTCAGGTATCAACAATAGCATCAGATATTATAACAATATAGGGTGCGTTGACATGTTGAACACTAAGCATTTCAGCATAATTTTGGGAGCACACCAGATTTCACAGATGGAACAAAAACAACAAAAAATATCTAAAATTTTACATGCTAACAGATCTTTAACAATTATCACTTGGAAAGGCAAATGGTAGAAAGTAATTCATAACACTCTGATTTCATGGTACTTACTTTTAACATGCTTCTGATCAGAAGGTGTTACATACTGGTCAAAGTGGACACGTTTTCTTTTCCTCTTGCCTTCAATAATTTGCATGTCTGAAAGATGGAAGGGTAAATCACTTGATCAGCACTTTCCATAGCCATAAACAAAGCCCTGAGAAGATCCTGTGCAGTAGGACTTCAGGATAAAAAACATATATTGAATAAATCCTAAACTTTTGCAATAATTGTTTACAGTCTGGAATCGAATCAAATTCTATGTGTGTGTATGTGTGTTGTGGCTATATAATAGGCGAGTAAAAGCGACAGGGGAGCTACTTTCCAAAAACTAACTTTTGAGTTATGAAGCTTAGCTGATGACCTATCTACTTCACAGGAAGTCTTCTACACCCTACAAACTGTCCTTAGCATTGCTCTTGAAGCTTAGTATGTGTTCTGCTATTCTGTTCTTAAGATTTGCAAACAGTTGCAATATTCATTTAGTTATGTTATTGTAATTTATTACTAGGAAATCTAGAAACCCTAGCGTTACACACACAAAAACTCTACGATGTACATAAATAGTTTGTCTGTTTGATGAAACATATGACTTTAAGCAAAGATGAAGATTTTAAATATTTGAAACTTAAAAGGGCAAAAAACATGCATGAACAACTATGAAATGTGAATTATAGAAGGTAAACATATTCACATAAGAGACTTTCATTCAGTGAAGATGACTTTGACATTAAACAACAGCATAAATTACAGAAACACTTACCATTATCAGATGGTTTATATCTGAAATCAAAAGGTTCTGACGTTTCACCATCTGAAGGACGCCTCAGAAGCATGTGAATTGTGATTGGTTCTGTGATATTTGGGTCGACATACGGCGGCGTTTTCACAACAATTGCAACCTGTGAAAATAAACATTGCCTTTAACATGTTGCAATAATACATGTACACATGAGTAGAGTTTGCTGTTCATCTGTGATCTGTCAATGTATGAGTTGTCACGGGTAAACAATAACAAAATATGGCGATGAATGAGAGTGTCTGAAGGAAGGTTGCCCTCTGGCAGTACAATGTGATATTATCAAAGCATTATTTCTGATATGTCAATCTGAGTGATGCAATGATAGACCCTTACCAGGCTCTGTGAGAGAATCATATCAAAAGATCATTTAAATAAATATTACATTTTTCCTGTTATTGACAAATTGACAGCTGCACACCATATAATGAAGTATGGAAACTTAATTTCATTAGTGACATAATCCTGCGTCAGATTGTCTCACAGAGAAATCTACTAACTAGATTACAATTTCAATGGAAAACAAAAGGCCTTGACACTTCATAATCCTCTTTTAGACTACAACAAACTTGATGCCGGAGATCAAGTCCCTGGCCTTTAACAAGCTCATCTTTCACCAGAAGAAAACTACTTCACTTATTGAAAAAGTTTGCTTTGTACATATGACACACTTCAAATAAATGAACAGGAAATGAATGGGAATTTATTCATAGTAAACAGTAATATCAAGAGTTCATATGCAATAACCTTTTTACCACCATAATTTGGCCCAACCCCATTGCTATCAATGGTGATTGTAGACCTGTTGACAGGAAAAAATATTACTACTTCAACCCTTTGAATTCTGACCTCTGGTGACCTATGACATCATGCATAGATTTACATCCACACAGGGTACAAGGGGAATTAACACATGCAGGGATGGTAAAAAATGAGTAATGTTCCCATGAAGATGAAGACATTCAGTATTAGATTTTTCAACTTACTTGTCTGTGGACATCGTTTTGTCCAAATTGTCCCTTTGCTTCCCATTCACCCTCAATGTCCTTAAAGATGACTTCAATATCCTCTGCAATATGAACCAAATAGTAAACATCAAATGAGGAAAAATTACTGATGGTGTGCCAGACATTGGGTGTGCAGGGTTTCCCCGGAATTTTATCTCTATACAATTTGGCAAGAAATCAAATTTACTTGCAAAACCAAAACTTCTATTTGCCAAATCCCTAGTTCATTCTAGTAACCCCTTTGAAACCTTAAAATCAACAATTCATACTTAACATGTCTTGCAAAGACTGCCCTTTCATTTTGAATGTAATTAGTTTATTGACATTTTCAATCTAGTTTTGCAGTAAATAGCAATTAAAAATATGTTGGCAGAAATCTAAAGTTCAATTGAATACACTGGGATGGTAAGGCACAAAATAAAACAAGTTGTACATAGTTCTTCAGACACTTGAGCTGCTTATGCAGAGTACCATTAAACTGCTAATCATAATTGCGCTTGAATGTAGTTATAGGTTATATGCAGCCATGCATCACTAGTATTGTAAATTTGGAATTGTCTATTTGCTACCCTGGAGATATCCTTGCCTTACATTAGAATGTTAGTAGTTCATGGCTGGCTAGTGAGTGAGAGGTGTAAACATTTGATGTGTTACAGTCTTGAACATTATCTGCATAAAGTTCCATGTTAACTAACCCTATTGAGCAACTTTGATCTGAGGCCTATCTATTCATGCAACACACAACTAATTTCAAATGAAAATTCTCCTGGTCCATCAGAAGATCAATAGAATGCATTCTTCTAATTGTGAACAAGGAATACTGGACCAACCTTTCTGTATTTTATCACACAGGATAAAGATTTCATCGCCACCATGAGCACTTCCTGCATGCTTGTCAACTCTGGAAATGTGGAGGGTAGCGCCCTCTGGAGACAGAATTGTGAAACATGGAGCAGCAATGTTAGAGTACAAGCTACACACTACACATATCAACTGGCTTGACAATGAACCTTGGAAAGACAGAATGTGATAATATAGCTATTTTGGTTTCATGATGAAAGTCAAATTACCTTGCCAGGGAATTTAATGATTCCATTCTTTCCTTGTTTTGAAGTAAACAATGAATCAGGAACAGAGAGTCAGATAATGACTCATCATGATTCAGTGGGTTTCCTTGTTGCTATAGGAACCAAATCATACTGTCTTTAGTTTTTATGGAATCTAAAATAGAATGTCTGACAAATACTGCAATTTCAATAAAAATGATCCTTTATTCCTCTGAAAACCATGTGAATCCTTTTCTAATTCTCACTAAATGATAAAAGTTACTGTTAGTATCTTATCTGAAATATAATATGACATGGTAATGACTTACTTTTATCATAAATTGGTTCTGAAGTGACAGGTGCAAGTGGCACAGTGAACTTGGGTTGGTTATTTGAGCCCTGTGGATCATTCTCTGGCAGAAACACTTGGAAACACAACCTGACAACATTTAGCTCAAAGTCATCCACAGAAAGGGTCTGTCCATTGTGAAATGCTGTCAAAAAAAGCAGGCCACATATTCAATTACCTACTCAGACTCACCGGTGATGTTCAATATAAAAACAAGTAGAAGTCACAGACCAATGATCAACTCTGACTTAGATGATATAATCAGATAGAATTATAGTACAGCATTCACCCAAAGTTTAAGCTGTCCAAACTTTTATGTTGTCCAAACATCGTTTTTTTTTATGTTTCATTTCATAAACATAAAACAACATTGATGTTAACAAAGATCACTTTTCAAGCCAATCAAATCACTGAAAAAGCAAGCTACTTATTAATACAAGAGAAGAAATGGATTTTAAATTTAATAAGCTCCATTTGACAATACGCAGGAATATGATTTTCTCATTTAGAACAGAATGAATAAGCTTTCCAAAACAGAAAAAGTATGTTTGCAAATCACTTGAAGCAAGCACGTATTCTTTATATATCTCCAGTTGGAAGCAATGTTTTCAAATATTTTGATGTTCTTCACTGTATTTCATTCCATCAACAAATACATTTGTGGAGAAAGTAAAGCCACAGCAGATACGTATTTAGAGCAATATAAGTTTTCTGTCATCAATACATGAAATGGTGTTTTGTTGGAATGGACTGATAACTATTACTGTAAGAGATCAATCAGTAAATCATTTTATTAGAGATACTTACTTCCGAAGGGGTCTACACGAAGTTCTTTCCTTTTTTGCAGCGATTCTTGAATGTCCTTTTTTCGGACACATTGGATTCCAAGATTCTGAAAACTGAATACGAAGCAAGAATGTCACTACAGAGATTATTCTGGACCAAATATTCTGTGATAAAAGTGCATTCAGTCAATTCTAATAACTACAGAAATACAGTACTGTTATGTGCATTTTTGTGGTGTTTGCAGCAAAAGAAATTTATCTTTACAAATACCCTCTCACTGTCAAGTGACAATTTGTAACACAACTAGTGTGTGAACAACAGAAATCATTCATCTTTTTCTTGGAAAACATGAACAACAGGTACACTAAAATCTTGATTGCCCACTTTTATATATATAAGTGCTTATACTGTGTGGGTAGAAGAGAGGTCTCTCCTTTGATTAACTTCCCTTCCACAGAGAGAATAAAAATATATTTACATTTAAATTTAAAGATCTGTTCACTTACCAAGCTTTCATATCTGTTTCAGGTGACACTTTCATGGAGCAAATGCCTTTGGTACACCCTTTGCCGACCAGGCTATGTGGATGTGGCTTGGGAGGATCCTCTTTTGTGACCAGGGAAACGACAACCATAGCTTCACCCCTATAATTTTGTATCTGTAAAATTAAAAAGTTCCATGAAGGTTCTCTTTTTTCCCCTCAACACGTTCATCACACAATAGACCGGTATCTGAATGATAAAGATCCACTGAAAGTATTTGGCAAATATTGTAGTGTTGAAAAAGTGAGCTCCAGGGTGGAAATGTTTGTGTATCACCTTATTTGCATTTTGCAATAATTCTATCCTGCCTTCTGGATTGTTACAGGTTTCAGCATGTCCCTGGAGTGCCTTATCTCATAATGTAAAGATATCTGGTAAGTTTTTCAGATGGGATTAGTGCTTAAGGGACAAAAAAACATAATATGTGTACCTTGATTGTAGGGTATGTCTTCTTCTCTTGAGTTGAATTTTCACCCGCCAAACTACCAGCTGACCTGCCTTCGCACACATATCGAAAACGTTGCCCTCTTGATTTACACTGTTCAATTATCTCTGTGTAAGGTCCACCTTCAGACATTGTAACAGGCACTGGCTGCTGAATAGGGGCTGTCTGTCTATGTTTTTTCTGTTGAATCTTCTGTTGTTGCTTGTATTGTTCATGATGCAGTTGTTGCTGTTGCTGTTGGTGAAGTTGCTGCTGTTCTGCAAGGTTGTGTTGTTGCTGCGGATCTTGTATTTGCAACAGTTGTTGTTGAATTTCAAGGATCCTCTCCTCTTCTGCTGCAGGTCTGACTTCTGATCTTCCTGTTGCTGCAGATAAGATGTCTGCTTTGTGGGATAAAAATAAACAATATTCTTGTGAGTGATTGGAAAAATAGTACATAAACAGCGTAATTAAATGGGACTGCCAATTCATTCTTTCAAGTCAAGCACTAATGTTCCTTGTATAATGTCAAGGTTAAACAATAGTTCATCCAGAATAAAGACTAAATTTATCAAACTATCAAACTTGATGAGTGGTATCTGTTATGGACGTACAGCAATATTAAAATAAGGAAAAGATCTAAAATTCAATCCAACTAGGGTATAGTAAAGAATTGTGGTAAAAACTTACTACGTATGCCACACAAATGAAAACCAAACTGCATGAACTCACTGATGGCTACTTCCTTACCTGCTGAGCCATATCTTATGAGTAAGTTGTGAGTTTCAGTATGGTTCACGTAAATGTGGGTCTGAATAACTAGTTACTTAATGCTCTTTTTAAACTTGATTATTTGACAGTATGATGGGTTATCTAAGGTTTGTTCGTGTCTTAACTTTCCTGACACAATCAAATAGTACTATTATCAAGAGATATGACAATTATATATGTTAAAAAATATATATGGCAAGACAGAGTTCAAGTATGGTGTACCCATACTTAACATTTTTATCTTATGCACTCTCTCTCTCTCTCCCTCTCTCTCTCTCACGCACACACACACATATTATACCATAGGGCTACTTCGCTTGTTGTTCTGGACTTTGATCAGATATAAAACTTAAAATTCACAAAATATATTATTACCGAGTCCTTGTAGATCTTCTGGTAAGTCAGAGTCATTGCCATTCATGAAAAGCTGAGGATGGATTTGTGGATCCATGAGCTGAGTCTGAACGGCGTTCCAATCCATTTGGTTAACTGCCATAGATTCTAGGATGCGCTCGATACTGTTAAATCTTTGGCCACCGTCTCCTTCTGCGGTATCAATATAATACTAACATTTAACATTGGTAGGCTGTCTCAATATGGATTGCAATGCGGCAGGGTGTAAAAGAACTGTAATCGGGATACCCCTCTGACGTTATGCCAACAGATTGCGTGTGTGATGGGAAACCCTGCCTGAGACTAGATTTTACTTCCGGAGTACAGATCATGCTGCATTTTAGAAAACTGGGAAACGATGAAAAAACGGGGATATTGACATTTGATTTGACAGGTAATATGTTCATAAAGTGGCAGTTTTAGCTCTGTCTGCTGAGAACGTGGTGTGACTGTTTGTTATATAGCGTTAGTAGCAAAATTATAAATTAGCGGCCACATTCGTTCATAACTGCATGATCTTTGAAGAGAGGTACGCGATCCTCACGGTCAAAAGAGGAACTGAGGGAGGAATTTACGGAAAAGGAGCAAGTGAAAGGTTTCTTATCAAGTTCGTTACGTTGTGCTCACCTGTGCTTTCTGTCATCGTTGGCCGTAAACAGGTTGGTTATAATCAGATGGTCGTCGAGACAAATATAGTTTTGGAAATTCCAGCCTTTCTGTTGTGACGAATGTAGCTCACACCTCACAAGTTCCGGGAATTCCCTGTCTGAGCGCGTCGGTTGGTCAAAATTTGTCACGTGATAGTAATCCGTCGATATCGATGAGGGCGGCCTGCCCCTGCCCAGCTATACAGCCATTGAGATACAGCGCACACTCACTGTCCAGCGTTGATGTCGTGCTGACCCAGGGTCTATTAAGGTCAGTCGTGCGTGGGCCAGGAGAAGTGGGAGGGGAACGTTGCGTTGGTGGACCAGAATTTATACATTTTATTATTTTATTTTATTTTAAACCACGGTATTATTATTATACCTCGAGTATCAAGCAACATAACACCTTCGAAGAAAATAACTGCGCTATCAGTGAACAAGCGAAAAAATGATCTAGAAAATGGACAAAATCTACAGATTGGATGATAGCACCTCGACAAGTAAGTCACGAGGGATACAGCTCTGCTTGCCATTTTACCCAACCATCGTATTTTCAAGTCGAGCAAAAAACATCAAACATATGCCTAACAAATAAAATACCCGATATCAGTGTGCAGAGAGTTATTAGTTATTTTTTAGAAAGGGTGAGTATAGAGAGAGTGGTGGAAACACATTAGTGCTTACTCCTCCGATGGCAAAGGCGGGGAATGCTTTATTTCATATGTGGGATAGTATTAAAAACTTTTTAAAGTAGCATTTATTGACTATATTTGTTAACAAACAAACACTGTTCTTTATTGACAAATATAAACGCAAATAAATCTTTATTTATTGGTTCGTTATTGTACATGTATATGAAAAAAATCATACGTAACAAATAAACAGACACGCATAAACAAACAAACAAACAAACAAGGAGCCAGATTCCCTGTGATCCTAGTACTAGTACTCAAATTCATATCGATACCATCTCAACTGATATCAATCGACAATTAAATCACATATGTCCACATGTTCAAGTACCAAACAATATGGCACAGAAATTTGGAGAGTTCGTATATTTTGTCATCTACTGTTTTTTTGGTCTCACCAATTAAATAAAACACATAAATCGGTCTAACAGCTGCGGAAGCGGTATTTTGCTGGTTGCGGGTGGTGATTAAAATATCGTTGATTGGCTGTCAAATATCCATGAAACTCAATTTTCTCGCATATTATTTCCGAGACAATGTTCTTCGCGCTCATGTTAAAAGCTACTTAAATTTATACATCACAAATGTCTGGTATTAATGTATTACCTTAAATGGAAATGATTATTGGACCAGTTTAATGTCATATTAGTAGCGGGGTTTCATTGTAATTCATTATCGTCCGCCATTAGTAGGCTATAGCCTATTTCTACTGTTCGGGAATTTGACAATTTTTGCGACAAAAAGGTTACAATATAACATTAAACTGGTCTAATAATCATTTCCATTCAAGGTAATATATTACCAGGTCCATGGGACATTTGTGATTTACAAAATTTACAAATGGAAGTAGGACCATCCTGACAAAGTCATGTTCAACAGTGGGGAATCCCAGACGTAACTTCAGCTGTGGACAACAGCTATGCCAAGCGCTGTGTGAGAGTTTCTTGACTCGGAATATTAAGGGAAAACAACTCCACACATCATTCATATCTTGGTTGTTTGCATTTAATTTATGATTTGTGGGTCACTAATTTTTGTGCATGAACTTTTGAAGGGTCACTATATTTGTTGCAGTGGTGTTTCGAAAAACATCGGCCCACCCCCCTGTAATTTATGTCCAGTCCCTTAGTAAAGGCGTTGGTGGGCGGAGCTACATGTGGGGAAAAGTTGGAATGATCATAGCATCGAACTGGTTTTGTACCGTTTAATTATTTTAAAGGAAAGCAAATGAAGATGACTATCAAAACCAAAAGTTTGGGCAACTCAGGGTTTCACTGCCAAAAATATGAACTCAGCGAAAGGTTAAAAACAAACACATAAAACGGTTTTTTAAAACAAATATTCCTAACATTGAAAAACCGACACAAGCCTAGGTTTGAAATATGTGCAAACACAGAAAGCTTATACTTGTTTCAAGTCTGTGGGCATATTAAATATCAAACCAGAACAAATTGAAGGACTAAACTTCAGATGACTTGCGCAGATAGTGGGTGAACGCCTTGGCTCACAGTAACACAGCTGCCGAGAAACGCCAGGCGACTTGGGTGCCAGTCTACGAAAACTAAGCGTCCACAACTCCGATCAGGGATAGGTAAAAACACTGGATCACACGGAAATCAATACAACAGTTGACTTACTCCCGTGAACCGAACGTGAGATAGAGAAGAAATACCTTCTGTGCGACTTGTGTGGTAGTTTTCCCTCCGGTTCTAGGTCAAAGAACTTTCCCAACAGCGTGTGTGTAAATCGCGCATTGCTGCTCGCTGCATCTGTCTAGCCGGGGACCTCGATAGCACGACAAGTCCAAAAGAGAGAAGAAGAACGCCTTCCAAATGCCTATCAAGTATGCCTTGTATAGTAAGCCCCATGTATCCCTGTTTATTTGTGAAGGGAAAGTTGTATCGGTGCTCAGACCCGTTGACCTGAATTTGGATTGGGGCACAGGCGATTAAAAGCCCCTGTGGAGTCACTCTGTCGATGGAAATGGGTATCCATGCCTGTTCCTCACGGGGAAGGGAGTGTTTTTTATTCCCTAGCATAGCTCCGTGAAATCGAGAAAAAGGTGTACTTTTCCAAAACCCTGGCCTAAGAAACGTTTGAAATATCCCCGGAAATACCTATCAGCTCAGACCGTCAAACTTCACCAAAAGTTTCATTCTGATTGTGCGTTTCCTATACTTTGATCTTGTTTAAAACTATGATTCGAAATTTAATGAATCTGACACTCCTGTTCCAAAGTTAACAGTTTCTTTCAGACTCTGATGTGTTAATACATGTGAAAACAATATCATAATTCTGCATTAACCTAACTCTAATATTACGTCTCCTCCTGGATTTTGTGAGTAAGGGGGTATTTTTGGTCGTACTTTCTCCCATATTTCTCTAAACAAGGGGGTCTTTTTTGTTGAAAAATCCCAGATTAGGGGTATCTTGAAATTTTGTGGAACAAGCATGGATGCCCATGCTCTCTGAGAGTGTCACCACCGGGTTAAAAGCACTGCGTGAAATTGCTAGATCTCGCGAGACTACGGAAAAAATCGCATTTTTCGTGAAAAATATGAATTTTGAGCGTCTAATTTGTGCACTATCGTATGCTTGAACGTACAGAGAAAGAAGGGGCCAAAAACCGCATCCTGCGATCTGGTATTCGAGAACGGCGGGCCGAAAAATCTGGGTAATGAGAGTAGTACTTCGAAATATCTGACTCAAACTTGCTGGAATGCAAGCTGTCACAACGCTCTTTCAAAGTATGTCTCAGATTTTTTATATCTTGCTTAGCTTTTTTTGGAGCACAATTTTAAAGAAATCAACTAGGGTTAAATTCACCGCTCTGGAAGTTTTTCTGGCATAAAAATTGTTTAAGAAGGTTTAAAAAAATTCTGAGACACACTTTGGAAAATCCTTCCGACAGCTTGCACTCATACAAATTTCAGCTACATATCTTAAAGCATTGAAACAATCCATAGGGAAAACCGAGTTTTGGAAGGTTATGCAAATTACCTGTCGCGTGATAGTTATGTAAACAATGGTGGTACTATGGTAACAAAAGTGTTCCCCTATATCTAGACTTTCCGAAAATATATAATTTACGATTGTTCTGAGCTTATTAACCACTAGAGAATTGTTAGCTCAATAAGATAAATCTTGGAACCTTAACTTTCCATACTCACTTGCAAATTTGTGTTTGGTAATAAAGTAGGAAATCTACAATGATGACAAGGTCCGGAGGATAAGGGTTATCACTGTCATTAAGTCTCCTTCACATTCCCCATTCCAGCAATTGACCTATAAATTTTGTTCATTTGTCCTCTAGTATCCCAAATTTGTAACCAACAATGGACATTCCCGTTGTTCTTCTGTCGATATGGCCGTATAGAAGGATGTCATACTTCTTGTGCTTAGTCACTGTTAACTGGGCAGGTTGGTTATCAAATTTTTCTTTATATTTAACGACTTACTTGAAACACCTTTCAAAGGAGAACGTTGGACTTACATTAAGCAAAGAATCAATGCCAACAAACACTGAAACTTGTACCAGGAATACTAAAATCTGACGCTTTCAATCAATTTTGATACCAAGAAATCTCATTCGACAAGTCAAAGCAAAGAATTCCTGTGTATATTGAAAAGAAAAGTTTCTTTTTCAAAGCAAAAGAATGACATTTTGTAATTACTGTAATTTATAAAAGGTGGTGGCAGTATACAGGGAAAGGCAATGGCCTGGCTATCACTTTGATGATATCAATACAAAGAGCGCCCTCACTTCAACCACTGTATTTTACACATAAATGATGACTCATTGTATGTAAGAAGATACCGCCAATACAATGGCTTTAACAATCCGATTTCAATGCCACATGCATATCAGATTTGAAAATAATATCAACACCTGCATAATGCAATAGTTATTTGTTTCAGACAGGGGCACCTATAATCTCGTTTGAAAGCAAGTAGTATGTATAATAGCGTCTTTCGCACTGAAGATAGAAACAGTGACGATCGGGTCCGGTATTGACGAGTTAGAATATTGTCAACATACCGAATCATATGTAAGGGACTGGTCAGTTTCTTCGGCCTGGGGGGGGGGTTATTTTTTGCCGACGTCAAAAAGTGGCTGACCCCCCCTATTCCAAATTTTGAAAACAGGGTGACCCCACCCCCCGCAGGCGACAACTGTAAAACAAAGGTGGACATAAATTATATATATATATATATATATATATATATATATATATATATATATATATATATATATATATATATATATATATATAATATTTTACATACATTTATATTTTAACAGTCATTATGTGTTTTAATGACATTATTGACATGTCAGTTGTAAGATAGGAATTTCAAAGTGTCAATCTTAAAGTTTGAATGCAAGTACATTTTGAATGAGCTGTGAATGTATTTCACACTTTCTATGCTTAACCAGATGTCCTGAACAGAAATGGATGTCAATCATTAATATCAAAGAGGAAAAAGCAGTAAATCAAAAATTTTGATGGGTGTTAAGACTAGCAAGCCATCCAATTAAATTTCCTGAGGAGCCATAGAGAGGGATTTTAGCCAAATCTGATGTGTGCAGTATCTGAGATGACCTTCCCTTGTGACATTGAAACCATAAAAGCACAGCTAATAATGACAAAAACTGCCTTTTTGAACTGTTATTTTGGTCATAAAAAATCATCATTCTACAGAAAATCTGAGACACAAAGGAAAACAGTTGCGTCAATGAGAACGAAAGATATCTTGTCATTTTTCTGTCTAAAATAAGTCACTGTATCAAATATATATTGTGAAATATTTGTGCCTGTTGCTTTCTCATACTGAATTCTCATAGAGAGAACAGAAAAGTATCAGGAATTTGTCATGCTTTTCTTATGAAATGCAGATTTCATAACGGTACACTTTCACTTAGCAAACATCAAGATATCTCTGGCATATATCTCTGATTTATTAAAGTATGGCGCCCAAAGGGCGCGGAGAAAAATATGAAACATCCTGATATCTCTGATATATATATGCTTGTATGTTAAAGTCATGCACAGGAAGGGCGTGCTGAAAAATGTCTGATATATTAAAGTAATGCGCTCGAAGAGCATGCTGAAAAATATTAAACATACAGATATCTCTGCTATATATGTATGCCTGATATGTTAACGTTGGGCATGCTATAAAATATTGATTATTAAAGTTACGCGCCCGAAGGGCGCGCCGAAAAATGCAACTGAATGATGAAATTTGTGGCTGACATGATGCATTTTAGGCAATGATGAGCCTGTGTCGAAATTCAAAAACACACTGACCCCCCCCCCCTATTGGGCATTTCAAAAACATGGCGACCCCCCATCACCAAAGTCAAAAACAGGGTGACCCCCCCCCATGAATCCACCGCCCCCCAGGCCGAAGAAACTGACCAGTCCCTAAATTAGCAAAAGTCAAATCTGCTGAACATGTAAAACTCCTTTTTCCAGTACCCCAAGTCGCTTCTCACTGCAGACAGTGTTCTTCTATCGATATGGCCATATAGTGCGAAGTCGCTTCTATATTAGGGCCAGAGGATATGGGTTATCACTGATATTAACGCTGAACCACATTCCCATTCCAGCATTTGACCTATAACTTTTTCTCTTTCTCCTCCAGTATCGCAAATTGGTATCTAAACAGTACACATTTGACAGACATCGATCACCAATACTTTTGCAGTGGTCAGGTGTTTTGTATTGGAAATGTAAAATTAAATGTTTTCCTTCGGTTTCTCAGTTATCCGCATACTGAATAAATATAGTATTTAATTACACCAACTTATTGTTGCAGACGTTTATTTCGACTTCGGTTCTGTCTGTTGCTTCTCCGCCAGGTGTGACTGGCTGCCGTATGTTGTGAGTGCGAATCCGGTTGAAAACACGGTATTGTAACATAAGTCCTGACCAAAAATTTATCTCAAAGACACCACAATTATATTGTATGGTTTTATAATTTCACCAGGCTTTCTGGCGTTGCATGATCTTTTGCAAATATGTACGCACCAATGTCAATGTATGTTAGAGGATTAACATATGTATGTCAATGATTATTAGCGTATGTACATACGTAGCTATACATGGTAAGGCTTTCATTTTAAAGGTATTTTTGGCGATCCCCGGGATCACCTTTTTGTTAAACTAGTCTGTCAGAGGATTAGGACCTATGGAGGTATGATAGCCTTTTGTTTTCCATTGGAATTGTAATCTAGTGAGTAAATTTATTTGGCGACCGCCGAGCTCAGATGGTATTTCAGTAACCATAATATCATCTTTCGAATGCTTTTGTAACATGTTAACGTGAGTCCCGCCTCGATCGATCGTCCTGGAACGGAGGGTGTCGAGCTAACCTAAGGCGCACACAGTGTGTTGATTTGAGAATAGCTCAGCCTTTGTTGAACAATATGCAGAAAAATCATTTCGGATTGCTTGCTATTAGCACTTTGGTTTCCAAGCATCCCAAGAAATTTGCTGTTTTATATGAACTTGTTAAAGGTGCAGGTTTTTTATCAACTTTATCTCTGAGCAAATTGAAGAATGCAAAGGAGAACGCACGACATTCACATAATCAGACAATGTCAACAACCACCAATGCAACAACCAGGGATTTAAGACTGCCCCTTTTAGTAGAAGTTTTTGAATGGAAAAAGTCCCTCCCCTTTTACCTCTTCCTGAAGTACAATACATATATTTATAGAGATTTTTCTAACACAGCGCGGCGATTTTTACACAGCGCGGACATTTTTTAACACAGCGCGGCGATTTTAACACAGCGCGGACATTTTTCTCACACAGCTCGGCGACTTTTACACACGGAACAGCTGGGTGGCCCTAAAACGAAGGGGGAAGGGGGAGCTACGAAGGGCTTATGACCCTAAAACGAAGGGGGAAGGGGGATTACGATGGGATCATGATATTCACATTCTAAGTAGATAAAACTTGGGTAAAACTATGCAAAAATAAAATATTGTCCTGACTATGATAAATATGAAAATAAAGAAATATTATCCTCACACTTAAGGGACTTATGTTAGTGGACAAGGTGGGGGTGGCTTTATGTACAATGCAATATAAAAGAACCATATGCATGATCAATAACTATCACTGATGCAGTGAAGTGGGATATGATATTGACAGTAATAGAAGAAGATACTTTGATAGCGATATGCAAAAATGAAATATTGTCCTAACAATTAAGGAACTTATGTTATTTGGTGACCCCGGGGTTTATGTACAATACAATATATACAGGCACTCACGCCATGCTTAAGGCAGAACCAATAACTATCACTGAAGTCATGAAGAGGGACATGATATTCACAGTGTAAGTAGAAAAAAGTTTGATAAAAATTGAAAAATGAAATATTATTCTCACTCTTAAGAGACGTATCTTTTTGTCCGAGGGGTTTACATACAATGCAACCTGTAAAAATACTACCCTATAACTATCACTGATGCCACGAAGGGAGCATGATATTCTAAGATTTAATATTGAACACATTGACAACAAGATTCAAAAATGAAATATTGTCCTCAGGCATAGGGCACTTATGTTATATAAAAAATGGTGGGAGGTCTTGTATATGATGTACAATGTACAGACACTAACCCCACCCTGAAGACGGGACCGATAACTTTAAATAATGCCACGAAGGGGGACATGATATTCTCAGTGTCAGTAAAGAACACATTGATTGGACATGATATTTTCAGCGTGAGTAGCAAAAAGTTTGATAGAAACACGCAAAGTTAAATTATTGTCATCGGGAATAAGGGACTTATGCTATAGGACTGGGGAGGGGGGCTTTGCGTATAATGTATAATACGTAGGCACCAGAACCATACTATAAATAGGGCCTATAACTTGAAATCATACCACGAAGGGGGACATGATATTCTCAGTAGAGAACATATTGATTGCAAGATGCAACAATGAAATATTGTCCTCAAGCTCAAGGGACTGATGTTATAGGACGAGGGGGAGGCTTTGTGTATAATGCATAATATACAGCCACCACCACCACATACTAAAGACGGGGCCTATAACTTTAACTAATGCCAGGAAGGGGATCATGATATTCTTAGTGTCAGTAGGGAACACTTTCATAATAATATATAAAAAAGAAATATTGTCCTCAGGCTTAAGGGAATGATGTTATAAGACGAAGGGGGAAGGGGCTCTGTACACACCATACTGAAGACATGGCTTATAACTTTAACTGATGCCGAAAAGGGGACATGATATTCTCAGTGTCTGTAGAGAACACTTTGATAAAAAGATGCAAAAAAGAAATATTATAGTCAGCCTTAAGGGACTGATGTTATAGGGCGAAGGGGGAGGGCTTTGTGTATAATGTATAAAATACAGGCACCACCACCATACTTAAAATTGGGCTTACAACTTTCACTGATGCCACAAAGGGGGACATGATATTCTCAGGTCAGTGGAGAACACTTTGATAATAATATGCAAAAAAGAAATATTGTCCTCAGGCTTAAGGGAATGATGTTATAAGACGAGGGGGGGGGGCTCTGCGTACAATGTATATAATATTTAATATACAGGCACCTCCACCATACTAAAGACAGGGCTTATAACTTTAACTGATGGCATGTATGGGACATGATATACTCAGGGTAAATAGACAACACTTTGATAATTATATGCAAAAAGGATTATTGTACTCAGGCTTAAGGCACTGATGTAATAGGTAGTAGGGGGAGGGCTTTGTGTATAATGCATAATATACAGACAAGAACACAATACTAAAATGGGGCCTATAACTTTCACTTATGCCCCAAAGGGGGACATTATATTCTCAGTGTCAGTAGGAAACACTTTGATAATAATATACAAAAAAAATATTGTCCTCAGGCTTAAGGGACTGGTGTTATAAGACGAAAGGGGGGGCTCTGTGTACAATATATAATATACAGGCACCTCCACCATACTGACGACATGGCTTATAACTTTAACTGATGCCACGAAGGGGACATGATATTCTCAGTGTCAGTAGAGAACACTTTGATAAAAAGATGCAAAAAAGAAATATTGTAGTCAGCCTTAAGGGACTGATGTTATAGGGCGAAGGGGGAGGGCTTTGTGTATAATGTATAATATACAGGCACCACCACCATACTTAAAATTGGGCTTACAACTTTCACTGATGCCACAAAGGGGGACATGATATTCTCAGTGTCAGTAGAGAACACTTTGATAATAATATGCAAAAAAGAAATATTGTCCTCAGGCTTAAGGGACTGGTGTTATAAGACGAAGGGGGGGGGCTCTGTGTACAATAATCATAATCATACCAATCCATAATCCAATGACTAGGTCAGAATCGTAAGACAGTAGTTGTAAACATAGACACAAAACAGCACAGAACAGACAGTAAATAGACGGTACACAAACAAAGTCATATTTATGAAAGAAAGATATATGGACCTCTGGCCAGAAGACCAAGAAGTGTATAATATACAGGCACCTCCACCATACTGAAGACATGGCTTATAACTTTAACTGATGCCACGAAGGGGACATGATATTCTCAGTGTCAGTAGAGAACACTTTGATAAAAAGATGCAAAAAATAAATTATCGTCGTTAGGGTTAAGGGAGTTATGTTATAGCACGAAGGGGGAGGGCTTTGTGTCTAATGTATAATATACAGGCAAATGGTTATGATTGTCGAATATACACCATTTCGAATGCATGTAGTGTCATCACAGGAAGACTGTATGACATTATTGACAGTATTAGGGTTAAGGGAGTTATGTTATAGCACGAAGGGGGAGGGCTTTGTGTCTAATGTATAAAATACAGGCACCACCACCATACTGAAAATTGGGCTTACAACTTTCACTGATGCCACAAAGGGGGACATGATATTCTCAGTGTTAGTAGAGAACACTTTGATAATAATATGCAAAAAATAAATTATCGTCGTCAGGGTTAAGGGAGTTATGTTATAGCACGAAGGGGGAGGGCTTTGTGTCTAATGTATAATATACAGGCAAATGGTTATGATTGTCGAATATACACCATTTCGAATGCATGTAGTGTCATCACAGGAAGACTGTATGACATTATTGACAGTATTACAGTTAGAAGATGGGTGTCGACGCTAGCAATACGTCAATATGATCATATTTTTAAGTCCCTTAATCTATATCCAAAGAGCCATACCACAACCAATAAATTATGCTATACGTACACGATACTGACGGCGCTATTTCGTGCAGGAGAAGAGCCTAGAATTATAAATAGGCCATAAGGAAATAATTCACCTGTTGTAAAGAAGACCTTATGCTGAATAGAAATTTGTCAGTTTGTCATGCAACAATATGTCCAGGGAAGTTATCATATGCGGAGGAGATTATATGTTGTTCATGCAGAGAAGCTAAGATGTCATATTAGTTGTGTTTCGCTGAATCTCAACAATTCACAGTGTATTACAAATTTATGTAATGTACTTGTAAATATTTTTGATGTAGCAAATGTAAATATCCCAAGGTATGAAGCTGCAAAGTATTGCTGGGGGGGGGGGGGCTATAGCATATAGAGCAGCGTAATCAATCTTATTACATTAGTTAGAGTACTGTAGCCAGCCTCCATGTGAGAGCATGAAAACATACATTAATTATAAACTAATGTCCGTATAAACTAATGCATAACTGTGCATTACATGTATGCACTATGTGTACATCTGTTATTTTCATAAAAACGAGAGACCACAACATTGTGAACAATGTTCTGACTGTTATTTATATTAAGTACAAATAATGTAAATCTTTGTATGCGCATACACAAAATTTATAAGTCCCTTCATTTAGGTCACTTTACACGATCCTATGCACGAACACATAGAGAAGGTGACAACCTTTTGCCAAGAACATATATCCCAAATTCGTAAAAACCAGACTTCGGCATTCCGTAAATTCCACATATTGATCTCTAATACCTCTGTATATACCATCTTATCCGTCAGATTATAACTGCAAGTCATTTGCCACCTACAGTCTTGCTTGTATATGGCGCATTGTGCACATAGCCCTCGCCATGTGTTTAATAAAATAAATATATGAAGTGTGAGCACAATATTTCATTCCTGCCTATTGTTATCAACACGATCTCTAACATAACTTTGAATATCATGTTCTTCAGGGCATTGATAGAAAGTAATTGCTCTCTTTGGTCTGGCGATTGTATATCATGCATTGTCCCTCACATCAGAGGACAATATTTCGTTTTCGAATATTGTTATTAAAGTGTTCTCTACTTAAACATTAAAGATCATTTCCCCGTCATCGCATCAATGATAGGCCCCACGATCTGTATGGTGCTAGAACTTTTACATATTGCATTGTATGTAGCCCCACCTCTTTCGTCCTACACCATAAGTCCATTAAGCATGAGGACAAAATTTTTCTTTTGCAAGTTGGAATCAACCTTTTCTTTACTGACACTGTCAATATCATGTCCCCCTTCTTGGCATAATTTATAGTTTATGGGCCCCGCAATTAGCATGGTGGTGGTGCCTAAATATTAGACATAATACACGAAGACCTCCACCTTTGTCCCACAAGATAAGTCCCTTAAGCCTGATGACAATAATTAAACTTTGCACAGTTCCCTATTGAAACTGTGAATATGAGGTCCCCCTTCGTGGCATAAATGAAAGTTATAGGTCCCATCCTTAGCATTGTGGTGGTGCCTGTATATTATACATTATGCACTAACCCCTCCCCTTTCGCCTGACAACATAAGTGCATTAAGCCTGAGGACAGAAAATATCTTAACTTTGAATATTTCTATCAAACAGTTCCGTACTGACACTGAGAATTCATGTCTCCCTTCGTGGTATAATTTAAAGTTATAGGTCCTGTCTTCAGCATTTGCAGCATGTGGTATCAGTGAAAGCTATAGGCGCTGTCTTGAGTATTCTGGTGGTGCCTGTATATTGCACATTATACACAAAGCCCTCCCCCTTCGCCCTATAACATCAGTCCCTTAAGGCTGAGTACAATATTTCTTTTTTGCATCTTTTTGCAAAGTGTTCTCTACTGACACTGAGAATATCATGTCCCCCTTCATGGCATAAGTGAAAGTTATAGGTCCTGCCTCAGTATGGACGTGCTGCCTCTATATTATACATTATACACAAAGCCCCCCTTCGTCCTATAAGATAAGTCCCTTAAGCGAGAGCACAATATTTCATTTTTGAATCTTGTTATCAATATGTTTTCTTCTGACACTGAGAATATCATGTCCCCCTTAATGGCATCAGTGAAAGTTATAGGTCTCATCTTCAGCAATGTGGTGGTGCCTGTATGTTATACATTATGCACTAAGCCCTCCTTCGTCCTATAATATAAGTCCCTTAAGCGTGAGCACAATATTTCATTTTTTAATCTTGTTATCAATATTTTCTCATCTGACACAAAGAGTATCATGTTCCCCTTTGTGGCCTAAGTGAAAGTTATAGGTCCTGCCGTCAGTATGGATGTGCCGCCTCTATATTGTACATTATACACATAGCCCTCCCCCTTCGTCCTATAAGATAAGTCCTTAAAGCGTGAGCACAGTATTTCTGTATTGAATCTTGTTATCAATATGTTCTCTTCTGACACTGAGAATATCATGTCCCCTTTCATGGCATAAGTGAAAGTTATAGGTCCTGCCTTCAGTATGGATGTGCAGCCTCTATACTATACATTGTACACAAAGCCCTCCCACTTCCTTCTATAAAATATGTCCCTTAAGCGTGAGCGCAATAATTCATTTATGAATCTTGTTATCAATATGTTCTCTTCTGACACTGACAATATCATGTTCCCCTTCGTGGCCTAAGTGAAAGGTGTAGGTCCTGCCGTCAGTATGGACGTGCTGCCTCTATATTATTCATTATACACAAAAGCCCTCCCCCTTCGTCCTATAAGATAAGTCCCTTAAGCGTGAGTACAGTATTTTTGTATTGAATATTGTTATCAATATGTTCTCTTCTGACACTGAGAATATCATGTCCCCCTTCATGGCATAAGTGAAAGTTATAGGTCCCATCTTCAGCAATGTGGTGGTGCCTGTATGTTATACATTATGCACTAAGCCCCCCTTCGTCCTATAAGATAAGTCCCTTAAGCGTGAGTACAGTATTTCTGTATTGAATCTTGTTATCAATATGTTCTCTTCTGACACTGAGAATATCCTGTTCCCCTTCGTGGCCTATGTGAAAGGTATAGGTCCTGCCTCCAGTATGGATGTGCCGCCTCTATATTATTCATTATACACAAAGCCCTCCCCCTTCGTCCTATAAGATAATTCCCTTAAGCGTGAGTACAGTATTTCTGTATTGAATCTTGTTATCAATATGTTCTCTACTGACACTGAGAATATCATGTCCCTCTTCGTGGCATAAGTGAAAGTTATAGGTCCTGCCTTCAGTATGGATTTGCAGCCTCTATATTATTCATTATACACAAAGCCCTCCCCCTTCGTCCTATAAGATAATTCCCTTAAGCGTGAGCACAGTATTTCTGTATTGAATCTTGTTATCAATATGTTCTCTACTGACACTGAGAATATCATGTCCCTCTTCGTGGCATAAGTGAAAGTTATAGGTCCTGCCTTCAGTATGGATTTGCAGCCTCTATATTATTCATTATACACAAAGCCCTCCCCCTTCGTCCTATAAGATAAGTCCCTTAAGCGTGAGTACAGTATTTCTGTATTGAATATTGTTATCAATATGTTCTCTTCTGACACTGAGAATATCATGTCCCCCTTCATGGCATCAGTGAAAGTTATAGGTCCCATCTTCAGCAATGTGGTGGTGCCTGTATGTTATACATTATGCACTAAGCCCCCCTCCGTCCTATAAGATAAGTCCCTTAAGCGAGAGCACAATATTTCACTTTTGAATTTTATTATCAATTTGTTCTCTTCTGACACTGAGAATATCATGTCCCCCTTCATGACATAATTGAAAGTTATAGGTCCTGCCTTCAGTATGGATGTACTTCCTCTATATTATACATTATACACATAGCCCTCCCCCTTCGTCCCATAAGATAAGTCCCTTAAGCGCGAGCACAATATTTCATTTTTGAATCTTGTTATCAATATGTTCTCTTCTGACACTGAGAGTATCATGTTCCCCTTCGTGGCCTAAGTGAAAGTTATAGGTCCTGCCGTCAGTATGGATGTGCCGCCTCTATATTATACATTATACACAAAGCCCTCCCCCTTCCTCCTATAAGATAAGTCCCTTAAGCGTGAGGACAGTATTTCTGTATTTAATCTTGTTATGGATATGTTCTCTACTGACACTGAGAATATCATGTCCCCTTTCATGGCATAAGTGAAAGTTATAGGTCCTGCCTTCAGTATGGATGTGCAGCCTCTATATTATACATTGTGCACAAAGCCCTCCCCCTTCCTCCTATAAGATAAGTCCCTTAAGCGTGAGTACAGTATTTCTGTATTGAATATTGTTATCAATATGTTCTCTTCTGACACTGAGAATATCATGTCCCCCTTCATGGCATAAGTGAAAGTTATAGGTCCCATCTTCAGCAATGTGGTAGTGCCTGTATGTTATACATTATGCACTAAGCCCCCCCCCGTCCTATAAGATAAGTCCCTTAAGCGAGAGCACAATATTTCACTTTTGAATCTTGTTATCAATATGTTTTCTTCTGACACTGAGAATATCATGTCCCCTTCGTCGCATCGGTGAAACTTATAGGCCCTGTCTTCAGCATTGTGGTGGTGCCTCCATATTATACATTATACACTAAGCCCTCCCCTTCGTCCTATAACATAAATCCCTTACGCGTGAGGGCAATAATTTAACTTTGCATGTTTTGATCAAACTGGTCTGTACTGACACTGTGAATATCATGTCCCCCTTTTTTGCATCAGGGACTGTAATGGGTCGGATCAGTATGATGCTAGTGCTTGTGTATAGTGCACTATGCACAAAGCCCTCCGCTTTTGTCCAATAAGATAAGTACCTTAAACGTAAGGACAATTTTTCATTTTTGCATATTTTTATATGGGTTCTCTACTAACACAGTGCATATCATATCATATCCCCTAAATGGTATCAGTGACAGTTATAGGTCCCCATCAGGTATGTGCTAGTGCTGGTATATATTGCATTGTGCATAAAGCCCCAGCCCCCGTCCTTCTTCTACCGACAAAAGTCCCCTTAGCGTGAGGATAATATTTCATTTTTGCGTATTTTTATCAAAGCCAGGACAATATTTCATTTTTGCATAGTGTTATCAAAATTTTATCTACTTACAGAGAGAATATCGTAACCCTTCATATTCACCCTTCCCCCTTCCCCCTTCGTTTTAGTTTTCCCCGAACATGCAGCTCTTACGTTGCAACGCAGCTAGTGAGCAGCAAAGTGTAAACAAAAGGTGACGTCATATATTAGTCCGCAAGGACAAGAGTGATGCGGCTTTGCGATCGCCAACCTGTCAAGGTACTGTATCACCGATTCTGTCCCAGCTGTTTAATAACGCATATTTAATATTGTGTACGTTCAAAAATACCTTGATGATTCGTATAATATTAATTTCAAGCATATATGAACGTTCCATAAGGTATATGATAAAACCTTTACTGCCCTGATACGGCTTTTGCGGCCCTTGGTTGTATGACGTACGGGCCCTCGCACGCTCGGGCCCTTCCGCCGTACGACCTCGGGCGCAAAGATTAATACCGCCTACACAATAGTATAAATAACTGTCTGATTTGAATACTATATGCAGTATCATAAAACAGTATGTGCAGCCCCATAATGCAATCGTAAACTGTTTCGGGCAGAAGGGACACTCTTAACGTGTTTGGAAGCGAGTAGTCTTTGCTATGGCAACTTTCTTATTGAATGCAGAAAAGGTAACAAGCGGGCAAATATATTATCGACAAGCTACCTAGTTCCAAATTTGCAAGGATGCAAGTTTGCTGACAAAGCGGAACTTTCTCTTCCGGTTCTAAAAATCGCGTCTAACTGGTGATAAAGTTTTTCTGTTGATAAGTCCTTAATTTACTCAATCGAGACAACATTATCGCGAAGGTCTGGTGGGTATGGGGTATCATACTCATAAAAAAATTCAAATTCCCTCTTCCTAATTTGACCTTTTACTTTTATTGTCTTGCCCAATTATAGTACAGCAAATGTGTCGGTAACACTAAACATATGATATACACAACCTGCCAATAACTTTTGTATAACCTATGTTATAATGTTCAACTATTTTGTACTGGATATTAGAAAGAAATGTGAGGTACTTTCCTCAGAGATATCCGTTCCCTTGTGGCGATAGTTTTACGGTCATCCAGTTATCATTGCAAATGTTTTTCCGGCTTTATAAAAACAGAGAAGCTAAAAGAACTTAATTTTGTTACGGTTTTATGCATCGAAGAGATAAATATTTCAGAAAAGAATGGCATGTTGTAATTACTGGTTTTTTAAAATTTTTTAAATTTTTTAAATTCTTTTTATTTCAAATTCATCATCCAACAGGCATTACCCAATTACAGGAAGAGGTACCCATTAACCCACTGCCCAATGGAGGAATGAGGAGTAAAGTGCCTTGCCCAAGGGCACAACACCGTCTCGAACTGACCATCCTCCAACTTTGAGTCCGTTTCTCTGGACTTACCGAGTCTCGAACTCACCATCCTCTGATATGAGACCGGTACCCTAACCACTACCCCATGTATGATGGTGCCTCCCTCAATAATATATGAAAGTTCTTGGTGGCAATACAACATGAAAGGCAATGGCTGTATGTCGTTTGTTTGGAGGATAAATTTATTACAGCATTCTTAATATGAAAATCTACATAATTGTAAATATGTAAAGTATACAAATGGAAGAACAAAAGATTGGTTTTAAAAAGTAGCCACTTAGCTCGAAAGATGCAAAAAATATGAATGAAATAATATCATCGGATGATGCCTTCAAGGCGTTTTCTGTTACCTTCAAGTCTAACAAGGCTTGAAACTATCCATTTTGTTCATCATCTTATAAATAAATTGCTACGTATTTATCAATGAAGATGGATATTCGAGTTTTTAAAAATGGATTGAAGGGTAGCCTTCAATCCACCCAAGAGTTAATGAACATCTCATATTCCACATTGTGACAGGGGTTTCACTACGTTTTGAAGTAGGGGCCAAATTAACTAAGTAAGCGGCTTGCAGCTGCCACGACCGTGACCGCGAGGCGGGTGTCGGGGGGGGGGGTCTGCAAGGGGGTCCCCCTCCCGGTCGAAGGCCGAAAGCCGTGGAAAATTAGCTAAAAAATTTACTGTTTACAGCTCAAAGTCCCTTGAAATTCTAGTCTTTTCATGAGTATTGTCAGCCGTGTTCAAGGACAATTTGTGTTCATATCATAAAAGCCATTTTCCTGGTAGATAAAATATGATAATTCATATTAAAATGATAAAATGTGATAATGTTGACTATTTTTTGAACAAAGAAAAGTAAAATCTAGAAATGATTTGACGGTATTGCTCAGCAATGTGAAGAACCTTGATGTATGATATGAAAATCGGTATGTTCAGATCTTCTATGCATTTAGGAGATAAACTATAATAATTCATTATTATTAATGATATAAATTTGATATTGTAGACGATATTATTCAGTGTTTTATCGAGACAAGGGGATGGGGGATTCCCCTCTGTTGACATAATTAGATCGAAAAGCAGTGTATATAATACCTCCGGTTGGTTATATGGCAGTGCTCCATGCAGTGGGCAGTGCAACGCACGTCGTCCTACTAAAATTCGAACTGTATAATAAATCCGGAAGTTTTTTCGTGAGAAAAAAATCAGGCCAATGCCTTCAAAAACAGTTTAAATCCGCGTAATTGTCCTTCTCTTGTTCCTTAGTGCGCTTTAAAAACCCAACATCGTACAACGAAACGACCTTGCGCTCATTTCTTCCCTTGCTTTATCGGTCATTTTGAATTGAGCTCATGAGGGCCGACAGATGTAGTACGCATGTTTTCATTGGCGGATATAAAGGTCACCACATAGGAGTCAGCATTTGCAGAAGCCAAAAGAATCGTCCGTCGCAATTCCGACTTTTATTCAGGCAATACACGCTGGACGTGCTATACGGCGATCGTAGTCGATCATCTACTAAACTTCGTTTCACATGAAACCCGTTGAATAGCTTGATTACGCAGCTTGTGATACTTGTTTGAACCATTTTAGCGATGAAAGAGTCCAAATTTTCAAAAAAAAAGTAGCCGGAGAAATCGTGAGAGTAACCGGTCACTTTCGCCGGCTGCCTGCTCTAAATGAAACCCCTGATTGTGTATTTCACATGGGAAGTTACTAGTGACAGGTAAATAATATATAAAGCATTTTTGCCACATTTCCTTTTTATATTTATATTCAAATAAGATACGTTCTGGGGTTACATCTTGGCCATCTCTAAAATTAATATTTCAACCATGCTTCCTGTGAATAGGCCTCTGTGAAATATGTCCAAATTTGAATTATTCATGAGTTGCTTAAAAGACTGAATCATGTCATTTTGTAAATTTCGTTAAAGTAAGGTTGTCAGTCTAGTTTTGACCAATTTGACTTTTGAAAATATGTTTCGTATCAACCAATTTCCAATTAGTGATTGAGTTCTGACATCATTCCGTGATTGAAAAAACTCCATTTTCCAGTCCCAAAGTCGCTTCTCACTGCAGATAATGCTCTTCTATCGGTATGGCCGTATAGAAGGAAGTCGCGTCTACAATGGTGACAAGGTCCGGAGGATATGGGTTATCATTGTTATTAACGCTGATTCCCATTCCCATTCCAGCATTTGATCTATAGCTTTTGTCTCTCTGTCCCCCAGTATTGCAAATTTGTAATCAAACAGTGCACATGTGATAGACACTGATATTCAATACTTAGCATGAATGGTGGGATGTATTGGAAACTGGAAAAATGTAAAATGAGATGCTTTCCTTGGATATCTTGGTTATTCTAAATAGTTATAAATTTTACTTACACCCTCGCAGTATTGCATACTTTTAGGCTCCATTCACAAACACTCTGGAGGAGGTTTGTGGTGGGATGGGAGAATTGACGGGGATGTCTTGAAAATATAAAGGGTATGTTGGAGGCACTTGAAGAGATTTGGGGCCTTAAGGGAGGGGGCTCGAATCAAAACTGTCTCTGGTTGATATGAAATATGTGTTTGGTTGTCCATTTTAAGCTATAACGTTTGGTTAATTTTTGGGTGGTTTGTTTTGTGTATCCACTTCAGTTTCTTGTTCTGCTCCCTGAAGCATGATGAAAAGTCTAGCACAGCCATATCTGTACAGTCAGCATTGTTATTGTTTGAAATTGAAGTCAAATCAAGACTAGAATTCATTTGCCACCAGAAACAATGATTACGGTGTTTACACATGCATATACAGAGTATTTGCCGAACTAAATTTTGTAATTCAAGCATGCTGTGGGGAGTAGAACAAGAAACTGCAGTCGATACACAAAACAAAACATACACGATTGGCCAAAGGGTACACCTAATGTCCCTTTTATACATATTTGTTAATTATGTCCAGTTTTCTGAAAAGTGTTTCACCCTTTTTATGTGATTGCAAAAGGGACAATGGCTGAATTGTTTACATTCATTTATAGTTTGGCTTGTAATTAATTGTACAGAGAGCACTATTATTGTTTATCAAGAAATTTATTACAGTCTAAAAGTCAATACTTAACAACACTTACATATTTACATCTATACTCACATATTGGAGATGTAGCAAGTTTTGTTAGGGAAAACATTTAGTTTACCTATAGACTAACATGAGAATAGAAATAATACTTTTGGGTGAAATTCTAATATCACATAATTTGTCCATATCTGCACTTTCACAAACCCTATTTGAATCATGTACATTTGTATCAATTGTCCAACACTTAAAAAGCACAGATTTAGTTAAGTATTGTAAAAATATCGTAGTTTTCTCATAGACTCCATAGTGAATCAACATTTTAGGTGAAATTCATGTCATCTGAACAGTCAAAGCAAAGGATGCCCTTGTGTATTGAAACGATTTTTTTTTCTTTCTTTTTTTTTTTTGGGGGGGGGGGGTAAAGGATGACATTTTGTTAATACGCATACAATGATATGTAAACGTTTTTCGTTGGCGGGTTACAGTGAAAAGTAACGGCTTGGCGTTCGCGATGATGTTACACAAAGAGCGCCCTCATTTCGACCACACAAGTGATGACTCAACGTTTTCTGGAAAATACCATCTATACAATGGCCGACACAAAAATCTGTCTGATTGCAATGAAACATGTAGATCAGATTTGAAAACAATATCAACACATCAATAATGCAATGGTAAGTTGTTTCAGGTTGGGGGAGTCCCAATTTATTTTGAAAGCAATTAGTATTACGTAATAGTGTTAATTTGCAAAGAGAGAAATCTGCTGAAAAAGCAAAACGCCCTTTCCCAGTCCTCCAAGTCGCTTCTCACTGCAGATAATGTTCTTTTATCGATATGGTCATATAGTAAGAAGCCGCATCTACAATGATGACAAGGTCCGGAGGATATGGTTTATCATTGTTATTTACGCTAATTCACATTCCAGCATTTGACCTATAACTTTTGCCTCTTTCTCCTCCAGTATCGCAAATTTGTAATCAAACAGTACACATTTGATAGACACCGATATTCATTATTTTTGTATTAAAGGTCGGATGTTTTATATTGAAAAATGGCCAAAATATAAATGAGATGCTTTACTTGGTTATTATTTTTATCCGCTTACTTAATAGCTATAGAGTTTTGTTATACCCACGTAGTATTGCAGACGTTTATTTCGATTTTTTTAATCCGGGGGAGATACAATTTGTTCGTTATCAATTTCACCACTCTTGTATGTGTACAACCTAATGCAAATGAAATGATATACTTATGCAAATGAATTTGTGTGAATATATGTACGTTTGTATGCCAGTATTATACATGGTCAGCATTTCATTTCTAACTGGTTACTTCGAGAACAACCCGGAAGGTTGTGCTGTCATAAACTTCTTGTGCTTAGTCACTGTTAAGTGGGTAGCTTTATTATAAGCCTTTTCTCTTCATTTAAAGACTTATAACCTGTCGATTTTTGTATATTTCTGCTTACTATGTTAAGTATTCTGGGCCGATGGCCTAGAACTACTGAATAAAGACCTTGATACACACATACACAAGCAATAAAATTTCAAAAGAGAACATGGGACTTGCATGAAACAGTGAGTGGATGCCAATAAACACTAATGCTCGTACCAGAACTATTAAGAACAGACGCTTTAAATCCATTTTGACACCAAGAAATGTCATTTGATCAGTCAAATTGAAAGCAAAGAATTCCTGTATGTATTGAAAAGAGAAGTTTCTTTTTCTTCATGAGATTTAAGAGTTTGGAGAAAGTACACAGTGAAAGGTAATGGCCTGGCTAATACAATGACTTTAACAAATTCTATCTCAGTGACCACAATGCTACATGCAGATCAGATTTGAAAACAATACCTAGACCTGCATAATGCAATGGTAAGTTGTTTCAGGCAGGGACTTTCTTGAATGTGTTTGAAAGAAAGTAGTATAAAGAATAGCGTCTTCTACATCGAAGGTAGAAACTGTGACGATCGAGGCAAGTATTGACTTGCGAGAACGTTATCATAATACCAAGTCACATGTAAATTTGCAAAGAGACAAATCTGCTGATAAAGCAAAACTCCTTTTCCAATCCTCAAAGTCGCTTCTCTCTGCAGATTATGTTCTTCTGTCGATATGGCCGTATAGTAAGAAGTCGCGTCTACAATGATGACAAGGTCCGGAGGATATGGGTTATCATTGTTATTAACGCTGATTCACATTCCCATTCCAGCATTTGACCTATAACTTTTGCCTCTTGCTCCTCCAGTATCGCCAATTTGTAATCAAACAGTACACATTTGAGAAATTCCGATATTCAATATTTTTTGAATGAATGGTCGGATGTTTTGTATTGAAAAATGAGCAAGATATAATATGAGACGCTTTCCTCGGTTAACTTGTTATCTGTACGCTAAATTGCGTCCAGACGTTTATTTCGATTTTTTAATGCGGATGAGTTGCGATTACTCTTGAATAATGCTATGGTAAGTTGTTTCAGGTGGGGGCAGTCCCACTTTATTTTGAAAGCAAGTTATTTACGTAATAGCGTCTTCGTCACGTAGATAGAAACGGTGACTATTGGGTCAGCTGTTAACTGTATACATGATCAACATAACAAGTTATATGCAAATTTGCAGAGAGAGAAATCTGCTGAAAAAGCAAAACACCCTTTCCCAGTCCTCGAAGTCTCTTCTCACTGCAGATAATGTTCTTCTGTCGATATGGCCATATAGTATGAAGTCGCGTCTACAATGATGACAAGGTCCGAAGGATATGGGTTATCATCGTCATTAACGCTGCTTCACATTCCCATTCCAGCATTTGACCAATAACTTTTGTCTCTTGCTCCTCCAGTATCGCAAATTTGTAATCAAACAGTACACATTTGAGAAATTCCGATATTCAATATTTTTTGAATGAATAGTCTGATGTTTTGTATTGAAAAATGAGCAAGATATAATATGAGACGTTTCCTCGGTTAAATTGTTATCTGTACGCTAAATTGCGTCCAGACGTTTATTTCGATTTTTTAATGCGGATGAGTTGCGATTACTCTTGAATAATGCTATGGTAAGTTGTTTCAGGTGGGGGCAGTCCCCTTTATTTTGAAAGCAAGTTATTTACGTAATAGCGTCTTCGGCACGTAGATAGAAACGGTGACTATTGGGTCAGCTATTAACTGTATACATGATCAACATAACAAGTTATATGCAAATTTGCAGAGAGAGAAATCTGCTGAAAAGCAAAACACCTTTTCCCAGTCCTCGAAGTCTCTTCTCACTGCAGATAATGTTCTTCCGTCGATATGGCCATATAGTATGAAGTCGCGTCTACAATGATGACAAGGTCCGAAGGATATGGGTTATCATCGTCATTAACGCTGCTTCACATTCCCATTCCAGCATTTGACCTATAACTTTTGCCTCTTGCTCCTCCAGTATCGCAAATTTGTAATCAAACAGTACACATTTGAGAAATCCCGATATTCAATATTTTTTGAATGAATAGTCTGATGTTTTGTATTGAAAAATGAGCAAGATATAATATGAGACGTTTTCCTCGGTTAAATTGTTATCTGTACGCTAAATTGCGTCCAGACGTTTATTTCGATTTTTTAATGCGGATGAGTTGCGATTACTCTTGAATAATGCTATGGTAAGTTGTTTCAGGTGGGGGCAGTCCCACTTTATTTTGAAAGCAAGTTATTTACGTAATAGCGTCTTCGGCACGTAGATAGAAACGGTGACTATTGGGTCAGCTATTAACTGTATACATGATCAACATAACAAGTCATATGCAAATTTGCAGAGAGAGAAATCTGCTGAAAAAGCAAAACACCCTTTCCCAGTCCTCGAAGTCTCTTCTCACTGCAGATAATGTTCTTCCGTCGATATGGCCATATAGTAGGAAGTCGCGTCTACAATGATGACAAGGTCCGAAGGATATGGGTTATCATTGTTATTAACGCTGATTCACATTCCCATTCCAGCATTTGACCTATAACTTTTGCCTCTTGCTCCTCCAGTATCGCCAATTTGTAATCAAACAGTACACACTTGAGAAATTCCGATATTCAATTTTTTTTTGAATGAATAGTCTGATGTTTTGTATTGAAAAATGAGCAAGATATAATATGAGACGCTTTCCTCGGTTAACTTGTTATCTGTACGCTAAATTGCGTCCAGACGTTTATTTCGATTTTTTAATGCGGATGAGTTGCGATTACTCAGTGTATTTTGCCACTCCCGAATGTGTACAACATTATGCCGATAAAATAATATACGTATGCCAATCAGTATATATATATATATATATATATATATATATATATATATATATATATATATATATATATATATATATATATATATATATATATATATATATATATATATATATATATATATATATATATATATATATATAGATGTAGGTATGCTCGAGTTACAAATGATAAATATTTTATTTCAAAATGGTTTCTTCAAGAATAACCTGGAAGGTGCTGCTGTCACACTTCTATTGCTTTGTTAGTGCTAAATGGGCTGGTGTGTTTTCAACTTTGTCTTTTAATTTAACTACCAACTGGATACAAGTAATACAGGAGTAATCTTGAATCCCTGGTTATCGCAGTAGTGGTTGTTGACATTGACTGTTTATGTTAATTTAGTCCTTTGTTCTCCTTTGAAAATTTTGCACTACTTGTCAATCTACTCAGAGGTCAAGCTGAAAAAGAACCTGCCCTTTTACAGGAAAACGTTGGACAGACATGGAATCAAGCTAAGACTCAATACCAAAACACCTAACACTGTTCCTTGTACCTGGAATATTAAGAATGGAAGCTTTAAATCAAATACAAAAAGAAATGTCATTTGGCCAGTCAAAGCAAATAATTGGTGTTTGTATGGAAAAGACAAGCTTCTTTATCTTCATAGCTAAAGAATTGCATTTTGTTGTTACTGTAATTTATAAAAGGGGTTTGGTTGCAGTACAAAGTGAAAGGTGATGATGACCTGGCTTTCATTTTGATATCGATAGAAAGAGCGCCCTCATTTTAACCAATGTATTTTACACACAAATGCACAAATGATGACTCATGGTTTTCTGGAGAATACCACCTTTAGAATGGCGGCGCAAAATCTGTGTGATTGCAATGCTACATGTAGATCAGATTTGAAAACAATATCAACACATGAATAATGCTATGGTAAGTTGTTTCAGGTTGGGGCAGTCCCACATTATTTTGAATGCAAGTTATTTACGTAATAGCGTCTTCGGCACGTAGATAGAAACGGTGACTATTCGGTCAGCTATCAACTGTATACATGATCAACATAACAAATCATATGCAAATTTGCAAAGAGAGAAATCTGCTGAAAAAGCAAAACACCCTTTCCCAGTCCTCGAAGTCTCTTCTCACTGCAGATAATGTTCTTCCGTCGATATGGCCATATAGTAGGAAGTCGCGTCTACAATGATGACAAGGTCCGGAGGATATGGGTTATCATGTCATTAACGGTAATTTACATTCCTATTCCTACATTTGACCTATAACTTTTGCCTCTTGCTCCGCCAGTATCGCCAATTTGTAATCAAACAGTACACATTTGAGAAATTCCGATATTCAATATTTTTTGAATGAATGGTCGGATGTTTTGTATTGAAAAATGAGCAAGATATAAGATGAGACGCTTTCCTCGGTTAACTTGTTATCTGTACGCTAAATTGTTCAAAATGGTTTCTTCAAGAATAACCTGGAAGGTGCTGCTGTCACACTTCTATTGCTTTGTTAGTGCTAAATGGGCTGGTGTGTTTTCAACTTTGTCTTTTAATTTAACTACCAACTGGATACAAGTAATACAGGAGTAATCTTGAATCCCTGGTTATCGCAGTAGTGGTTGTTGACATTGACTGTTTATGTTAATTTAGTCCTTTGTTCTCCTTTGAAAGTTTTGCACTACTTGTCAATCTGCTCAGAGGTCAAGCTGAAAAAGAACCTGCCCTTTTACAGGAAAACGTTGGACAGACATGGAATCAAGCTAAGACTCAATACCAAAAAACCTAACACTGTTCCTTGTACCTGGAATATTAAGAATGGAAGCTTTAAATCAAATACAAAAAGAAATGTCATTTGGCCAGTCAAAGCAAATAATTGGTGTTTGTATGGAAAAGACAAGCTTCTTTATCTTCATAGCTAAAGAATTGCATTTTGTTGTTACTGTAATTTATAAAAGGGGTTTGGTTGCAGTACAAAGTGAAAGTGATGACCTGGCTTTCATTTTGATATCGATAGAAAGAGCGCCCTCATTTTAACCAATGTATTTTACACACAAATGCACAAATGATGACTCATGGTTTTCTGGAGAATACCACCTTTAGAATGGCCGGCGCAAAATCTGTGTGATTGCAATGCTACATGTAGATCAGATTTGAAAACAATATCAACACATGAATAATGCTATGGTAAGTTGTTTCAGGTGGGGGCAGTCCCACTTTATTTTGAAAGCAAGTTATTTACGTAATAGCGTCTTCGGCACGTAGATAGAAACGGTGACTATTGGGTCAGCTATTAACTGTATACATGATCAACATAACAAATCATATGCAAATTTGCAAAGAGAGAAATCTGCTGAAAAAGCAAAACACCCTTTCCCAGTCCTCGAAGTCTCTTCTCACTGCAGATAATGTTCTTCCGTCGATATGGCCATATAGTAGGAAGTCGCGTCTACAATGATGACAAGGTCCGGAGGATATGGGTTATCATTGTTATTAACGCTGATTTGCATTCCCATTCCTACATTTAACCTATAACTTTTGCCTCTTGCTCCTCCAGTATCGCCAATTTGTAATCAAACAGTACACATTTGAGAAATTCCGATATTCAATATTTTTTGAATGAATGGTCGGATGTTTTGTATTGAAAAATGAGCAAGATATAATATGAGACGCTTTCCTCGGTTAACTTGTTATCTGTACGCTAAATTGCGTCCAGACGTTTATTTCGATTTTTTAATGCGGATGAGTTGCGATTACTCAGTGTATTTTGCCACTCCCGAATGTGTACAACATTATGCCGATAAAATAATATACGTATGGCAATCAGTATATATATATATATATATATATATATATATATATATATATATATATATATATATATATATATATATATATATATATATATATATATATATATATATATATATATATATATATATATATATTATATATAGAGAGAGAGAGAGAGGGAGAGAGAGAGAGAGAGATACATAGATAGATGTAGGTATGCTCGAGTTACAAATGATAAATATTTTATTTCAAAATGGTTTCTTCAAGAATAACCTGGAAGGTGCTGCTGTCACACTTCTATTGCTTTGTTAGTGCTAAATGGGCTGGTGTGTTTTCAACTTTGTCTTTTAATTTAACTACCAACTGGATACAAGTAATACAGGAGTAATCTTGAATCCCTGGTTATCGCAGTAGTGGTTGTTGACATTGACTGTTTATGTTTGTTCTCCTTTGAAAGTTTTGCACTACTTGTCAATCTACTCAGAGGTCAAGCTAAAAAAGAACCTGCCCTTTACAGGAAAACGTTGGACAGACATGGAATCAAGCTAAGACTCAATACCAAAAAGCTAACACTGTTCCTTGTACCTGGAATATTAAGAATGGAAGCTTTAAATCAAATAGAAAAAGAAATGTCATTTGGCCAGTCAAAGCAAATAATTGGTGTTTGTATGGAAAGGACAAGCTTCTTTATCTTCATAGCTAAAGAATAGCATTTTGTTGTTACTGTAATTTATAAAAGGGGTTTGGTTGCAGTACAAAGTGAAAGGTGATGATGACCTGGCTTTCATTTTGATATCGATAGAAAGAGCGCCCTCATTTTAACCAATGTGTTTTACACACAAATGCACAAATGATGACTCATGGTTTTCTGGAGAATACCACCTTTAGAATGGCCGGCGCAAAATCTGTGTGATTGCAATGCTACATGTAGATCAGATTTGAAAACAATATCAACACATGAATAATGCTATGGTAAGTTGTTTCGGGTGGGGGCAGTCCCACTTTATTTTGAAAGCAAGTTATTTACGTAAAAGCGTCTTCGGCACGTAGATAGAAACGGTGACTATTGGGTCAGCTATTAACTGTATACATGATCAACATAACAAATCATATGTAAATTTGCAAAGAGAGAAATCTGCTGAAAAAGCAAAACACCCTTTCCCAGTCCTCGAAGTCTCTGCTCACTGCAGATAATGTTCTTCCGTCGATATGGCCATATAGTAGGAAGTCGCGTCTACGATGATGACAAGGGCCGGAGGATATGGGTTTATCATTGTCATTAACGCTGCTTTACATTCCCATTCCTACATTTGACCTATAACTTTTGCCTCTTGCTCCGCCAGTATCGCCAATTTGTAATCAAACAGTACACATTTGAGAAATTCCGATATTCAATATTTTTTGAATGAATGGTCGGATGTTTTGTATTGAAACATGAGCAAGATATAATATGAGACGCTTTCCTCGGTTAACTTGTTATCTTTACGCTAAATTGCGTCCAGACGTTTATTTCGATTTTTTAATGCGGATGAGTTGCGATTACTCAGTGTATTTTGCCACTCCGAATGTGTACAACATTATGCCGATAAAATAATATACGTATGGCAATCAGTATATCTATCTATCTATCTATCTATCTATCTATCTATCTATCTATCTATCTATCTATCTATCTATCTATATATATATATATATATATATATATATATATATATATATATAGAGAGAGAGAGAGAGAGAGAGAGAGAGAGAGAGAGAGAGAGAGAGAGAGGAGAGAGAGAGATACTTAGATAGATGTAGGTATGCTCGAGTTACAAATGATAAATATTTTATTTCAAAATGGTTTCTTCAAGAATAACCTGGAAGGTGCTGCTGTCACACTTCTATTGCTTTGTTAGTGCTAAATGGGCTGGTGTGTTTCAACTTTGTCTTTTAATTTAACTACCAACTGGATACAAGTAATACAGGAGTAATCTTGAATCCCTGGTATCGCAGTAGTGGTTGTTGACATTGACTGTTCATGTTTGTTCTCCTTTGAAAGTTTTGCACTACTTGTCAATCTACTCAGACGTCAAGCTGAAAAAGAACCTGCCATTTTACAGGAAAACGTTGGACAGACATGGAATCAAGCTAAGACTCAATACCAAAAAACCTAACACTGTTCCTTGTACCTGGAATATTAAGAATGGAAGCTTTAAATCAAATACGAAAAGAAATGTCATTTGGCCAGTCAAAGCAAATAATTGGTGTTTGTATGGAAAAGACAAGCTTCTTTATCTTCATAGCTAAAGAATTGCATTTTGTTGTTACTGTAATTTATAAAAGGGGTTTGGTTGCAGTACAAAGTGAAAGGTGATGATGACCTGGCTTTCATTTTGATATCGATAGAAAGAGCGCCCTCATTTCAACCAATGTATTTTACACACAAATGCACAAATGATGACTCATGGTTTTCTGGAGAATACCACCTTTAGAATGGCCGGCGCAAAATCTGTGTGATTGCAATGCTACATGTAGATCAGATTTGAAAACAATATCAACACATGAATAATGCTATGGTAAGTTGTTTCAGGTGGGGGCAGTCCCACTTTATTTTGAAAGCAAGTTATTTACGTAAAAGCGTCTTCGGCACGTAGATAGAAACGGTGACTATTGGGTCAGCTATTAACTGTATACATGATCAACATAACAAATCATATGCAAATTTGCAAAGAGAGAAATCTGCTGAAAAAGCAAAACACCCTTTCCCAGTCCTCGAAGTCTCTTCTCACTGCAGATAATGTTCTTCCGTCGATATGGCCATATAGTAGGAAGTCGCGTCTACAATGATGACAAGGTCCGGAGGATATGGGTTATCATTGTTATTAACGCTAATTCACATTCCCATTCCAGCATTTGACCAATAACTTTTGTCTCTTGCTCCTCCAGTATCGCAAATTTGTAATCAAACAGTACACATTTGACAGATCCCGATATTCAATATTTTTTCCATGAATGGTCGGATGTTTTGTATTGAAAAATGGGCAAAATGTAAAACGAGAAGCTTTCCTCGATTAACTTGGTTATCAGCATACTAAATAGCTATAGCTTTTTCTAACATACACTCATTTTTCCAGCTGTTTATTTCGATTTTTTGGTGAATTTTGCCTCTCTCGAATGTGTACTACAAAACGCCAATAAATTAATATACGTATGCCAAGTAATATATATATATATATATATATATATATATATAATATATATATATATATATATATATATATATATATATATATATATATATATATATATACATATATATATATATATATATATATATATATATATATATATATATATATATATATATATATATATTTATATATGTGTCATCGAATAATTCCTGTTTGCAAGGAAAAGACAAGCTTCTTTATCTTCATAGCAAAAGAATGGCATTTTGTTATTACTGTAATTTATAATAGGGTTTTAGTGGCAGGACAGAGTGAAAGGTGATGATGACCTGGCTTTCATTTTGATAGCTATAGAAAGAGCGCCCTCAATTCAAACAATGTTTTGTATACAAAAGTGATGACTCATTGTTTTCTAGGGAGTAGTACAACTAGAATGTCCCTGTCAAAATTCTGTCCGATTGCAATGCTTCACGAAGATCAGATTTGAAAACAACACCTATACTTGTTTCGGGCAGGGACACTCTTAATTTTGTTTGAAAGCAAGTGGCATACGTGATAGCATCTTCTTTACTGAAGGTAGAAACGGTGACGATGGGGTCAGCTATTGACTTTGGACTACATTATCAACACAACAAGTCATATGTTAATTTGTAAAGAGACAAATCTGCTGAAAAAGCAAAACACCCTTTCCCAGTCCTGCAAGTCTCGTCTCACTGCAGATAATGTTCTTCCGTCGATATGGCCATATGGTAGGAACTCGCGTCTACAATGATGACAAGGTCCTGAGGATATGGGTTATCATTGTTATTAACGCTAATTCACATTCCCATTCCAGCATTTGACCAATAACTTTTGTCTCTCTTTCTCCTCCTTTATCGCCAATTTTTAATCAAACAGTACACATTTGTTAGAATCCGACATTCAATATGTTTGTATTAATTTTCGGCTCTTTTCTATTGATAAATGGGCCAAATGTTAAAAAAGAAGCTTTCCTCGGTTATCTTCATGATCTGCATACTAAATAGCTTTAGATTTTTCTTGCATCCACTCAATTTTGCAGATGTTGATTTCGATATTTTGAATCCGGAGGAGCTACAATTTCTTTGATGTGTTTGTTATCAGCTTTATTTCTTCTGAAATCTACTTACTGGTGTAGAGTCGCAGGCAAGCATGGATGCGGTTGAAACTAAGGAACTATATTACTGCCCATGACTGCATGTTAATGAGGTACACAAAGTCGCCTTGAGAGGGCGTCCTAACAGAAGGTGATATCAGCACCGTGCATAGACTGTGCTTATGCTTATGCATGGACATTACATCCCTTTCGACCTGGATGAAATGAACACATGTTGAGAGCGTGTTTCAAATGTCATGAGGTTATCAAATAAGATAAACAAAGTGTCTCTCGGGTCCGTCTGTTCTAATATTCTGATGCACTTAGGCTGCGTTCACAAATAACGATTGGGGGGGGGGGGGGGGCTGGAGGAATCTCGATTGAAATCTTATTTTTTTTCAGATCCCCCCTAAGTACCCTAAAAAATTTTCAAATGCCCCCCTCTATATGGTCAAATTTTTTCAAGTCCCCCCCCCAACTATCACAGGCCCGCATATTTGTAAAGGATGTGAGCGCAGAAAAAATAAACATGTATTGCGCCGTTCTGCTCACAGGTGTTCAACACTACCTGTATTAGCACTTTGTATAGTCATATTCCAAGGCAAGTTCTTTAAATGCATCAGTTAATTTTTAGATTTATTGGTCTAAAAGCCAACTTGAATTAATCCAACTCTGGCCAGGTCAATTGCTCCTGTTGAAGAGCACACAAAATGCAATCATGAGAGAGTAGGAAAATTGTGAATTCTCGCTAATTGCCGTATTGCACAGTGACCTACCAAAAATTGTTTCAAAACTACAAGACCTATATGAATTAGATGCTACTCAAAATTGACAATACCGGAAGGTTAAAATATTCCATCAAATAAATGTTTTAATCTCTGAAATTTTGGTGTGATAATTGCAAATTTGGTTAAAAAATATAATTCCATTTGGTCACATATTTTTTCTTTTAGTCTTTACTATTCAAAGTTTTACTTCTGTATCATTTTATAATAAGAGTGTGAAAATTTAGAAAATCAAGCATGGTGACCCCATCTTTTTCTTTAATATTTGATTATTCTCATATGCCAGAATTCAAACATTTCTATGTTTTCTTCCTTGTGTTGCTCTCTGGCCTGATCTTGTGTACAAGTGAGTTTCACTGTCATGAGTGTCATTTGACCAAAACTCTTCTTCAACTACCATGTACATCAGAGTCAGAGCTGTCTCTGTCACTGTTCAGGTATGCAGTGACAGTGACACTGCAGTAGCATGGTAGTATCTGATAGTGACACTACCCGTAGGCAGTAGCTGTATTAACTTTGATAATTTTGGCAATATTTTTGTTCAGTTTTACAACTGCGTTCTTGTTCTACTCCCTACAGCATGTTGAATTGTCCAGTATTCAGCTTGTTATCACAGCCTATGTATGTGTACCATGCATTTGTATCACTGACAACTGACTGTCAGTCTGGACTCCAATTAAATTATCACCAAATACATATTTATATTTATATATACAGGCTTTGTCGACAAACTAAATATTGTGTGTTTGAGCATGCTGTAGGGAGATAGCAAGAAACTGTAGTTGTTATATTGCATAGAAATATTGCAGAAATCATTAACAGTTGCAGCTGTCCTGTTACGAGGCTCAAGTTTGTTTTTTACGTTAAATAACACATTAAGATTTTTTCGAGATAAAAGTCATGAAATGTAAAAAAATGGTTCTAGATTTTGTTAAATTATTACTAACATTACAACATTTTGATGACATATAAAATGTTATTCATTTTCCATTGAATTACTTTCAAAAACTTGGAATTGGAAAATGTAAAACTCAAAAGGGACCCAAAAATTTTCAAGTCCCCCCTACAGGTAGAGCAAAATTTTCAAGTCCCCCCCTCCACTACCCCAAAAATTTTCGAATCCCCCCTGAATTCCTCCAGCCCCCCAACCGTTTTTTGTGAACGCAGCCTTAGATTGTTTGTGTTCAATGATTGTTCATGAAAATGTTCATAGCTTGAAACAAATGTTCTTAACAAATAACAGGAACACTGTAACATTAAACATTCAAAACTAACTGGAGGGGAGAGGTTACTAGCACGTTCACCCTCAGCATCCGCCTTCCCTAGACTATGTAATGTAGTCTTTAAGATAAGCTGGTGATCTACGTTCTCGGTTTGAGTAACGTTGAACTTGTTGCTCGCATTTGTCAGTGGTCAAACTGACTGGTGGTATATCAGCAAAGTCAGTAGAAGCTGGTGATTCGTTTGGTAGCTCTCTCTGACTATCATGCAGGTCAGGTTGGTCTGCTTGGCTGTTGAGGACTTTGAAATGAGATGAGTTGCGAGTCACTTCATGGTTTCCTCTTGTTGCAGTTACCATACTACCTTTTGTTGTTGAAACTTGGTAGGGATCAGTCTTGTATGGAGATATCTTCTTAGGTATATTTACTTCACGTTTGACTAGTACAAAGTCTCTTACTTTGACAGGAATCTTGCAAATCCTCTCTCGCGTATCTGCATATGTCTTCATTCTTGATTTCTGTTTCTTGTCACGTGTGCGTTAGTCCATGGGCTGGAGGGGCCCACGGTGCACCCCCCACATCCCTACTACATGGGTATTTGTTTGTTCTTTAGGACCTGCTGAACAAGAAAAAAGATGTTAACATTGGATATTTTGGGATGCACTACCTATCTGGGCTGGTTTTTGATTTGCATGTACCGCAAAAAATGGCGAAAAATGGGTAGGGGTAGGGGTACTATATCCTCCCCTACATTAACTAAACTAGCATAAAATAGCACAAATCATACATTTTTGGAAAGCTGAGATTCTGCTCTTTATGAGAAACACCAATTTTAGCAAAATTAATTTGTGTACATAGAATAGGACGACTTTAAAATGAATTTTTTTGACAATTTTGAAATTTTTTACCCAAAATACCATGTAACAATTGTGATTTACTTTTTATTAAGCAAAATTTTGACAGCTTTTTGTGTTTGAATTATTTATTCCAACATATTAAACAAGAAAAACAGTGTTAACATTAGATATTTAACTATACACTACTTCTCTGGAGTCAATTCTGAATTGCGTATATCTGTATGGGGTGTGCAAAAGCTAGGGGTAGGGGTACAACATTCTTTCCTTGATGAAGTAAACTGGCTTGAAATGCCATATACCTTATAGTTTTAGAAAGCTGAGATACTGGTCTTTCTAAAATGCATAAAGTGTTAGTGAAAAAATATGACGTCATAGAATTGGATAACTTTAAATCATTTTTTTCTGGCAATTCAGTATTTTAACCGGAAGAAAATACGATAACTATTGTTTCCTCCTTATGAAGCAAATCAAACAGATTTATGGATGTTCTTTACTAATTGCAACGTGCTGAAGAAGAAAATAAATGTCAAAATTTGGTATTTACCATGCATTATTGTCTCTAGTCACTAAAATAGCAAATTTTGCTACACTGGTATATCGTGAATGGGCATTTTATGCAATGAACTAATGCACAGCCTTAAAAAGAAGACTTTAAAACGTGCACACATAGTCGTATTGCAATTTTCTCCAACAAGTAAATAGATCATTGATGACTGTCTATTTTTATAATTTAATTTTTAAATATTTTTCGATAAAATAATTTTGATAAGGCGTATTTGGAAAATTGTCTATGCCTCCTTGTCTTACTTATACAGCAAGTATTACTAACAATCTATTAGGCCGAGGCTAGAGGGGGCGTCTACATGCATCTCCCCCCCCCACAGGATAACAAACTTGTAATTTTCAGAAGCCTTGGGATCCCTAGAATAAGAAATGGGATTTTAACAGACAAAATATAGGGACTCAATAGCTGTTATGGTCATGTTTTGAAGGGTACCACAAAATCACGATTTTGTGACCCACATGGATTTTTGTCAAACCTGTCTTCTTGTACGTGATCTGCTGAGCTTACTGTTTAACATGACCTAGGTTATGGGGTATCATTAGAAAGGTGATTTATTCTTCTTGAAAATGGTATATAGCAATATGCAATATCTTCTATAGTTTTCATGAAATAGGGCCAAAACTTACCCCACACCCCAAAGTTTTATGTCACAAATTACTGTCAAAACCAATCTAAATTCCACCAATTTTTACCTATACATAATACAAAAGGCAATACTGTGTATTACCTTTGTGTTATTTGCTACAAGTACATGTTAGAAACTTGGAATAAACTTTTAACAGAAAAAATATTGGGATCCTGTAGCTGTAACAGTCATATTTTGAAGGGTACCGAAAAATCACAGTATTACTGACTCTCATTCATTTTTGTTAAACCTGTCTCCTTGTAAGTCTTCTGCTGAGCTTATTTTGAACATAACGAGGCAAATGGGGTACCATTAGAAAGTTAATTTACTCTCCTTTAAAATGATATGTTGCAATATGCAATATATTGTATAGTTTTCATGAAATAAGATCAAAACTTACCTTATACCCCAACGTTTTATGTCGCAAATTACCATCAAAACTAATCTCAAATTCTACCAATTATTGTCCTAGACACATTACAAAAGGCAATTCTTTGTATAAAATATATTTTACTTGGTACAGGGACATGTCAAAAATATGAGTTAGACTTTTAACAGACAAAATATTGGTATTGAATGACTGTTACTTGCATGTTTTGAAGGGTACCGTGAAGTCAGAGTATTACCTACTCGCATATGTTTTTGTTAAATGTGTCGTTTTGTTAGTTTTCTGCTGAGCTTACTTTTTACCATAGGCTAGTTTATTGGCTGCCATTGGAAAGACAATTTATTTGGCTTTAAAATGACACATTGTAATATACAATATCATCTATAGTTTTCATAAAATAGGACCAAACCTTACCCCATACCCCAAAGTTTTATGTTGTAAATTACTGTCAAAACTAGCATTTAATTTCGATAAATTCTATTAAAAAAGACAAACTTTGTATGAAACCTATTTTATTTGTTACAGAGACATTTCCAACTATGAAAAATACCATTAACAGGATAATTATTGTGCTTTAATAGCTGTTAGCATCATAGTTTGAAGGACAGCAGGATATATGTTGCTGAAACCCGTGAAATTTTATTAAACAAGTTTCCATGAAATTTATCTGCCAACCTTTATTTTATCCGTAACGCAGATTGTAGGGTATCGTCACAAAGCTTTTATTACTCTTTATTTTAGCAGATGATAAAGTGCATTATCATCTGAAGTTGTGATGAAATGGCAAACAACTTACCCCAGCCCTTAGTTTTATTTGCAAACTACATCTGTTAAAAAACTTTGCAGTTTGCGAATTTGGGATATGGAGTAAGTTTGGTCCTATTTCATGAAAACTATTAAAGATATTTCATATTACAGTATGTCACTTTAAGGCAAACTAAATTTTCTTTCCAATGATAGCCTGTAAGATAAGTTAGAGTAAAAAGTAAGCTCAGCAGATGACTTACAAGATGACACATTTAACAAAAACACATACGAGTTGGCAAGACTGAGACTTTACAATACCCTTCAAAACATGACAGCAACAACCATTCATTCCCAATATTTTGTCTGTTAAAAGTCAATCTAATATTTGTAACTTGTCTCTGTAGCAAATAAAACAGATTTCAGACAAATCATTGCCTTTAGTAATATGTCTCGGTAAAAGTTTGGTAGATTTGAGATTAGTAGTGACAGTAATTTGCAATATAAACTTAGGGGTGTGGCGTAAGTTTTGGTCTTATTTCCTGAACACTTAAAAAGATATTGTATATTACAATATGTCATATCAAAGAAGAAAAAAAATACCTCTCTAACGCTACCTCAATAGCTGGGCTATGTTAAAAAAATAGGCTCAGCAGGTGACTTACAATAAGACAGGTGTAACCAAACGTATGGGAGTTGGCAATACTGTGAGTTTGTGGTACCCTTCAAAATATGACTGTTACAGTTACAGCATCACAATATTTTTTTCTGTTAAAAGTCCGTTTCAAGTTTCTAACATGAACCTAAAGCAAATATTCTAAATTTAATACAAATCATTGCCCTTTGTATTATGTCCCGGTAAATAGCTGTCAGAATTTGAGATTAGTTTTGACGGTAATTTGGAATATAAAACTTTGGGGTATGGGGTAAGTTGTGGTCCTATTTCATGAAAACTATAAAAGATATTGTATATTGCGATATATTATTTTAAAGAAGAGTAAATTACCTTTCAAATGATGCCCAACTTGCTACGTTATGTTAAAAAGTAAGCTCAGTAGAAGACTTTACAAGAAGACAGTTTAACAAAAATGTATGCGAGTTGGCAATACTGTGATTTTGCAGTACCATTCAAAATATGACTGTTACAGCTACAGCATCCGGATATTTTTGTGTCAAAAGTTTATTTCAAGTTTCTAACATTTACCTGTATCAAATAAAACAAATTTGATTCAAAGCATTACCCTTTGTATAATGTCTAGGTAAATAATTGGTAGAATTTAAGATTAGTTTTGACAGTAATTTGCGACATAAAACTTTGGGGTATAGGGTAAGGTTTGGTCCTATTTCATGAAAACTATAGAAGATATTGTATATTACAATATGTCATTTTAAAGCCAAATAAATTGTCTTTCCAATGGCAGCCAATAAACTAGCCTATGGTAAAAGTAAGCTCAGCAGAAAACTAACAAGACGACACATTTAACAAAAACATATGCGAGTCGGTAATACTCTGACTTCACGGTACCCTTCAAAACATGCAAGTAACAGTCATTCAATACCAATATTTTGTCTGTTAAAAGTCTAACTCATATTTTTGACATGTCCCTGTACCAAGTAAAATATATTTTATACAAAGAATTGCCTTTTGTAATGTGTCTAGGACAATAATTGGTAGAATTTAAGATTAGTTTTGATGGTAATTTGCGACATAAAACGTTGGGGTATGAGGTAAGTTTTGATCTTATTTCATGAAAACTATAGAAGATATTGCATATTGCAACATATCATTTTAAAGGAGAGTAAATTAACTTTCTAATGGTACCCCATTTGCCTCGTTATGTTCAAAATAAGCTCAGCAGAAGACTTACAAGGAGACAGGTTTAACAAAAATGAATGAGAGTCAGTAATACTGTGATTTTTCGGTACCCTTCAAAATATGACTGTTACAGCTACAGGATCCCAATAGTTTTTCTGTTAAAAGTTTATTCCAAGTTTCTAACATGTACTTGTAGCAAATAACACAAAGGTAATACACAGTATTGCCTTTTGTATTATGTATAGATAAAAATTGGTGGAATTTAGATTAGTTTTGACAGTAATTTGTGACATAAAACTTTGGGGTGTGGGGTAAGTTTTGGCCCTATTTCATGAAAACTATAGAAGATATTGCATATTGCTATATACCATTTTCAAGAAGAATAAATCACCTTTCTAATGATACCCCATAACCTAGGTCATGTTAAACAGTAAGCTCAGCAGATCACGTACAAGAAGACAGGTTTGACAAAAATCCATGTGGGTCACAAAATCGTGATTTTGTGGTACCCTCCAAACATGACCATAACAGCTATTGAGTCCCTATATTTTGTCTGTTAAAATCCCATTTCTTATTCTAGGGATCCCAAGGCTTCTGAAAATTACAAGTTTGTTATCCTGTGGGGTTGGGGGTGCATGTAGACGCCCCCTCTAGCCTCGGCCTAATAGATTGTTAGTAATACTTGCTGTATAAGTAAGACAAGGAGGCATAGACAATTTTCCAAATACGCCTTATCAAAATTATTTTATCGAAAAATATTTAAAAATCAAATTATAAAATTAGACAGTCATCAATGATTTGTTACTTGTTGGAGAAAATTGCAATACGACTATGTGTGCACGTTTTAAAGTCTTCTTTTTAAGGCTGTGCATTAGTTCATTGCATAAAATGCCCATTCACGATATACCAGTGTAGCAAAATTTGCTATTTTAGTGACTAGAGACAATAATGCATGGTAAATACCAAATTTTGACATTTATTTTCTTCTTCAGCACGTTGCAATTAGTAAAGAACATCCATAAATCTGTTTGATTTGCTTCATAAGGAGGAAACAATAGTTATCGTATTTTCTTCCGGTTAAAAATACTGAATTGCCAGAAAAAATCGATTTAAAGTTATCCAATTCTATGACGTCATATTTTTTCACTAACACTTTATGCATTTTAGAAAGACCAGTATCTCAGCTTTCTAAAACTATAAGGTATATGGCATTTCAAGCCAGTTTACTTCATCAAGGAAAGAATGTTGTACCCCTACCCCTAGCTTTTGCACACCCCATACAGATATACGCAATTCAGAATTGACTCCAGAGAAGTAGTGTATAGTTAAATATCTAATGTTAACACTGTTTTTCTTGTTTAATATGTTGGAATAAATAATTCAAACACAAAAAGCTGTCAAAATTTTGCTTAATAAAAAGTAAATCACAATTGTTACATGGTATTTTGGGTAAAAAATTTCAAAATTGTCAAAAAAATTCATTTTAAAGTCGTCCTATTCTATGTACACAAATTAATTTTGCTAAAATTGGTGTTTCTCATAAAGAACAGAATCTCAGCTTTCCAAAAATGTATGGTTTGTGCTATTTCATGCTAGTTTACTTAATGTAGGGGAGGATATAGTACCCCCTACCCCTACCCATTTTTAGCCATTTTTTGCTGTACATGCAAATCAAAAACCAGCCCAGATAGGTAGTGCATCCCAAAATATCCAATGTTAACATCTTTTTTCTTGTTCAGCAGGTCCTAAAGAACAAACAAATACCCATGTAGTAGGGATGTGGGGGGGGGGGTGCACGGTGGGCCCCTCCAGCCCACGGACTACATACTTTCTTGTCATCCACTCTGGTGACTATTTCCGGGAGCTTATGCATGGACATTACAACTTATGCAACTTACTGTAATTTATAAAAGGGGTTTGGTTGCAGTACAGAGTGAAAGGTGATGATGACCTGGCTTTCATTTTGATATCGATAGAAAGAGCGCCCTCATTTTAACCAATGTATTTTACACACAAATGATGACTCATGGTTTTCTGGAGAATACCACCTTTAGAATGGCCGGCGCAAAATCTGTGTGATTGCAATGCTACATGTAGATCAGATTTGAAAACAATATCAACACATGAATAATGCTATGGTAAGTTGTTTCAGGTGGGGGCAGTCCCACTTTATTTTGAAAGCAAGTTATTTACGTAATAGCGTCTTCGGCACGTAGATAGAAACGGTGACTATTGGGTCAGCTATTAACTGTATACATGATCAACATAACAAGTCATATGCAAATTTGCAAAGAGAGAAATCTGCTGAAAAAGCAAAACGCCCTTTCCCAGTCCTCGAAGTCTCTTCTCACTGCAGATAATGTTCTTCCGTCGATATAGCCATATAGTATGAAGTCGCGTCTACAATGATGACAAAGTCCGGAGGATATGGGTTATCATTGTTATTAACGCTGATTCACATTCCCATTCCAGAATTTGTCCTATAACTTTTGTCTCTTGCTCCTCCAGTATCGCAAATTTGTAATCAAACAGTACACATATGACAGATCCCGATATTCAATATTTTTTGAATGAATAGTCGGATGTTTTGTATTGATAAATGAGCAAGATGTAAAATGAGACGCTTTCCTCGGTTAACTTGGTTATCTGTATACTAAATTGCGTCCAGACGTTTATTCCGATTTTTAATGCGGATGCGGATGCGGATGTCACACTTCTATGGCTTTGTTAGTGCTAAATGGGCTGGTGTGTTTTCAACTTTCTCTTTTCACTTAACTACCTACTGGATACAAGTGTTAAAGGGGCAATCTTGAATCCCTGCTTATCGCAGTAGTGGTTGTTGACATTGACTGTTTATGTTAATTTAGTCCTTTGTTCTCCTTTGAAAATTTTGCACTACTTGTCAATCTGCTCAGAGGTCAATCTGAAAAAGAACCTGCCATTTTACAGGAAAACGTTGGACAGACATGGAATCAAGCTAAGACTCAATGCCAAAAAACCTAACACTGTTCCTTGTACCTGGAATATTAAGAATGGAAGCTTTAAATCTAATACAAAAAGAAATGTCATTTGGCCAGTCAAAGCAAATAATTGGTGTTTGTATGGAAAGGACAAGCTTCTTTATCTTCATAGCAAAATAATTGCATTTTGTTGTTACTGTAATTTATAAAAGGGGTTTGGTTGCAGTACAGAATGAAAGGTGATGATGACCTGGCTTTCATTTTGATATCGATAGAAAGAGTGCCTTTATTTCAACCAATGTATTTCATACAAAAGTGATGACTCATTGTTTTCTGGAGAGTAGCGCCATTAGAACTTTGGAGAGTGCAAATTGGCGTGTTTTGCAACCCTCTTCTTGGAAGGGCGTTGAATGCCGTGGTGACGTTTCCACACGTTATGCAGAGTGGCCACCTGGGCTTGATTCGTTGTGCCGCGTTACGGCAACTTTATTCATCATTGAACTGACGTTGTTGGCAGGGTATGCGTTGTCAAAAGTAGACACAACCAAGCCTGTGGACTTTCCTGCTCATGAAGATTCCAATATTTACATGGAATACGAGAAGTTCGCAAATTTCGACCAGATCCATGTCACCGGCGTTGTTGTCTCTGAAGGATTACAAGGTAACTTTACTAATGTATTCGTACCGCTGTTGCTGACTATGAGTGGCGATATCGAACTCAATCCTGGACCTCCAAAGCAGACAAAGCAGACGAAACTTACAGATTGCACAAGTCAAAGAGAACTGAGATCGAATTCGACTTCTAATGCGACTGAACAAGAGATAAGCTTTATGCACGACATCAGTTTGACAGATATTGTACGTGAAATTCGAGAACTCAAAACAGACCTAAAGCGACAAATCGATACATCAGTTCACAACGTCCAAGATAGAGTTGACGAGTTAAAGGAAAAAGTTGCTAGTATGCGAAATGAATTAAAACAAAATTATCAAGAAACTGTTAGACTGACAGAAGAGAATAAAAGGTTAAAGGACAGTTTAAGCTCTATCAAGAGAACTCGATGATGTCAAAGGCCGGTTGAAGCGAGACAATCTCCTATTTCACAACATTGAGCAATCCAACAATGAGACCTGGGAAGATTCTGAAAACAAAGTGAGAAGTTTTATATCAGAGAAACTAGACCTGGATGGAAGCAACTTTGAATTTGACAGAGTTCATCGTCTGACCAACGCTAGATCTCGTCCACAGCCGATCATTGCCAAATTTGCACGTTTCAAACAAAGGGAACAAGTTTTACAGAGAGCACGAGAGGCCTTGAAAGACACCAACTTTAGGATTTCTGAAGAGTTTTCTCCAATGGTGAGAGAGACAAGGAAAAAGTTGGGTCCGTTTCTTCAGAAAGCAAGACAAGAAGGGAAACGTGCCTATCTGAATTTTGACAAGCTCAAGATCGATGGAACTCTGTATATATTCGATGAATCTGTGAATGATATACGCATTCTTCGCAAGAATCGCGATCGCTAGGGATCAGGCCGAAGCCAAACGTCACAGCATATATGTACAGACACGAGAAATACCAGCCTACAGCCTGAAAATGTGAACAAAGATACTACGAAGTCTGTTAGGGACACAAACTTTATTTGTTGGAACATTAATGGTTTAATGTCAAAATTCTCAGATATTGACTTCATGTCATATCTAACCAGATCAGACTTTGACATTTTATGCCTGACAGAAACCGGGGCTCGTACTCAGAATCAGTTTGACATTCCAAATTATGTATCCGTCAATTTAGTGAGAAAAAAGATCTCGCAGATGGGTAGATTTTCAGGTGGTATCTCGATCTTTGTAAAGAATACCATTTGTAAAAGTATTCAACAGTTACCAAGCACGTCAGAGGATTTTCTATGGGCAAAGTTATCTTTACAGGATAGCTATATAATTAATTCAGTGTTAATTTGTGTTGTGTATTTATCGCCAGAAGGTTCATCACAGTATGCAAATGTGGAAATGTTTCAAGTGCTAGAAAATGAACTAGCTTATTTCTCAGCCATTCACAAAGACTGTCCTGTTATTATATGTGGTGATTTTAATGCCCGTACTGGCTGTCTCTCCGATACCATGGAGTGTGATATGAGATTTTTACCAGTCGATGATTGTGATGTAGACCCACCTTTGCCGACTCGTGAGTCACAAGATTCTACTGTCAATGAATATGGCAAACGTTTATTGGATTTTTGTAAAAGTACCGATTTTAAAATCGTCAATGGCAGATATTTCAAAGACCATGGAAGTGGTGGTTACACATATATTACAAGAAATGGTGGGAGTGTAATAGATTATCTTTTGCTATCTTGTCAAGATCTTCACTTATTATCAGATATGTATATTGATACAAGAGTTGAGTCAGACCACCAACCATTAGTCTTCCAATTGGATTTGTCACCACGTGTTAATACAAAACTGGTTAGTTCTGAACACAGCAATGTTAACAATGCAACCATGTTCAGTTGCAAATGGAATGATAATCTGCGTACCTATGTCAATAATTTTTGGAGAAGTGCCTCCACAAATGCCATTGTGACTGAAATTAATGGGTTTATCGTTGATGGGAATATTCAAAATGCTGCCATTTGTCTGAGGGACACAATCCATAAATCACTTGCCTGCATGAAGAAAAATCTTACGATTAAAAAAGGTCAAAGACGGAACAACTGGTGGGATGACGAGTGTTGTGAATTTAAAATGAAAGTTACGAATGCTCTTAAAATCCACAAGGTCAGTCCTACTTCTACCACATTTGACAACTTTAAAGCAAGTCAACGTGCTTATCATAACTTGATAAAACAAAAAAAGAAAAGCTCTGAAGTATTGAACCAGAGAAGATTTGCTGAAGCTGCGCAAGACTCAAATTCAAAGAGGTGTTGGTCCATGTTGAGACCTTACTCCCCAGGTCCTCCAGACACCATTACTGCAAAGGAATGGATCGATTACTTTTCTGTTTTATTTAACACACCTTGCAATTTACATAGTGATTTTCAAGATTTTTATAAGGAAGTTGATGAGTTTGTAAATGATTCTTTTTCATTACACAATGCTGTAAATACTAATAACGAAGACATAGATATTGATATCAGTGTTCTTGATTGTGAAATCACACCTGACGAAGTAGATTCTGCAATTAACAAACTTAAATTAGGTAAAGCTGCAGGGGTTGATGGTATTCCTGTAGATTTTTTTAAAACCTCTTGTTGAGAATTCAGAGTGATTTTGTTAAACTTGTTCAACGGAATTCTCAATTCAGGTGTATTCCCCGAAGAATGGGTCATTGGTATGATTGTCCCTCTTTTTAAGAAAGGGGGGCACGATTCTGTCTGTAATTACAGGGGTATAAGTTTACTTCCTATTATAAGTAAGATTTTTTGTAATGTTATTTTCAAGCGTTTAACAAAGTTTGTTGAACTTAACTGTCCAATTTCGGAAGCCCAGGCTGGTTTTAGAGAGGGTCACAGCACTGTTGACAACATTTACATATTAGACTCTGCTATCTGGAAATATTTGTGTAAACATAAATCACGTTTTTACTGCGCTTTTATCGATTTCGAAAAAGCATTCGATAGGATAGATCATAACTCCTTATTTTACAAACTCGTTATGTTAAAAGTATTAAAATCAATGTACAAAACTGTCAAATCATGTGTTAGAACACCTCATGGGATTACAGAATGTTTCGAGTGTACTTATGGTGTTCAACAAGGCTCTGTATTATCTCCTCTTCTGTTCAACCTTTTTATTGATGACATAGGTAAAGCTCTTAAGAATGGAATGTATAATGGTATCCATGTAGGAATGTTGAAGCTTTTGTATCTCTGTTTTGCTGACGATTTATCCGTCACAAGTAGTTCTGTAATTGGATTACAAAGACAACTCGACAAATTGAGCCTTTATTGTAACAAGTGGAAGTTAAGAGTTAACGTATCTAAGACCAAAATTGTGGTATTTAGGAATGGAGGGAGGTTCAGAAACTATGAAAATTGGAAACTTAATGGGGTGCACGTTGAAACTGTGTCGTATTTTAACTACGGTACCTTGGCCTGACCTTGTCATGTTATGGAATTTGGTCAAAGGCACAGGAAAACTTAGCTAAACAAGGTAGAAAGGCTATGTACATCATATAAAGTAATCTCAGTAAATTTAAAAATGTAAATATTAATTTAGCTTTACGTATATTTGACTGTAAAATCCTTCCGATACTTATGTATGGATGCGAGGTTTGGGGATTTCATGATGGGAACGATGTTGAAAGGGTTCACACAGAATTTTGTAAACACATTCTAAAGGTCAGTTCAGGTGCAAGCTATCTTGCTGTCCTTGATGAACTTGGTCGACAATCTTTGAAAACACTCCGGCTTCCACGTATTATGAAGTATTGGTTGAAATTACTTCACAGTGATAATGATAGTTACATTAAACAATGTTACAACTATCAATATGAAATGGCTGAGAAGGGCTACCACTGTTGGGCCAAAAAGGTCAAAGAGCTTTTGTTCAGTTTTGGTTTTGGCATAGCATGGGATATGCAGACTGTAGGCAATGAGTTAGTTTTCATTTCTACTTTTAAACAGAGGTGCCTTGATATCGGTAGTCAACTATGGTCATGTGATCTAGCCAATTCCTCAAAGCTGGACTCATATCGGGTTTTTAAAAATATTTTGACTTTCGAAAAGTATTTGAGTTGTGTAAATGTTGAAATATTTAGAACAGCTCTTTGTAGATTTAGAATTTCTAACCATAACCTGCTTATTGAAAGTGGCCGTTTTGAAGGTCTAGCCAGAGAAAATAGAATATGCCAGTTATGTAATTTGCAATGTGTTGAAACAGAATTTCACTTCTGCTTTATTTGTCCCGTGTATGACGATTTAAGGAAAAAATTCCTCTCGCCATTCTTTTATGAACAACCATCAGTGATTAAATATACCAGCCTATTAAATTCCCAGAACCCCCATACTCTAATAAACTTGTCAAAGTTTATTTACCATAGTTTCACGTTACGGGATGGTCTGTTGCAGACAAATTGATATTACACATGGATTTTCTCAATTCTTTGTATAATGTTACCATTTTCAAGTAGTAAGCCCCACTGTATCTGTCTGTATATTTATTGTCACTTATTGTATAAAAGGCCGGAGGCCTGCAATACTGAATAAAGGATGATTGATATACATACGAGGCAGAATTTATCCAGAACTTAATCAAACAGAAAAAGGTCTCTGTAGCTCGAACTTTCAATCTAACATATAGATACATAGACGATGTTATTTCAATGAATAACTCTGAATTCAGTAAATATCTCGCTATGATTTATCCTCTAGAATTGGAGATTAAAGAAACTACAGAAACAGCCTTTTCTGCTTCATATCTGGACATTTTACTTGAATTTGACTCTAATGGTCACCTTTCTACTAGGCTATATGAAAAGAGAGATGATTTCAACTTTAGTATCATCAATTTTCCACAGCTCATTAGTAATATTCCACTCTCACCAGCTTATGGGGTATACATTTCCCAGCTTATTCGATATGCTAGAGCATGCAGTTCATATGGTGATTTTGTAGAGAGACATGGCCATCTCTCTTAGAAACTGTTAAATCAAGGTTACACCAGAGCAAGACTTGTCTCCACATTCAAACGCTTTTTTGGCAGGTATCGCAAGCTGGTAGATAAATACAATATCTCTCTTCGACAAATGATCACTGATGGCATCGATGACATTGGGCCTTAGTTAGTGACCACTACCTATCTGACTTACAGATTGATATATGGCGGGTGCCACATGTGGGGCAGGATGCGCTTACTATTTTCGAAACACCTGACATCACTTCTTGGTCTTCTGGCCAGGGGTCCATATATATTTCTTTCATGAATATGACTTTGTTTGTGTACCGTCTATTTACTGTCTGTTCTGTGCTGTTTTGTGTCTACGTTTACAACTATTGTCTTACGAATTCTGACCTACTGTCATTGGATTATGGATTGGTATGATTGCGATTATATATATATATATATATATATATATATATATATTCATTCAGAGCTTCCGTTATGAATTTCAAATCTGCTTAAAGCTGTACGCAAATGTTTTTTTTTTCATTTTGCGTAAAATGTATCAAAAATGCGTACAACTACGTGTAAGTACATATACAATAGCTGTATACGCGATATCGAAAGCTTCGATGAACATCATCATTGAAAATGTCTTTCTTTGATGAGTTGTACAATCTTTAATTGTTCTGTTCTATTCTCTGTACGCAAATGGTTTTTTTCATTTTGCGTAAAATGTATCAAAAATGCGTACAACTACGTGTAAGTACATATACAATAGCTGTATATGCGATATCGAAAACTTCAATGAACTTCATCATTGAAAATGTCTTTCTTTGATGAGTTGTACAATATTTAATTGTTCTGTTCTATTTTCTGTCGGCGGAATCGTTACTTTTTCTGTCTACTACTTCAGACGATGTCTTTGCTGAAATCTATCATTGGTGCTCTGAAGTCAAATTCGCCAAGTCTTGGGCCTTCCATGGTTATCATCATCAGATCATTTATGACATCTTCACTCAGACAACTACGTTCCGATATTTTAATCATGTTTTGGGTATTGAACCCACGTTCACATGGGACAGATGAAGTCTTGTATCATAATAGCCGATTCTGCAATATTCGGAAAGAGCTCACGATACTAGAGGTAAAGAAGCCTGCAGACCGCAATAAAACTATTATTCCAAAGTCCGCGAGGCATTAGCTTAAATTTGTTTGTATTTCAAGCGGAGATCCTCAGGGTTAATTTACAGGAACGCATTGGGCGCAACGGAAAAGGAACATGTTTTTGATGCAACGACGAACTCTATTGAACATGTTAAATTGTTATTGGTACAGCCTTGAAGGAAACAATTGATGCCACGTACTTGACAGAATGTTGCACAAAATATTGCAAAGTTCTGAACATTTTTTATCAGCAAACATTTTATTTTTGGTCCTGGAGAAAGTACGGATAGGAGGGAAACCACCTGTACTCATGCATTCGTTAGGGAGACTGTTTTTTTTTCAATGCGTATCGGCTTACACAGACGTCAATTAATTTGCTTACTGCGGTGTAATTATGCGTGAAATACACAGACTTTTGCGTCGATTAAAGCTCTGTTATATATATATATATATATATATATATATATATATATATATATATATATATATATATATATATATATATATAATTTGGCGTGGATTGAAGCTGTTATATATATATATGTATGTATGATGTATAGATGTATAGATGTATAGATAGATAGATAGATAGATAGATAGATAGATAGATAGATAGATAGATAGATAGATAGATAGATAGATAGATAGATAGATAGATAGATGGATGGATGGATGTTGGGGTGCTCGAATTGGATATTGTCAGTATTTTATTTCAAAGTGGTTTCTTCAGGAACAACCCGGGAGGTGCTGCTTTCACACTTCTCTTTCTCTGTCAGAACTAAATGGGAAGGTTTGCTATCAGCTTTTACTTTACATTTAATGACTTACATGATGCAAGTTTTTAAGGAGAAGGTTAGAATTATATCTATCAAGCTAAGAGTCATTGCAAACAAACGTTACACTGATTCTTGTACAAGGAATATTAAGAATTGATGCTTTAAATCAAATTTGACACAAATAGATGTCAGTTGACCAGTGAAAGCAAATAATTTCTCTATGTACTGAAAGGACAGGTTTTCTTTGTCAATAGCAAAACATGGCATTTTATTATTTCTGTAATTTATAAAAAGGTTTTGGTTGCAGTACAAAGTGAAAGGGGATGGCCTGGCTCTCATTTTGACATCGATAGAAAGAGCGCTCTCAGTTTAACAATTACATGTGCACAAGTGATGACTCGTTGTTTTCTAAAGAATACCGTAAATAACATGGCTTTAACAAAATTATGCCTGATTGCAATATTGCACGCAGATCAGATTTGAAAATAATACCTGCCACTGCATAACGCAAAGGTAAGTTGTTTCAGGCAGGGACACCTCATCTTGTTGAAAGCGAGTTGTTTACGTAATAGTGTCTTCCGAACTGAAGGTAGAAACGGTGACGATAGGGTTAGCTATTGACTTGGGACTACTTTTTCAACATAACAAGTCATATGTTAATTTGTAACGAGACAAATCTGCTGAACAAGCAAAACTCCCTTTTCCAGTCCTCCAAGTCACTTCTCACTGCAGATAATGTTATTCTGTCGATATGGCCATATAGTAGGAAGTCGTGTTTACAATGATGACAAGGTCCGGAGGATATGGGTTATCATTGTTTATTTACGCTGATACCCATTCCCATTCCAGCATTTGATCTATAACTTTTTTCTCTCTCCCCAGTATCGCAAATTTCTAACCAAACAGTACACATTTGATAGACATGGATATTCAATAGTTTTCAATGAATGGTCGGATGTTTTCTATTCGAAAGGGGCAAAATGTAAAATGAGATGCTTTCCGTGGTTATCTCTCTTATAAGCATACTAAGCAAATAGCTCTACCTTTTCCTTACTCCCACTCCCAACCCCTACGTATTATTTCAGACGTCGATTTAGATTTTTCCCGGATGAGCTACATTAAGTTCGTAATCAAATTCACCACTTTGGTTTATGTACAAACTAATGTAATAATATACGTATCCCCCTCAATGTTCATGTATATCTACACGTTGGTAAGCCCGTATTATACATGGTCAGCATTTCACTTCAAACTGCTCATTTCGAGGACAACCTGAAAGGTGCTACTGTCATACTTATCGTGATTAGTCACTGTTAAATGAATAAATTTGTTATCAGCTTTTTCTCTTCACTGAAAGACTGACTAGAAACAAATTTCAAAAGAGAACGTTGGACTTACATAATATCAAGCAAAGAGTCTATGCCAACAAATTTTACACCGATGCTTGCACCAGGCATTAAGAAGACTGACGCTTTAAATCGAATTTGAATCCAAAATATGTCATTAGACCAGTCAAAGCAAAGCATTCCTTTATCTGTTTCAGGCAGGAACACTTTAATTTTGCTTAATTAATACTGCTGGAGTTTCCAAAGACTTGACGTAACACTCAAGAGACACGAGCCCAAAATGTCTGACTGAAGCTGTGCAGCTCCCCTATTTGTACTCAAGTGGTTATATAATAGAATATAAGAATAATCTAGAACTTATATTGATATACTAATTACTGCTTTAAAATTATATCCCTTACACGACTAATTAAATTTTCAGAACATTCCACACATGACTAATTGAATTCAAGGTCGTGAGGTCGTGAAGGACATTGACCTTGAGAATGTTCTAGACTAATTAAACTCAGGTCATGAGTGTGGGCGTAAATGACCTACATAACGATATGCATCATAAAGCAAAACTGTTTTTATACCAAAGAATAATATGTAGTTATTAGGGAGCTGTCATTATTTATAGCCTGAGGGGGTCGGAGGAATCTGAGGGGGGGGTCACTCAAAAAATCGAAAGCTACAAGGGGGTTGCTCAAAAGTGGAGAATAAGAAGGGAGGGCTACTCAATTTTGTTGATATGTACTGAAGCATTTAGTGAAGTTATGAATTAATACGACAATAATAGTAAAGAACAGCAATATGTATGCTTGAGATATGTATGTTCATACCCGGTATATGTACACACACACACATTATATATATATATATATATATACCACAGGGTATATATATATATATATATATATATATATATATATATATATATATATATATAACACACATGATATATATATATATATATATATATATATATATATATATATATATATATATATAAATATATATATATATATCATAATAAAGGTGGTTTCAAGTAGAAACTAAAATCTCATTACACTATGTGTTTCACGTTATTGTGATCTTCAGACGAGAATGATCAGCTATTCGATGTATTGCAGTATTTCCAGATTAAAGATTGATATACATGCCTGAAAATTCATGAGAAATGTCTGCTTTCTATATTCTACATCGTATAGGTTACCGATAGGGGAAAATGTGTAAAGCAAGCTAATTCTGATTCTATAAAGTTTAAAACCAGTGGAATGCCTTGACAACAAACCCATATTTTATAGCAGGAAAATAATAATAAATAATAAATGTGAATAATTGTATGTCTGTCGCTATTTTCAGTTTTCAAAAAATGCAATCTTCATTAAAATCAGTGAACTGGAATAGAAGTTTTGGAATACTGTCTCAGATTTCTGTTCCTTTGAGTTTTTATAAGAAAAAAATCTGAAAAAGATATACCCCCAATGCCACCAAATAACACCATTTTAATCTCTATTTTTCAAAAGCTCCAACGGCAGGTGGGGGAACACCCCCTCCTGACCCCATTGCGCGGTCGCTTGTGGTGCTTTCGTACCACATCTTCGCCCTCTCGTAAAAAATCCTACGGAGAACACTGCATGTCATCAGAGCACTGGATACAGACCTGTACAACAGCCCCCGTCACAGCAATGGAACCTCTTTCCGACACAGACCTGTACCACAGGGTTTAATCAGGGTCTGTACAGGGCCTGTCGCAGCAGCAATCCATTTTACTGTACAGATATTTAACTTTCCCATTTTTTGGGGGGGGGGCACTCAAAATTTCTGTAGCAGAGAGGGGGGGGGGTTACTCAAACACGTCATGGTTGACAGGGGGGTTACTCGAAATTTTGGAGTTTCTAAAGCAATTTCTCCGATCCCCCAAGGCCGTAAATAATGACGGCTCCCTTACTATACTGTGTAGACATCGGGAAAGGCAATGGTATGCCTGTCACGTGATATCGTATGAAGATCGCCCTCAATAAAACCTAGGTATTTAATACGCAAGTGATAAGTCTTTCTATACTTGAAAATACTGCCTACACGATGGACAAAACAATACTTGTCTTATTGCAACGTTACATGTAGATCAGTTTATAAAATGTCTAACCATCATAAAGTAATAATTAGCGGTTTAAGGCCCGGGTACTGCTTGCCTTCTCTGCGAGTTACGGAGTACATTTACAAAAGTTTAAGGGCCACTAGACGTTGACCGGAAGGGGAATATGGAAAAGCCTACATTCAGTCACATGCAAATTAACAAAATAAAATCTACTGATAAAGCAAAACTGCTTTTTGCCTTTTCTGAAGATAGGTTCTCACTATAGATAATGTTCATTTGTCGACAAACTGTATTTAATCAGTCGCATTTATAAGGTGTATAAGGTCTGTAGGATACGGGTTATCATTGTCAATGTGTGTACATTCCTTTCCTCAAACCAGGATTTGACCTATACATTTTGCTACTTTCAGCTGTTTGACTACCTGTTTGATGGCAGAAGAAGGCCTATGAAGGGCATCAACCTACCACCTTTATACAGGAATGTTTCAATATTTCAAGTAAGTAAGCAAAACATGGTATTTTCCTTCGCCATCTGCAGTAACGATGAATATGCATAATAGTTGTAGGATCTACTCCTCCAACACATTAAATAATTAATACAATAATTTGTCTCAATATGTCAGATCACAAAGAAGCATATACTATCTTCCTTAAAACAAGACTATGTTATGTATACTATCTTCCTTAAAGCAAGACTATGTTATGTAAGCTATAAGTTCAACTTATCTTCTAACCAGTTGATGCTCGTTTGCAAGTATTTACTTATTAATGTAAGTGTACACTAATGTACATTAATATGTTTATGTATGTGTGTTTTGGTAAATATACCTGGATGTAATTTGGTAGGAAGGCCAAATAAAGTAAAATATCTTTCCTTGTGATGCTTTTTAGCTCCCCTGTTCACATTTTTGATCTTATGTCGCAGCGATGTCTTTCTGTCTGTCTGTCTGTCTGTCCGTCTTTCCGTCGGCACGATATCTCAAGAACTGCTGATCAGATTAGAATCAAATCTCATTCATAGATTTTGTTTGAGAATGGCAAGAACTGATTAGTTTTTGGTGAGTGTGGCTCGTTATTTCATGCTTATTTGCATAATTAACGATTTAAGCGAAAACACATATTGAGAACGGCTGCACAGAATAGTATGAGATTTGCTACAAATACTGATCACACAAGGACTTATCCGCCATTAAAAACATAAAGTTAATTGCTTATTTACATATTTGATGAATTTTTCTAGTAAGGGGATATATATGAATTGACTTGATCAAAATTGACTTTACCGCAAGTCGAATTTCCTAATTTTAAAATTTAATGAGCTCTCCTACCTAGGCATATATATATATATATATATATATATATATATATATATATATATATATATATATATATATATATATATATATATATATATATATATATATATATATATATATATAAATGAATTTTCCTGAATTAAATTGATCAATGTTGGCGAAATATGCTATGTTCAGTGATGATACTAGGTTAAAATAATATGCAATGTCATTAAGCATTTTCACTTCTGCCAATCAGTAATTTGCATATTGAACGAACTTTTCCGGTAGGGGATTTATATCTAGATTGGCATGATACAAGATGAAACTTGCTATGTATATTTAAGATACACTGACATAAAAATCATGAAAGTTGTTTTAGAAATTTTAGCTAAACGTATCACTAATTTGTATGTTTAAAAAAACCTTCCTAATTAGGGATATGTAACTGAATTGACTTGATCAAAGTTGACAATACATGTGATGGACATTAAAGATACTACCTAAAAAATTATTAAACGTCATTTCGCATTTTAACTCCTACCAATTACTTATTCGCTTATTTAGTGATATTTCAATGAACATTAAAGATACTGCGTTAAACATCATTGAAAGTCATTTCGCAGTTTTACTTCAGCTAATTACTAATTAGCATATTTAACGAACTTTCTAATGATATATATATATATATATATATATATATATATATATATATATATATATATATATATATATATATCCGTGATACGGGGAATATACTCATATCTCAGACTGATGGGAATATTTATATTGAAATGTGAAATCTGAAATGTGAAATGGAAATTCCCCAAGAGTGTGTTGAATGATGAGAATTAAACTTTTATCCCACCCGTTTTAGGTATCGAAAGAAAAGTGATGGTGGAAAATAACCTACTTATCTCAAAGTCATCAGAATGCAATCTCTATTCAATATGGAGATTTTGCAGAGTGATATTGCCATCTCTCTTGCAAACTTATGATTCAAGGTTACTGAAGACAATATCTTGTCTTTACATTCAAAGATTTTTCGGCGAGTGTAATGAGTTTGTTGACAAGTATGATATGTCTCTCAGACAGATGATCACTGCATGATGGCATCATTGATATCAGTCTGTAGACTGTGACCATGTACTTCCTATTTTACTTCCAGATTTGTACAGGGCAGGAGTTACATGTTGAACAGGATGCGCATAAACTTTCGAAACACCTGACATCACAATTTTCCGTTTCAAGAGAACGTATTTGCCACATTACTTTGAAGCCGCTAGATGTATTCTTCTTCTTGAGACAGCATATCATCCATATTATATACACGTCTCGGTGATATCTGAACTGATATGATCGCTTTGGTCTTTAGCTGGACGGTGATACTTCTTCTGCCCCAGCATATGCCCATTAATATACCTTAGGACGAGCATTCTAATGAGCTGAAAAGAAAAAAAGACCAGTTCCATAACACAAATGAGTAATACAGCAATAGATTGGGCATATGGTTGGATTAATGTAACCTAATAGCAACGTCTAACACCCTGATTTAAGTAATGCAACTTGGACAAAATGATGGTCGATCCATTCTTTGTATAAAATTTCTTGCATGTGCGTAATTCAAAGCTTTACCCCGCTGTAAACTTTACCCAGACTTAACGTTGCAGATGTTATATCGAGCAAATGAATGACTCTGAGTCAGTACCTGTATGTTGTTTACACTAGACATCTTAGATGTTTCTCCTTTAATCAGCTTTATGCAACTTCTAAGGAGCTCGAACGTCGGGATGACATTAAAGGGAGATGACAACACAGGTCCTGATATGAAATCCATTATTATTTTTGACTTTACAAATTTCCACTCGATGTCTACATTGTCCTACAGATTATAACAAAGAAGGGGATAATTGTCAAAAGGGAAAGTGTGCCATATTTTACTATAGTCACACATTGAAATTGTAGATCTATTGACAGGCACTCTAGGAGGCCTGAAAAGACCCCATTTGCGACACTCACGATTCCATTTTACCTCATCCAAACCATTTCCATATGCCAAATATTAATTGGTATTCATAGAACTGAAAGGTTAGCAATTCTTGTGTTTCATTGTCTTTCACAGTATACTAGAACAGACGATATGTAAATGTTACACATGAGACAAAGTTACGTGTCACTAGGTGAATAACACTGAAAATGCTGATATAGGATATGGCAGGATAAATAATTTGAGTAGCTTTGTATCAATTAGAAGAAATCCATGGGTGCATAGAAATATATGTTGGAAAAATCTCTTCAAAGAGCAAGTATTTTGGATCGAACTACATAAGCTGGCAGGTGATTCCATAGAATGGATCAACACTAAGAAAGAATCTGTTATTTGCACGATCATCGTGCCGGTAAGTCAAAAATCCCATAATCGACACGATGATCGTGTAGATAAGATGAAAAACTGATTAAAGACATGATCATCGTGTCAATAAAGCATTTTTGTCTATAGACACGATGATCATGTCGATTATAAGATTTTCCCGCTTTTTTGCACGATCATCGTGCAATTTGCATTTAATTGCAAGTTATCATGATCGTGTCGATAAGGTGCTTTTCCTTGCTTTACCGACACGATCATCGTGTCGATAGCCAGAACGAACGCTTGCGGGAGAGTCTGCTGATGAGGAACGGAAGCTAGCGTGGGTTGCCCCATGGAGGTACTTACTTTGTTAACATGTTGTGTTAGCGGATAAGGGGCAGAGATAAGGGATGGCATGGGGACAGCTATTCGATATAAATGATCAGCGTTGACCAGGACCAAACTGAGGGCGTGGCCTAAGTTTAGCGAATTGACCCCGCACATAGCAATATAATAAAAATTAGCACTCGCGCATATTTTTATGTAGAAATTTTGTTGCGAGTGTAACAATATTGAGACCCTGAAGCTACATAGCTCAGCAGTACAGGTTGATTTCAACAGATCTTTAAACTAATTTATGTCATACAAGACATACGTGTTTGTACTTATAGGACTTCCTTCCCTGTCTGCTCTCTAACGTCGGAAAATATCTTTAAATCCCGTCCACCACCCCTGCTCTATGAATAATTACCCATGATAAACCAGTTTTTATTTACAGCATAGGAACTCACCAAAGCTCTGCACACATTAATCATTCTTGAAGGCAAAAGCCACACAGCAGAAGAGGTGGTAAATAAAATTGCAGAAGAAAACCATAGGTGATTGAATAAACAGGCAAATATAAACAAACTAAGGGGAGGAATACGGGATCAAAAGGTAGTTAACTAAATGACAAAAATATTTTAAGGTTACACATCAAATTCTGCCACCAATTACCTACCTGTTTGTACTTAGAATCATAACACAGTATTCTACAGACCTTAGGCGGCTGGGACAAATTATTTGCCTGAAAGTGGCCAAGTGATGTAAACTATCCAATTCCGAGGCCATGTCACTTATAAAAAATTAAAGAATTAGTTGACAGAGCTCCAACTTCTTGAGTAGTTACAAAAGAAAGACGAAAATTATTATTGGAAATTTCTAAATAGATGACAGCCCTGCGTCCACATAGAACCTGATTGGGTGCAAACCGTCGATCTGGCCTAAAACGACTTTCTGCACCCCGTCTCTTAGTTATGCATAGTTAACTTTACTTCTTTAATGGAAGATGCGCTTGGAACCTTTTGATCGTCTTTGCAAACGATCGGCTGTTCCAATCATACGGTTTCCACCCGACTAGAATTTACCAACAGCGCCAAGAAACAAAGAAACGAAACACATTATTGAAGGATGGACACTTGACAAACAACCGAACAGAAACGACGCTTTCAGAGCGTCTTCAAAACAAGGTTAAACGACACACAACACTAATGGCATTGCAACATTGCAACAGCAACATTAGAAGAGCACAGCAATCAAACATGAACCTTGAACCACATAAAGTCAGGCGACTAATGGTCAACATATCTTGATCAAAAGACTCAAATTCTAAGTTACAAAACTCAATCGATGAGGAGAAATAACAACATGAATGATACATTAGTGAAAGCAAGACCTCACAAACAAACGAACGAACACCAACGACACAATCACAGCGTCTTCAACACAAGCAACAGCAATTTAAACGTCTTCAGTCTTCAGTCTAAATTTGCAATTTGATAGTAAATAAAGTACGATGCTGTACGATGCGATGTTGCCGATATAACAGGTTGAAGGACTTTCAGGAACAAGGATATTTCGGGTAGTTAAATAAGGAATAATATGTTGAATCTTGTAATTTTATCCCGTAGTTAACAAAATTAAAGTTCTTATAATTTTTTAGACAAGCTTTAGCAAACATTCTACTGTTCGCATGGCACGGTCTACCTTTAAACGTAGTGAGCGCGTGGCATGACAGCGATGTTACACACAGGACACTTGTTGACATAGCAACTCTTGTGTAAACAAACAAAATGGCCACTTCTCTCCGCTCCGTACGGCAGTGGAAACGTTTTGATCGATAAAGATTGTAATAACATATTGCACCATAAAGGTTCTTCCCGTGCGACCATTTGAATCCCGGTATCTTTTCTTATGGTGTTCATTGAGATATGGAGGATTTCTCGAAAATGCTGTTGAGAGGGTAGGTGTTTCGCACATGGCAATATGTTGGCCAAACCATGTGACCGACTGAAATGTCTTTTGCAAACTTGCAAGAGCTCACATTAACGATGGGCAAAATGTCAGCTTAAATATCCCACCGGTTCTGGAGAACTAGAATATTGTAGACTAAAATAAAATATGACGACCAAAAGTCGCTTGAATACTCACGATTGTGTGCAAACTTTAAAGGGCATGAGACCTGCATAGCGCATGCTAAATTTTAAGTTGATTGGCGCTGTGGTTCCGACAATCCAATATGGCGATCAGGTCACATGACCGGCGCTAATATCAAGATAAGGTGCACAGGTTCTCATAAGCCCTGAGGTTTTTGTCAAGTTAGGGAAGCTTCGATAAACCGTTTTCCAGATTTCGGATGATAAAGAAATGGTCGGAAGGTGAAAGATTAGGAAGAAAACTCCAGTAACAAATAGGGGCAAGGCTCAAGTGGGCTTGGGCCCCTAAAAACGTCCTATGATTGGAGAGTCGAAGCTTTATGTAGTAGAATGTATAACCACTGGACACTCGTGAGACAATAAGGTTAAATAACATGGGATTAAGGAATGGTAGAAATTCATCTAACTTGAACCCCCGTGCGGTCTTAATCCAAAAATCTAGCAACATATTTATATAATGATTGCAATTTCAAAAGAAGACAACAGAGAGAAACGCCTCATAATCTTCTTAACACATCAGTTAATCCCGATCTCGGGCCTTTTCGAGCCGGGGTCTAAGGAATATCTAAGTGAGACACTATGAGGGAAAATATATGATCAAAACCGCAGACGTATACTGAAAACAAACACTTTCAGTAGCATTTGATGATGAGGAAAATGTGGTAATAGAGCAACATCCAACATACAAATCAATTATCAAGAGACTGCCACTGAAACTGCATCACTCAGTTGAGACAAATTAACTGGTCAATCAGAAAGTCACAACGAAGAAACGCTGTGAACAAGCTCTACAAATATGACGATTACAAGTGATACCCACATCGTAACAAAAACATTAAAAAGGTTGAAAAATGCCTCTCTCACTTCAGGTAGAATACACACAACGGAGATAGACTGATCTATCTTAAGCTATATTTATTAGATTTAGCATGTTGACAAGAATAAAATTTCATCACTACTGTATGACAACCGTAAATAAAATAACTCTGAACTGAATTACTGTTATGATACTGTCAATTGAATGATTTCATTTGATCTCAATAGTGTTACAAATAAATAAAATTTGATTCCAGAATATTGGAGCTGAATGTTTACTCATATAATCAGTATTGTGATTAATCTAATGTTGCAAAGGTATTTTCATCGGTCGTGTGGTTTGGCAGCCATATTAGAATTTGCGAAACACCTAAAATAACCATGAACTAACATGCCGAATTCTCTTACCCAGAACCAAAAGACCCATGAAGCTCAAATTTTGCACCATTAAAGCAAATACTTTCAGTTTTTTACCAAAGGCGTGTTAATCGATTACTTGCTTTGGTAGTCATACTGCCAATTAAGGAAACCTATCATACCTATGACACCATATTTAAAAATCGTCGTTATGGGGACCAATGGACCATTTCAGCTCAAATGAACAAGTACAGTACCAAACTTTGATGCAAAGATGACCATGAATGCCTTTGACCTACTTTCACATATCTCAGAAACTGCAAGAGACAAAGGTTTGATTTTCCTCGGAAATTGACCAGTAGGGCACACATTCTTCTTCAGAAAATTGGGATTACGTTATTTGACCTTAGGCCTTTATTTCAGCAACTGCAAGAGCTAGGCCAACGGTTGAATTTTGCATATTGACCAGTAGGCCTACATGCAGCCAAAATATTTCTGGAAACGTTTGGAAGACTTAAGATGACCAAGTTTAAGTAATTTCAACGACTAGAGTTTTTTTGTTGGCTTATGATGAACAACGAAATAGATGCTTTGCGAAATCGCGAAATAACGAAATGACAACATTTCCACAACCCCCAATTTTTTTTTTCAATAAAATCTAATATTTATATAATGTCCGTGACCGCAGCAGTTGGTTTACTGGGTTTAATGAACGGATTAGGTATGTAATGGAATATTTTGAAGTGACTTCAATCACGGTCGAACTACAAAGTGATACATGGCGAAATCATGGGCCGCCATGAAAATATCAGTATGAACACGTACTCCCACAGTCTCTACAGTACCTGTTAAGTCAGGGCAGTTGTGAAGCTTCACAAATCTCTCTCGAAATAAAGCCATAACATTTTGGAATTGAGGTTTTTAATCTTCAAACACTAGCTGTCGAAACGCAGAGCTATTAGTCCGTGGGCTGGAGGGGTCCACCGTGCACCCCCCCCCATAAACCTACTACATGGGTATTTTTTGTTCTTTGGGATCTGCTGAACTAGAAAAAAGATGTTAACATTGGATATTTTGGGATGCACTACCTGTCTGCACTGTTTTTGATTTGTATGTACCGCAAAAAATGGCGAAAAATGGGTAGGGGTAGGGGGTACTATATCCTCCCCTAAATTGAGTAAACTAGCATGAAATAGCACAAACCTTACATTTTTGGAAAGCTCAGATACTGCTCTTTCTGAGGAATACCAACTTTAGCAAAATTAATTTGTGTACATAGAATAGGACGACTTTAAAATGAATTTTTTTGACAATTTTGAAATTTTTTACCCAAAATACCATGAAACATTTGTGATCTACTTTTTATTAAGCAAAATTTTCACAACTTTTTGTGTTTAAATTATTTATTCCGACATATTAAACAAGAAAAAAAGTGTTAACATCAGATATTTAACTATACAGTACTTCTCTGGCGTCAATTTTGAATTGCGTGTATCTTTATGGGGTGTGCAAAAGCTAGGGGTAGGGGTACAACATTCTTTCCTTGATGAAGTAAACTGGCTTGAAATGCCATATACCTTATAGTTTTAGAAAGCTTAGATACTGGTCTTTCTAAAATGCATTAGTTTTAGTAAAAAAATATGACGTCATAGAATTGGATAACTTTAAATCGATTTTTTCTGGTAATTCAGCAATTTTAACCGGAAGAAAATACGATAACTATTATTTCCTCCCAATGAAGCAAATCAAACAGATTTATGGATGTTATTTACTAATTGCAATGTGCTTAAGAAGAAAATAAATGTCAAAATTGGGTATTTACAATCCATTATTGTCCCTGCTCACTAAAATTGCAAGTTTTGCTACATTGGTATATCGTGAATGGGCATTTTATTGTTATGCAATGAACTAATGCACAGCCTTAAAAAGAAGACTTTAAAACGCACACACATAGTCATATTGCCATTTTCTCCTTAAAGTAAATAGATTGTTGATGACTGTCTATTTTTATAATTTACTTTTTAAATATTTTTCATAAAATAATTTTGATAAGACGTATTTGGAAAATTGTCTATGCCTCCTTGTCTTACTTATACAGCAAGCATTACTAACAATCTATTAGGCCGTGGGCTAGAGGGGGCGTCTACGTGCACCTCCCCCCAACCCCACAGGATAACAAACCTGTATTTTTCAGAAGCCTTGGATCCCTAGAATAAGAAATAGGATTTTAACAACAAAATATAGGGACTCAATAGCTGTGATGGTCATGTTTTGAAGGGTACCGCAAAATCACGATTTTGTGACCCACATGGATTTTTGTCAAACCTGTCTTCATGTACGTCATCTGCTGAGCTTACTGTTTAACATGACCTGGCTTATGGGGTATCATTAGAAAGGTGATGTATTTTCTTGATAATGGTATATAGTAATATGCAATATCTTCTATAGTTGTCATGAAATAGGGCCATAATTTACCCCATACCCCAAAGTTTATGTCGCAAATTACTGTCAAAACTAATCTAAATTCTACCAATTATTTACCTAGACATAATACAAAGGGTAATGTTGTGTATTAACTTTGTGTTATTTGCTAGAGGTACATGTTAGAAACCTGAAATAAACTTTTGACAGAAAAAATATTTGGATCCTGTAGCTGTAACAGTCATATTTTGAAGGGTTCCGCAAAATCACAGTATTACTGAATCACATTAGTTTTTGTTAAACCTGTCTTCTTGTAAGTCTTCTGCTGAGCTTATTTTGAACATAAAGAGGCATATGCGATATCATTTGAAAGTTAATTTACTTTTCGTTTAAATGATATATTGCAATATGCAATATCTTTTATAGTTTTCATGAAATGAGACCAAAACTTACCCCGTAACCCAAAGTTTTATGTCGTAAATTACTGTCAAAACTAATGTCAAATTCTACCAATTATTTTCCTAGACACTTTACAAAAGGCAATGCTTTGTGTAAAATATATTTCATTTGGTACAGGGACATGTCAGAAATATGAATTAGACTTTCAACAGACAAAATATTCGGGTTGAATGACTGTAACTTGCATGTTTTGAAGGGTACCGTGAAGTCAGAGTATTACCGACTCGCATATGTTTTTGTTAAATGTGTCGTCTTGTAAGTCATCTGCTGAGCTTACTTTTTACCATAACCTAGCTTATGGGCTATCATTAGAAAGACAATTTATTTGGCTTAAAACGACATATTGCAATATACAATATATTCTATAGTTTTCATGAAATGATACCACAACTTACCCCATACCCCAAAGTTTTATGTCGTAAATTACTGTCAAAACTAATCTTAAATTCTACCAATTATTTACCTAGACATTATACAAAAGGCAATGATTTGTATCAAATTGTTTTATTTGATACAGGTACATGTTAGAAACTTGAAATAAACTTTTAACACAAAAATATCGGATGCTGTAGCTGTAACAGTCATATTTTGAATGGTACTGCAAAATCACAGTATTGCCAATTCGCATACATTTTCGTTAAACCTGTCTTCTTTAAGTCGCTACTGAGCTTCTTTTTATTATAACGTGGCAAGTTGGTCATCATTAGAAAGTTAATTTACTCTTCTTCAAAATAATATATTGCAATATGCAATATCTTTTACAGTTTTCATAAAATAGGACCACAACTTACCCCACACCCCAAAGTTTTATGTTCCAAATTACAGTCAAAACTCATCTCAAATTCTGCCAACTATTTACCGGAACATAATACAAAGGGCAATAATTTGTATTAAATTTAGTTTATTTGCTACAGGTTCATGTTAGAAACTTGAAACGAACTTTTAACAGAAAAAATATTGTGATGCTGTAGCTGTAACAGTAATATTTTGAAGGGTACCACAAAATCATGGTATTGCCAACTCGCATACATTTTTGTTTAACCTGTCTTATTGTAAGTCATCTGCTGAGCTTATTTTTTAACATAAGTTGGCTATTGGGGTATCATTAAAAGTTTTTTTTTCCTTTGATATAATTTTTTGCCAGAAAGCGACCGACATATTGTAATATGCTTTGTAATATTGTAATATCATCTTAAGTTGTAATGAAATAGCAAACACCTCATCACCCCAGCCTTAGTTTGATTTGCAAACTGCATCTGTTCTAAAACTTTGCCGTTTGCGAATTTGGGATGTGGGGTAAGTGTTGGTCCTATTTCATAAAACTATTGAAGGTATTGCATTTTACAATATGTCGGTCGCTTTCTGGCAAAATTGTCTTTCCAATGATAGCCCATAAGATAGGTTAGAGTAAAAAGTAAGCTCATCAGATGACTTACAAGATAACACATTTAACAAAAACACATACGAGTGGGCAAGACTGTGACTTTACGGTACCCTTCAAAACATGACAGCAGCAACCATTCCATCCCAGTATTTTGTCTGTTAAAAGTCTATCTCATATTTGTGACATGTCTATGTAGCAAATAAAACAGATTTCATACAAATCACAGTCTTTTGTAATATGTCTAGGTAAAAGCTTGGTAGAATTTGAAATCAGTAGTGACAGTAATTTGCAATATAAACTTAAGGGTATGGGGTAAGTTTTGGTCTTATTTCCTGAACACTAAAGAAGATATTGTATATTACAATATGTTATATCAAAGGAAAAAAAACCTTTTTAATGATACCCCAATAGCCAACTTATGTTAAAAAATAAGCTCAGCAGATGACTTACAATAAGACAGGTTAAACAAAAATGTATGCGAGTTGGCAATACCATGATTTTGTGGTACCCTTCAAAATATTACTGTTACAGCTACAGCATCACAATATTTTTTCTGTTAAAAGTTCGTTTCAAGTTTCTAACATGAACCTGTAGCAAATAAACTAAATTTAATACAAATTATTGCCCTTTTTGTATTATGTCCTGGTAAATAGTTGGCAGAATTTGAGATGAGTTTTGACTGTAATTTGGAACAAAACTTTGGGGTGTGGGATAAGTTGTGGTCCTATTTTATGAAAACTGTAAAAGATATTGCATATTGCAATATATTATTTTGAAGAAGAGTAAATTAACTTTCTAATGATGACCAACTTGCCACGTTATAATAAAAAAGAAGCTCAGTAGACGACTTAAAGAAGACAGGTTTAACGAAAATGTATGCGAATTGGCAATACTGTGATTTTGCAGTACCATTCAAAATATGACTGTTACACTACAGCATCCGGATATTTTTGTGTTAAAGTTTATTTCAAGTTTCTAACATGTACCTGTATCAAATAAAACAATTTGATACAAATCATTGCCTTTTGTATAATGTCTAGGTAAATAATTGGTAGAATTTAAGATTAGTTTTGACAGTAATTTACGACATAAAACTTTGGGGTATGGGGTAAGTTGTGGTATCATTTCATGAAAACTATAGAATATATTGTATATTGCAAAAAGTCGTTTTAAGCCAAATAAATTGTCTTTCTAATGATAGCCCATAAGCTAGGTTATGGTAAAAAGTAAGCTCAGCAGATGACTTACAAGACGACACATTTAACAAAAACATATGCGAGTCGGTAATACTCTGACTTCACGGTACCCTTCAAAACATGCAAGTTACAGTCATTCAACCCGAATATTTTGTCTGTTGAAAGTCTAATTCATATTTCTGACATGTCCCTGTACCAAATGAAATATATTTTACACAAAGCATTGCCTTTTGTAAAGTGTCTAGGAAAATAATTGGTAGAATTTGACATTAGTTTTGACAGTAATTTACGACATAAACTTTGGGTTACGGGGTAATTTTGGTCTCATTTCATGAAAACTATAAAAGATATTGCATATTGCAATATATCATTTAAACGAAAAGTAAATTAACTTTCAAATGATATCGCATATGCCTCTTTATGTTCAAAATAAGCTCAGCAGAAGACTTACAAGAAGACAGGTTTAACAAAAACGAATGTGATTCAGTAATACTGTGATTTTGCGGAACCCTTCAAAATATGACTGTTACAGCTACAGGATCCAAATATTTTTTCTGTCAAAAGTTTATTTCAGGTTTCTAACATGTACCTCTAGCAAATAACACAAAGTTAATACACAACATTACCCTTTGTATTATGTCTAGGTAAATAATTGGTAGAATTTAGATTAGTTTTGACAGTAATTTGCGACATAAACTTTGGGGTATGGGGTAAATTATGGCCCTATTTCATGAAAACTATAGAAGATATTGCATATTACTATATACCATTTTCAAGAAGAATAAATCACCTTTCTAATGATACCCCATAAGCCAGGTCATGTTAAACAGTAAGCTCAGCAGATGACGTACATGAAGACAGGTTTGACAAAAATCCATGTGGGTCACAAAATCGTGATTTTGCGGTACCCTTCAAAACATGACCGTCACAGCTATTGAGTCCCTATATTTTGTCTGTTAAAATCCTATTTCTTATTCTAGGGATCCCAAGGCTTCTGAAAAATACAGGTTTGTTATCCTGTGGGGTTGGGGGAGGTGTACGTAGACGCCCCCTCTAGCCCACGGCCTAATAGATTGTTAGTAATACTTGCTGTATAAGTATAAGACAAGGAGGCATAGACAATTTTCCAAATACGTCTTATCCAAATTATTTTATAGAAAAATATTTAAAAAGTAAATTATAAAAATAGACAGTCATCAACAATCTATTTACTTTAAGGAGAAAATGGCAATATGACTATGTGTGTGCGTTTTAAAGTCTTCTTTTTAAGGCTGTGCATTAGTTCATTGCATAACAATAAAATGCCCATTCACGATATACCAATGTAGCAAAACTTGCAATTTTAGTGAGCAGGGACAATAATGGATTGTAAATACCCAATTTTGACATTTATTTTCTTCTTCAGCACATTGCAATTAGTAAATAACATCCATAAATCTGTTTGATTTGCTTCATTGGGAGGAAATAATAGTTATCGTATTTCTTCCGGTTAAAATTGCTGAATTACCAGAAAAAATCGATTTAAAGTTATCCAATTCTATGACGTCATATTTTTTTACTAAAAACTTATGCATTTTAGAAAGACCAGTATCTAAGCTTTCTAAAACTATAAGGTATATGGCATTTCAAGCCAGTTTACTTCATCAAGGAAAGAATGTTGTACCCCTACCCCTAGCTTTTGCACACCCCATAAAGATACACGCAATTCAAAATTGACGCCAGAGAAGTAGTGTATAGTTAAATATCTGATGTTAACACTTTTTTTCTTGTTTAATATGTCGGAATAAATAATTTAAACACAAAAAGTTGTGAAAATTTTGCTTAATAAAAAGTAAATCACAATTGTTGCATGGTATTTTGGGTAAAAAATTTCAAAATTGTCAAAAAAATTCATTTTAAAGTCGTCCTATTCTATGTACACAAATTAATTTTGCTAAAGTTGGTATTCCTCAGAAAGAGCAGTATCTGAGCTTTCCAAAAATGTAAGGTTTGTGCTATTTCATGCTAGTTTACTCAATTTAGGGGAGGATATAGTACCCTTACCCTACCCATTTTTCGCCATTTTTGCGGTACATACAAATCAAAAACCAGTGCAGACAGGTAGTGCATCCCAAAATATCCGATGTTAACATCTTTTTCTAGTTCAGCAGATCCCAAAGAACAAAAAAATACCCATGTAGTAGGTTTATGGGGGGGGGTGCACGGTGGACCCCTCCAGCCCACGGACTATATCTGTTGGCGGTGAGCGTGCGTAGCTATGCGGTGGCAGGGTTGACCTTTGATCCGCAAAGCTCTGCATGCATGGCAGGGCACAGGCGACCCAGTAAGTATTACTGAGTTTTTCACACAGTTTTCTCTATCATTTTCTCTTCTTTCTTCATGCTCTGAATGATCGGAATAAATAATATAAATGGTTTACATAACGTAACCTAGCCTCTGTGACTATTTACTTTACACTTCATTACAAGGACGTATATCTCTCATACACACATGCTGTAATTAATTAGTCAACACAACTAATTATGCTAATCCATGGACTTATCAGACGTTGGTCAACATCGGAAAGATAGGTTTTAGAATTCCATTCCTATCTTTCGCGATGTTGATCAACCTGTAAAATCCCTGATAAGTCCACGGATTAGCATAATTAGTTGTGTTGACTAATTAATTACAGCATGTGTGTATGAGAGATATACGTCCTTGTAATGGAGTGTAAAATAAATAAAGAGTCACAGAGGCTAGGTTAGGTTATATAAACCATTTATTTTATTTATTCCGATCATTCAGAGCATGAAGAAAGAAGAGAAAATGATAGAGAAAACAGTGTGAAAAACTCAGTAATACTTATTGGGTTGCCTGTGCCCTGCCATGCATGCAGAGCTTTGCGGATCAAAGGTCAACCCTGCTACCGCAAAGCTACGCACGCTCACCGCCAACAGATTGCTGCGTTTCGACAGCTAGTGTTTGAAGATTAAAAACCTCAATTCCAAAATGTTATGGCTTTATTTCGAGAGAGATTTGTGAAGCTTCACAACTGCCCTGACTAAACAGGTACTGTAGAGACTGTGGGAGTACGTGTTCACACTGATATTTTCATGGCGGCCCATGATTTCGCCATGTATCACTTTGTAGTTCGACCGTGATTGAAGTCACTTCAAAATATTCCATTACATACCTAATCCGTTCATTAAACCCAGTAAACCAACTGCTGCGGTCACGGACATTATTTAAATATTAGATTTTATTGAAGAAAATATTTTGGGGTTGTGGAAATGCTGTCATTTCGTTATTTCGCGATTTCGCAAAGCATCTATTTCGTTGTTCATCATAAGCCGTTTTTTTGTTGGATATTGATCAATATGGAATCGGTATTCACCGAAATGGGGTTTTTCCATATTTTCGAATTGCCTTTGACCTACTTTCCTGTATCTTGGCAATCGAAACAGGTACAGGTATGGTATCAATGGACATAGGGTACATACTCGAGCCAATCACTTTCAGAACAAGCGCACCACATATTTTATGTGCATACCTACTTCGAGGCTCACAAATAGGGCCAGACAACTTGTTCTGCCACCATATGGAGCTGTATTGACCAACTTTAATTTTCGGGACACAAATGGGACTAATAATTGCTTTTATCATCAATAACGATCATGCTAGGGCCCTTGCTTGCAGGTTTTATTATCTTTGAAACCGTAACATGTATTGTCGACATCTTTACAAAAGACAGAAAGCTAGTTAGAATTTTCAATTTTTATAGCACCATCAAAATATTCTATTATGAAATTCCAATTACACTGCCAGCAGAAAACAACTACGTGGCGTCTCAACTTCCCTTCTTTTTGATATTGTCATTTGAAACCTAATGTAAATGATAATGTGAATGATTTTACATTTGGTAAGGATGAAATGTAGGTACCCTTAACAGGAATACTTGAGCTAAATGTAGCTCTGATGCATTTACTAGGATATGTAAGATATATCTTGTGTGTCACTTGGAAAATCATTTTTACAACTTACCTGTATCTTGGTGAATGTATCTGACATCATTGCAATGCAGAGATTCAAGAGGATCAGCAATGTTAGAAAGCAAAATACACAGTATAGGATATAACTGGTTGCAGTCATGATGGGCTTAGGCAACACCGGAACACTGGTATTTGATGGATAACTTCCATTTGTCAAATTCGCATACGAGAGGTCAGATACGTAAACGTCCATTTGATCCATGGCATCTTTACCAAACATCGTCCAAAGCAAGGTAGCTACACCTGTATAGAATCTGTTGACAAAGAGTCGGGTGAAACGTGTCATCTGAGAAAGTTTGGGTTGAATTCAACATTTTGTAACTCACTAAATGTAGCGATTTGTCACTTGATATAAACTATTATCAAAGTAAAGCTAAAGTGACAACCACATACACTACACTCGGTGGCCACAAATAGTCAAATGGTTTAATAACAGCACAATTGAGCTGCAAATTCTTAACTGCAACCTCTTTTGGAAAAGTGCAAATAGCAAAATGTCACCGTGATTCGCATGTAAAACAAGTCATTGCAAATGACACAGCCCCAAATTGCAATTCAAGTGATTTGATTACATGTTACTGAATCGAAGTCAAAATAATGTAGCAATAAGAATTTGTGACTAGAAGGCATAATGATATATAAACATAGCTTTATGTCATAGCAACTTGTCTTTGTGCCAAGTTTAAATGAAATTGGCCTCGGCAAGTATGAATAATGCCTCCCCTGGCTAACATAAATGAGAATGGCTGCCAGGCAGCTATATTGGACGATATCACAGAAAGATACGGCCAATTTACTTCAAGCTAATTTAATCATAGTTATGTAAAATGTCACCGGAAGTTCGCTTGCACATGCCTAATTATATGCACATCGCAGCTTTGACCTAATTCCGCTGAAACGTTCGTCAACTCTCTACGTAGGGATAGCGTATGTAAACTCTGCTCCTGTATTTCCGGGCGATTTTGCCATTTCATAGGAAAAAAAAGCCTCAGCGTGAAAGTCATCACACTAATTTTGTAAAGTTTCTGTGTATTAGCTTGCAAAAATGTTCTAATTTCTGACAAAGTCGCAGTGGTCGATCGTGTGATCTGCATTGTGTCTGCTTCAGTTCGATAACCACATGGCTTGGCAGCCCTGATGTTATACTAGCGTACTTTGGCAAGACCAAATACTCTTAAGTATGACAAAAGCTCAGATATTACGTCTACAAATTACAACTTTCAATTTGATTGAACTTTTGTAATAAGTTAGGGTATCAAACGGCACCACAACCGTTAGTCTGGCTGGACAATGACCATGATTGACAGTTCCCAATGATATTTGACAGCTATTTTCTTTCCTTGTCATCATTTAGTCTTTTAACGAAAAATTGTCCAACGTAAAGAAGTTTTGACCTAATTTTAACTGTCTGAACTTGATTCCTTTCTCAGGAGTGAGCAAATCATGATTTGAGTCACAAGCCCCCGTAGCCAAAAACATTTATCAATAGCCGGACTGCCAGTGACTCGTTAAATTTGTGAAGTCCATTTTTTCACTGCCTGCTCTCAAACTGCAATATATGAGGGAAAAACTTGTGTTTGGCATGAGGAGTTTTGCCTAAGTTAACGAAACTCCTGAACTCAAAAATATGGCAAGATACCAATCAGTTCTTCTTAGCGTAACCATGACCGTTCTTACATGCATACATGATATGACTGTACTGTGATACTTTTGTGATTCCCAACTACCTCAACATGATATTTCGGTGACCTCTACAACCCTATGCAATAGAAACAATCCTGTCTCTTGATATCCATGTATTAATTGAGGAGATGAAATTACAACAAAAAATCACACAAAATAGCATCGTATACACGGTGTTTCAAATTGGTGTCGATCCCGATGTCATATCTGCTGTAGTTGCCAATGCCAGTCCAGCTACCATATCTCAACGGCCGATCATTTTCTCTATTGACACGAGCGATTTCATCGCCCACAGCAAGGTCCAAATAAATGATTTTTTTATTTCGAACAGTTATACTGATGACTACAACGAATTTTACAGCAATATTGTTTTAAGTTGATCTTTGAAAGATCGGTTTTTTCAGCTGCAATTCACCCACTCTGCATAGTACTTGATCCGTATCATAACAGTTGATTTTCTACGTAGATGTTTGACGTTGTCATGCATAACTTAGTTGTTTTTTCGAGATAAAGGCATTTTGTCTCTTGATATCCATGTATCTATTGTGGGAATAGATAACATTACAACAACAAAAAAAAATCCAAAAAAACACACAAAATAACATCGCCTACACGATGTTTCCAAGTGGTGTCGATCTCGATGTCATATCCTCCATCGTTGCCAATGCCAGTCCAGCTACCGTATCTCAACGGCCGATCATTTTCTCTATTGACACGAGCGATTTCATCGCCAAAAGCAAGGTCAAAATAAATGATTTTTTTTATTTCGAACAGTTATACTGATGACTACAACGAATTTCACAGCTATATTGTCTTTATTTCGATCTTTGAAAGATCGGCTTTTTATGCTGCAATTTACCCACTCTGCATAATACATGATCCAAAACGACTGTCGACTTTTTACATATATTCTTGACGTTGTCATGCATAATTTCTTTTTTTGAGATAAATTTCAAGCTTTATTTCTGATAACTTCATTTTTCCCCGGAATTGCAGGATTTCTTTAATGATATGTCAGTTAGGTTTTGCAAGGAGCCACACACCCTTTCTTGCGCCATGGAAAAGTAACCATCTTCGTATTCGCCTTGCTTTAATTAATAGGCAATACGCTTCTGTATATCGTTTGATGCTGATTGAATTTGCTACTTTCCTAATTTACGCAAGCTTTCAGTAGCTTGACTGTCTTCTTCCAAGGCAAGTACGTTCTGAATGTATTCTCATCGATCGTCATAGCGCACCTATTGGCATGTGTGGCGAAGACGTTGGCGAGTCGACTTCCGCAGCTGAACTATGTCAAATGACCATGCAAATGATATGCTAATCTAACTTTCGGTTGAATGAGGAAAAGGTCTATTATAGAGAAGTCTGTATTCCCTGTAGGGTGTATCTTGACTTATGAAATTAATTTGGATCTAAATTCCTGATCCATGTTTCAGGGTTTCCTGCATGAAATATTTGCTTAAGTTGGTTCACTATATGAAAAGCCTCAGATTTGTTTCCTATCACTTCAAACTGATACCAAATGGGACTAAATTACTTGAACAATTTTTAAAAAATGTATTGAAAGGTGTGAACAAAGTACATAGCTTGGGTCGTCCATACGTCCATATCAAAATAACGAGAAACAAATATTTTGCAAGAATCATATGTTGCATTTACACAATAAATGTCTGTAAGTACTGGGGCTCTCCAGATGTTTGAGTGGACAGACATCCTCACAAACGAACACATACAAACATGCACACACACATACATACATACATACATACATACATACATACATACATACATACATACATACATACATACATACATACATACATACATACATGCATGCATGCATGCATGCATGCATGCATACATGCATGCAAACATACATACATACATACATACATACATACATACATACATACATACATACATACATACATACATACATACATACATACATACATACATACATACATACATACAGACATACATACATACATACATACATACATACATACATACATACATACATACATACATACATACATACATACATACATACATACATACATACATACATATACACAGACAGACAGACAGACAGACAGACAAGCAGGTAGGCAGGCACGAAGAAAGACAAAAAGATAGACAGACTGACAGAAAGACTGACAAATGCAGGCAGGCATGCATGTGAATGCATGCATAGATACATACATAGATACTTAGATACATAGATACATAGATACATACATAGATACATAGATACATAGATACATACGTACGTACATACATACATACATACATACATACATACATACATACATACATACATACATACATACATACATACATACATACATACATACATACATACATACATACAGACAGAGAAAGGCAGACAGGCAGGCAGGCAATAGACAGGCACGAAGACAGACACACAGACAGACACACAGACTGACAAGTGCAGGCAGGCATGCATTTGCATGCATCGGGGCATGCATGCATACATAGATACATAGATACATACATTCATACATACATACATACATACGTACATACATACATACATACATACATACATACATACATACATACATACATACATACTGACGCTGGTTCGATACCGATCCCAATAGCTTCTATAGACTGTAGTATATCGTAGCTAAAAACCACAACTGGTGTGCATTTGTACTTCCGGGTACTTTGCTCTTCTACCACGTTTTAGTAAAATCAGTCGCAGAATCCTGAGTATGGTTCTGGATGTACAAAATCGAATCAAAATCACCGTGAAATGGTATATAAGATCATACAACAAAACAATCTGATGTACAGCTGTATGTCTTGGCAATGGGTAAGATATAATCGAGGCTGGAACATCAAGGTACTGCAATCTTGTTACAGCGATCTAATAAGGTGCTGATAACCGACGACTGATACCTCAACTCACATTCCAAAAGGAACAAGCTTAATAAATTACTGAAATCTGACTGTCTAGACATATTGGGCACTGGTTGATATATAGCCTACATATATGAATTTATTGAATATGCAAATGAACAAATTATGATATATCACTCTTAATAAATTTTATATATTATATTTTAATAGAACTTATTCTTTGGTGTAATTAGTGTAGCTCAGAATTTGGATCAAATTCAGTACATTCACATTGATATTTGGCCTAATTACAGAAACTCACTGAATATGCAAATGAGCTTTTGAGTGTAATTAGTGTAGCTCAGAATTTGGATCAAATTCAGTACATTCACATTGATATTTGGCCTAATTACAGAAACTCACTGAATATGCAAATGAGCTTTTGATAGCATTGAATATTCACCAACCTCCCAGCATAAAAATCTAAGTATTATCAAGGACCTTCAGAAATCTCATTAAATTCAACTGTTTCAGCTTTATTAAACATTTTTGGCCAATTACAACAATTCATTAAACAGGAATTTGAGCTTATCATAACCTACGTATGATCAAAGGAAAAAAATGATTAAGCAGTGCATTCAGTATTAATGTATGGCCGGTCAGAGAAATTCATTAAATATGCAATGAATTAATAATCATTTGCTATGCTTACCGAACTTATTGCAGGTCAATCAATAGTAGAGGTTTCGTCACAATCAGTTTATTCAGAATTCATACATGACCTAATTACATAAATTCATCAAATATGCAAATAAGTCTATCAGAATTTCATGCTCATCACACTTATAGTATAGGTTGGCCGAACTACTGATTGGCTAATCAACGGCCAAGACAAAGGTCATGGCAAGACGTCACTGGTTAAGTATAGTTGAACCAATCAGCAGTGGAAAAAATGACGTCATATGGTAGAATCGTTCTGCAGGCCGCATTTCACCGCGCTTGGTCTCAAAACACGGCTGATTTCTTCAAGATGACGCGAGTAGCACATTCATCGGCGATATATTTGAGGAGATGGTTAAATTTGTGATCCAACTAGGTGTATGGGAGTGTAGTTCTGAATGTTTTGTGCGAGCGCACGGCCAGTTGAAAAAACGGGTAGTGTGTTTTTTGAGTGATCGTGTAGCACACCATGTGAGTATTTAGGTTGCAGTGGCGGGCATATCGACAACGGGATCAATAGATCGATCCGAAAATCGATCTACTTTGTGGTCTACTGACATCACGAAAATGAACCTTTTTCTGATATGAGCAAGTTAGGAGATTCGTCAATAATCGCAATCATACATATCCGTAATCCATAACACTGGGTCAAAATTCGTTATACACTAGTTATAAACATAGACACAAAACAGCTCAGAACAGACAGTAAAGCACCGGTACACACGACAAAGTCAATAGTACGATGTACTCTTTTGGAAGGCGGGTACACTGTGTTTCACGAAATTGTAAGCAGAGTACACAGTTTGCATTGATATGTAAAACAACTACAGCATCAATATATGGAGGTAGCCTCTATGATCAAAATAATTATATTGAGTCTAAGCATGGAAGTACAAGCGATGATCGAAGACAGCCACTTTTGAACACCCCTCCTCACTAATTTATGGCCGAATATGAGAGTACGGTCCATTTGTTTTGGGTATGCAGACAATCAAAACGGATGTATGGTTTTCGTTCGTGGCTTTACATATAGAATGGCATGTCATGTGTGGAGGGCTGGAAGGGTTTTGACGTATCGGGCACAGTGACATTTGGACATTTGTATCACTATAGGAAAAAATGCGAGACTGGAGCAAGAAAGTGACACTTTCTAGCAATTAGTGAGATTCGCTTGCCATTTTCACCGCTATCAGTGGAGATTTTTGAATTCTCACTTGTGAGAAGTGAGAAAACCTCTCCTTGGAGAGAATCAAGTATGATAACAGTTTCTCACCAGTGAGACTTGACATTGTCACAAAGCACAGGGAGAATGGTATTTTAACAGTGAGAATGTATCATACTCGTCATGAATATATTCATTATGAAATATACCGATTTACTATTGATCATAAATCATCTGAAAGTTCAAAATTGTACATATGAAAGTACTATCATTATAAGCTTGTGTAATCAACGTTTGCAATTCCCATTCTGTTCAATTGGTTATGTGAAAATGTACTGAAGAAAATTCTCAAATGAGTACCAGTATTAACGCCAACTATGGAAAATAATCAATATAATACTTGTTTTCTACATTACGTTGATTCTGTTGATGTGGTATCATTCACAAAGCTTGCTGCGAATCCGTAGCCTTTGCCACTCGGGTAGCTTGGTCACTGGACTCCCAAAAGAACATGTCAAGGAGTGGCAGGGCTCGTTTTCGCAGCAATCACAAAGCTAGAGGCAAGAAGGACGGGCAAATAGTTGGTGCCTTGCTTTAATACCGAAGCTTAATACTGATGGCTGAAGGGTTGGCTTGCGTTCGTGGGAATACATATTGGCCTTTTTATAGATTTAGGCATCTGATATACGAGGGGACCCTTGCGGTTTGGCATTTTGACTTACTAACATATTACTGCTTGTGTACCCAAACTTGACTATGTTTTAATAGGAAATTTATAAAAACACGTTGTTGTGTATAGGTCAGCACTGCGTTAACGCCATCTTGATAACTGAACTGTGCTGTGGGATATGTTGACTTCCGTTTGAGGGGGAGTAATTAGCTAGTCTTGCGTCATTGTTGTTATTGTACGCGTAGAGGTCAATTGGTGTTCCTGAACAGCAGCTGATTGTGAAAACAATCTTGCCGGTCTTGCTCTGTCTTGCTCCATTTTCTCAACATTAGCAGTGGCGGTTGCGGTGTCATAATTAAAAGCAGTGAAGACTGTTTATGTACGATTCCAAGTAAACTTCTAAATTGTAGTCTTTTGAAGGACGGGTTTCCCGCGCCGATCGTGGCAGACGATTTCGTCGGTGAGTCCTAAAATTTTATATAGTGTGCATCGCGCAATCGTACCGTGTCATTGCGGGTTTTCACCCATAATGAACTTGTTATACTTCGTTTTTGTTACTTATCATCGGAATGCACCTGCAAACTGCTATAACATCTAAATTTTTAAGATCGAGGTCCTGGAAGTTCGTTTTCTCAACCTTAAGTTGGCATCTTTTTGTCTCGTCGATCAAGAATTCCCCTTTCAGATGGAAGCACTTTGACTATTCGAAATGTTTAGTGGGTATACAAAATTTATAACTTCCAGAAGTACAGCTGAACTCAAACCATACTACCATGGCTATGTGTGCATGACTCTTCAGCCAGTGCTCAATTACGTCACTTTTAGGCATTGATTACTCTTATTAGAAAGTCACAGTTTATCATGTGACAATATTTCAATTTTGAATTTGGTTGACTGAATCCAGATATATTTTTCATAATAAACATAATACTAGTATTTACAATGACTTGTGAATTTACAGATCATCCTGTGTCTATTTTCTGTGGTGGAGGCTATCAGTAAAACTGTTCTTAGCTGGACTCCATTTAGTAGTGTATGAATTTGATGTGTCATTTTTAATCTTGTAAAGGTACATTGTTCAATGATTTAGTGTTTTCCAATTTTATTTGCAGTGTTCAGAATGGCTGACTGTGGAGAGTTTACTCTTTAACATTTTCGTGAATACAAGGTTTCTGAACTTAAAAAGTATCTTGGCCAACGGAAAATAAGAGCGGATGGATGTCAGGGAGAGTTAGCAGTCCTGGCCTTTTGGGCATGGAAGTTGAAAATTCCACTAAATCCATCACAAATAGAGACTGAGAGACGAAGTCAGAGAAGGCTGACAGAAATACTGACAACATATTGTGGGCAGGTTTTACCGAACCCAGAAACAGTTACAGAATGGCACCAAGATATCAGGGAACCCCCCCCCCCCACTAACATATGGAGACATGTACAATTACCTTGTTAATACTCCAGGTAATTATATATTGATTACTCTTGTTGTTTTAGTATCGACAGTTGTTGATTCAGACTGTTTCATTAATTTCTAGCATTACAAATGTTTTCTTCAGTGATGGTAATTGATATGACACCTTTCTTCACAGAGAGTAGCATAACTTTTCTTTTTGAATGACAATATAAATTGCTAACTTATCATCATGCCATTTATCCTCTGTTAGTCCACACTTTCAAACCTACCGTCATTTACTCAGGGTGTCTCTGTACATTTTGATGTGTCTTAATGGTTTCATTCATGTATTGCACCATGGTTTTTGTATGTATAGAGTAACTTTTTGGTACAAGGAAATTAATCATGTTGACGAACTATTTCATCTCCCATGCTAGGTTTCTATACAGCAGACAGACTGAAAGCATACCGTTCCCTGGATGCATATCAGTTTTTCTTCAATGGCTTCGTCAATAAAGTTAACATCCACAAAGTAGCAGCCACATCATATATTTATTTGAAAACAACTGTAAGAAGGTCACAGGCTGCTAGTGATCCTTACCATGTTTGGGTAGTTGTCAACAGTGAAGATCTAACAATCAAGGGAGCTCGCTGTCAGTGTATGGCAGGGTAAGCATATTACATTTCTCAGTCAATTTTACATGAAAATGTACTCCATGTGTCCAATTGAGATGCTATCATTTCAACATATTTAGGCCACTCTACCTTCTTATTATATTACAGGTTAGGGGAAGTGTGCACCCATGTTGCTGCATTACTCTTCAAGGTCGTAGCAGCTACTGAAAATGGCCTTAATAGAAACCAAACATGTACTGACATATCCTGTACATGGAACGACGATTTTTCAGTCAAAACACGCCCAGCTCTGTTGAAGGAGATCAACTTCCAACATCCAAAGTACAATAACAAAATCAAAACATCTATTAAGCCCGTCCGCATTCCTAGTTCATCATCTGACTCAGGGTCTGATGATGATATTTGGGATGCTCTGTGTGAAATTCCAGGTTCCTCAGTTGCTCTTCATTTGATTCAACCTCAACGATATGCAGATACCGATGACGTCTTTTTTAATGGCGCTTCAGAGGAAATTCAAGTGGAAAGTACACCATCATTACAACAAGTCTCTACTGCAAATACAGTTATAGATGCAGCTAAACAGTATGTGTAACAAAGTGAACAGTGCATCACAGACGAGGGCATTTTTAACTACATCAAAAACAATATGACCCATCAACAGGCAAGTGCATTAAACAATGCTATTATGGAACAAGCTGAAAGTGAACTGTGGCATAACCATAGAAAATATAGAATCATTGCCACAAAAATGCACAGTATTAATCGCTTCATTGAACGCAAGAATCTTTTACCATCCAAGTCCATCATGATGTCCGTAAGAGGTCAAACAAAATTCAACAGCTTACACCCACCATTGGCCATCAAATGGGGGAAAAGAAAAAGAGGATGTTGCAGTACAAATGTACAAAAAAGCCATGTCCACACACCACAACAACTTGGTAGTCACAAGATGTGGATTGACTGTGCCAGTAGATGACTCTCACCTTGGCGTATCCCCAGATAGGATTGCGAGCTGTGACTGCTGCATGACACGTGTCATTGAGTGTAAATGCCCATACAGTGCCAGAGATATCCTACCACAGAAGGCCATAGGACGGACAGTCCAGTATGTCTCTGAAAATAGCGATGGCACCTACAGCTTGGTACCAACACATCCCTATTACACTCAAATACAAGCACAGAAGGGTATTCTCAACATTAAATCATGTGACTTTGTTGTATATACCAAGCTTGGTTTACTTGTCATACCTGTGCCATTCAATGAAATTTTCTGGCAGAGAGTTAAAGAAAATGTAGATACGTTCTATCTCAGACATGTTATTCCAGCCATTAGGGAAGAATTGCTACTGCCAGAAATTCCAACACATCCTTCTCCAGTCAGCTCTTCAGCAACATGTGAATTTAGAAACAGAATGCATGTAGCTCCAACCAGCCCTGATAACATAGTTCAGTCTGATAACCTTGACACAATTACTGAACATGTTGAGATTTCAACTGTAGCCAGCCTTGCCTCTGAAGGATTGCAAGCGGTTATGCCAGTCTCTTCTGACCATGCTTTGACCAGTCAACGAGGGAACATATCTACTCTGCAAAGCCATCCACTGACAAGCCAGCAAGACACCAACAATTCTACTCCAAGCAACTTCCAGCAACATAACGCCTTGGAGCAATCAACCAGCGCCATCAGTAATTTATCACATATACAACAGAAAATGAATCAAGAACACAAAAGCAGCAGACCTTTCATCTGTACCAAGCCAACGAAGAGAAAACGAAGATGTGTGTGGCCATGTGGTGTTTGTGGGCAGTCAGTGAAAAACAATGCAGTAGCTTGTGACGGATGTAGTATTTGGTATCATTTCAAATGTGTAGGCCTCACTGGTAAAGAAACTTACCTTGAAAGTGATGACTGGTTCTGCCATGATTGCAAATAAAATTGATTACTTTTTGCTATTCACATTACAGATACAAAAAATATATAGTTTTCTTCATTAACATATTTATTGCCAAAAATATATGGTATACCAATTGAATGTATGATCATAATATGTTCGTATCAACACTCCTGTAGCAATATAGCTTTAAGTTACAACAAAAGACAGTGACTATATTGTTCTCTTTTTAAATTATGTAAATGACATAAAAAACACAGTGGTCTTTAAAAATATTGCATGAAAATAGCATATGTGAATTTTTAATAACTTACCTTTGAAATGAAGTTTAGTACAAGAACACATTTGTCATATCTGTTTGCATGACATGGTCTCCTGCCCCAAGGGTATATAGTCCCTTGTTTGGGCAATAATGTCTTTGTTTCATGCCTTTCTTACACAGTTTTCACTCAAAATATTTAGATTTATTGGCAAATGATAATCAAATGCTTTATTTCCATCTTAGACAAATATTTGCTAAAAATGGAACAATTTTCATCATCGGATGGCGCATTGATATATTTATACTACCATGATGCAGTTTATCATTTTTTTCTGTAAAATTTCCCAAAAATCAGGTTTCCTATGCAAAACATGAACTTTCAACATTTTCATATCAAAAAGTTGTCAAGTTGAAAATAGTTACGGTTGCCTTTCAGTCCAATGATGATTATCATCAACCATTTACCATTGAATCGTATGGAGCGTGCATCATTCAATATTCGAGGCATGTGATAAAGTCCTCTTTTATTTGAACTCTTAACTTGCGTATTGAACTTCAGTGAAATTCTCTTGAACTCAAAACTGCTCAGTCTACGTTGCTAAATTATGACAGAATTGTTTTCATGGTAATATGTCTTTCTGTTTTCCAATTTTGAATAATTTTTTTACTAATACTCATATTTTATTGTTGTACACCACACTCAGAAAGTGCAGTAAGGCAAAAACTGCAAAACTCAAAGATGCAACTGTCGACACACACTTGATGAAGCTGCTGCTGGTGTTGGGGGAATTAAAGTATACAAGAAAGAAACTTCATATGTGGTAGTTTATCTTTGTGAGTTCAGATATACATGAACTTTTCGCTGTCATTCAAATCAAGAAAGCCAGGATTATACAAACTTTTGGAAAACAATAGAATTCTTGATAAGTTCCGTAGTTTGGATATCCTCTTACGCAAAGTGAAATTCATACTCAACTGAAGACTTACAATGTTTGAAGAATGTTACAGGAACTTTTGTTATCGAATTGACCTTCTACCCCATTCTCTTTGAAGGTTGTGATCCGAAATTATTTGTTTTGTTAGCAACTTCCTGTAGGTAAAAGACATTAAATCTAACAAGTATCTTTCAAATTCAAAACAATGAGATGATCAACCTTTTTTCCAAAAATGAATATAATTGAAAGAGCCTCAACAAAAGTAAAGAAGGAGCATGAGTAACAGAATATGAAGAATTGTACAATCAACAATATTCAAGTTCTGACTGTACCTGGTCTACTACCAACGGTGGTAGCAGATTTGTTATTGCCGCACAAACCGTAATAATGTCATTATGTAAATGTATTCTTTTTAAGGGGAACACTCCCTGAAGGATCCGAAAGCGTTTCATTCGTTCAATCGCTCTTTCAACGTGAATCCTCAGGTATGAAATCTGCCTACCACGCTCAATTTCCTTTTGACTAAGCTGAGTCTTTCCCCTGGTGAATGGAGGGATGTTTAATGTGCAACCCCGTTAAGCTAGAAGATCGCCAATATCAAAGCCACGGTCAGCCATCACCTGATCACCATATTCTAATTTATCCATAAATTCGGTCTCTGTGAAAAAAGGAGTTAATTGAATTCCTTTCATAATTTTGGTATATAACATTCATAGATAAAGTTGTCTGAAATTACACATTTCCTATAAAACAACAATTACCGAGTATACAGCTGTTATAATTATATTCCAAAGTTCATATAAAGAAAATAGGAGGCAGTGCACCTCTTAATCACACCAAACCCAATATATTCTCTCTCTCTCTCTCTCTCTCTCTCTCTCTCTCTCTCTCTCGCACACACACACACACACACACACACACACACATATATATATATACAGACATAGACACACTAAACACTAATCCATCAATTCATGTAAGTATATCATTACCAATACAATCTGCTGCTTAATATTATTATAAAGTATACGGTGCATCGACTGCATACAGGCATGCAATACAAACTTACCACTTTGTTCAACAATGTGCCGATCAGATGCCCTTCCTACCCAAACTTGTGACAACGTTGATATACCTCCAGTAGGTGAGATGCAAACCAAAAACTTAGCAGTATTGTGGTGTTTATAGTTGGAATATGTCTGCTGCCTCGCCGCGATATTACTTGGCCGCTCGATAAAAATTTCTGTGCAGTCGATCATTACTCTGGTGGCTGAATATGTTGCTTTAAACTGCTTTGGAAGACATGCAGCAACCTGGAATCAATGAGAGGCGAAATTTTTGAAAAAAGGTAAATCATTTGTAGGGAGTTCAGTATCACAGACATGTTGGAGATCAGGCTTCACCAGAGTGTACATAACAAGACACATTACAACCCCCTTGGCTAGGTGTCAACTGTACCAACCTGATATTCCAACAATACTGAGGTACGTCACTGAAAGTATCAATATTCTGCAGGCCTGCTCCAATGCTCAAAGACCTCAAACATCTTCAGAATCAGAGATGCTACAGTACCTACACATCTTGTTTTTGACTTTCAATCTGAGACGTAACTGTACTGACCATGACAATTTTTTTGAAAAAGGTTTTGTAAGTATTATTGCCACATACTGGTAACAAACACTTGCCCCAGAAAACTGAGAAGATATTAATTCTGCTCTATAAGTAATGGCAACATATAAATCAATTACAACTACATACCATATCTTTACTGGGCCATGCAATGAGCTTCTTTAAACATCTTTCCATCAGGGGAATCCATCTGTTAATTAAGAGTCTTGTTAAGCTGGTGCTGATTCGAAATCTATCAGCCAAATCCTCATCAAGAAGACCCAGTCTCAACTTCATCAGCACTAGTAAAAATTCATCTTTAAGTGACAACTTTCGCCCAGGTTTCTTGCCCTTCATGTACCATGGTTTTCGACTTGATCTTGTATTTGTGGATAGTTTTGCAGCTCTCTACATTAAAGGCCTTGTATGACGTTAATCCAGTATAGAAAAGTATTTTTTATCATCATGGCTTATCTCATTGATACTGAATTTTTGCTTCTGTGTTTGCAAATACTGCAACTTATCTATATTATTTTTCATTATCTTGATTTTTGTTATAAGTTTCTTAATGACACTTTGTAAATCTTCTTGCTCTGATGACAGACTATTGAGCAGCGGGGTTGACTTTTTATGTAAGATGCCAGAATTATCTCCAAGTTTACTCATCTCGAGATCTTCTGCCAGAGTGTTTTTTGTGGAGAGACCGTGGTTATTTACAAAGTAGTCATGATCTTCAATAAACCCATGCATTCTTATATCAGTCTGAATATTATATCAGAAGAAATAGTGTCTCTGTTATCTGCATCATCAAAACAAGGTTTTGGTTTCTCAATACAACTTTTATCTTCTGAGTTGGCGTGCCGCTTTTGCTTTTTCACTGGTGGTGGAAGACTTGATCGGATGATTGGCCGTCGTTCATGGGTCACTTTTACCTCATGGCCCATTTTTAATATAGGGAGTGGGTTTGATTTACTTTGTGCACCATCCATAAAATGTAAATCACACACCCTTGTGTTATCACTAACGCTGAAAGGTGGGGCTGTTTTGATTAGCTGTAGCCATTTCTGTCGTAGTTCACTTCTCGTTTTCGCTGATGGTATTCGGAAGAATTTGCTGTTGCTGGTGCAACCAACATCACAACAATGGCGACCTCGTCTTGGCATGATTATTCTGATAAAATATCCAAGAGGGAAATCATTAAAAATATGTACATATCAAAGTGAAGATTGTTGAATGACATATTATTGACTCTTCAATCGTTTTTACAGTCTGAGGTTAACGACACCTGACACTGGTTAGAAACAGTAACACGCTAATCTAAGATAAAATGTAAAGAAAAATTTAAACAGAGATTTATTTATTTATTTAATTATGAACCAACAAGTAGACCAAGTTACGACAAATAGGGATGATGAAAACAAATATAAAGACAAGAAACAAACAAGTAAAAATAGATTACAATTTGTGTAAAAAAATCAAGTAGCTGATGTAAATTACATCTAAAATTAATATTATTACCAAAAATATCTGAATTTAGTTCATTAAAAATAGTATTAAAACAGTTTTAGGCTTTGAAGTTTGCAGGTGCATTCCGATGATAAGTAACAAAAATGAAGTATAACAAGTTTATTATGGGTGAAAACCCGCAATGACACGGCACGATTGCGCTATGCACACTATATAAAATTTTAGTACTCACCGACGAAATCGTCTGCCACGATCGGCGCGGGAAACCCGTCCTTCAAAAGACTACAATTTAGAAGTTTACTTGGAATCGTACATAAACAGTCTTCACTGCTTTTAATTATGACACCGCAACCGCCACTGCTAATGTTGAGAAAATGGAGCAAGACAGAACAAGACCGGCAAGATTGTTTTCACAATCAGCTGTTCAGGAACACCGATTGACCTCTACGCGTACAATAACAACAATGACGCAAGACTAGCTAATTACTCCCCCTCAAATGGAAGTCAACATATCCCACAGTGCAGTTCAGTTATCAAGATGGCGTTAACGTAGTGCTGACCTATACTGAGAGATTTTGATAATACATTGAAACTGAAAATACTTGCAAAAGATGAGTTCTTACTTACGTAGAAAAGTATGCGTTGGTAACAGCTCTGATGTGAACACTGTGAAGAACGTAAAAGCTCATAGCGAACGAGAATACCACGATGAGGGACAAGCATATGAAGATGAATACATCCCTAGCCATACGGGTAAAAGAAAGTAGCATGGGGCCAAGTTTTTCATGAAGGTAGAAGAAATGCATGGTCCGCAGTAAAGCAAAGGTCACCAATATTGGAAATATGCTATAAAAAGCAAATATAGATACGTTTTTCAGTATGATGGTAGCGACGACAAGACCAAGGACTGCGATGTCGATCATGTTCCATAAATCAGAGAAGTATTTCGCCGCCCCCTGGCAGAATAATTGTTGAACCTCCCCTAGGAGTAAGCCGGCTGTCCATATGTACAACAAAATTAACAAAAGAAACTGTTCTTCTGGTGAAAACACCTGAACTGGTTGACTTATAAGTACTTCTTTGATGACCAAGAGATTGAGGAACATGGCGTACGAAAACATGTGCATAGTGAACTTTGTCTTTGGTGACTTGATGAATCTTGAGAGGGGTGAACACGGGATGAAAACGTGTATGAGGGCCAGGATGGGTTGAAACGCTCCGCACATAATCAGCAGAAACATGGCGTAGGTAAGTTTCCAACATATCCCGGAATTCTCTGACCACAGAGGTTGACCGTCAATCCAGGCGGAGTGTATGACGTGTTGAGTTTTTGAGTCAGCAATGAACTGCGCACCAAAACACATAGAAAACACACATCAGTATTCATTATCCTACATCGTTGTATGAATTAGTATTATGCAGTCTTAAAATTATGGTAGCAACGGTTTTCCTTCATGTATATTGTCTGCACAAAACTTGAGAGACGATAAAGTCAAAAAAATAAAAATAAAGGCGTTATAACTCTATATCTAAATTTGTACTGGCTCATAAAAAAGTAAAATTAAACTTGCATATGTATGTTGCAATATCTTTTCCAAGTTTTTATATGTACAAAATACAAATTGAATCGTACACTCAAAACTTTTAACAGATAAATGAAACCTACTTTTGTTTTAAGGTGGAGCTGCATGTTGCCAACACAGTTTTTTTTCAAAGCAATGTTTCTCATCTAAGATGACAAGTAAACGCCCTAATACTATATATTTTCAAAAGGCAGAGAATCTAAAGTTTACTATGGTATCAATAGTTTACTCGAAGGATGAAGGGTGTGTTTATTTGGGGTAAAAAACTACAATTTTGGTATTAATGATAAAAATTCATTTAAGTCAAAAACTTAACACCGTTTTCTAAAATGCAATATTTATGCTCTAAAAGTATTAAAGGTTGACCTAATTTCCATGCTTATTATTTTTATGCCAAACTCTGCTTTGTGCAGGCCTAATTTGCATAATTGACACAAATTGTCGTTTCGAATGTTACTAAAACAGCTTCCATAGAGATTGTCCAGTTACCCTGAAATGTAACGAAAAAAGAAGGGAGTTCGATTTATTAGTTTGTAAAAATCGGAAACATGATATTTGCTTAGAATTTCTCCTTTCTTTAATGAAGGCAAGCATTTTTAATAAAAGGTCATGTCCATTGGAAGTATTAACTTTTTTACATCTATTGTCAAAACTTTGGTAATTTGTCCTACGCCAAGGGGGGGGGGGTTAGGCTTCTGGCCATTATTTTAGATATATATCAACATGATGGAAATATTAAGTTTCTAATAAAAGATTCGCAACACTTAACAGTTATGCTTGTGAATCGTCTTTCTCATAATTGAACCTTCATTAGCATTAACACAAATAATATTTGAACCACCATGGTTGTGGTGGTGATGGTGGTGGTGGTAACAATTATTATGATGGCAATTATCATGATCATAGATTTATTCCCCTTTAAGTTCACATGTTCTTCCTCTAGATGGGCCATTTGCTTACAACCAAAATCCTTTTGTTGACCACAGAGAGTCTTGATTTTGCTTTCTGCAGGAGGCTATTGAGGCTGCTGAGATTCATTGCAGAGCCCATGAGAATGGAGAAAGGGGTACCTCAATGTAAAGATGTACAGCACGTGATGATATATTTGTGATGATATAGCTGTACCGCCAATCAGATCTTAGTTGCACAAATATAACTAAGGGGGCTGTTTATATAATGAACTTGCCATTTGCAGCTTCTTAAACTTTGTTATCATTACCATAAATCTATCATGAAAATGCGCAATGACTTTCAATATTGTTTTAACCTGGTATCATCAATAAGCATTGCATGTTTCATCAACTTTGATCAAGTAAATCCTGGTATACATTCCTAATTAGGAGGAAGTCATTAAATAAGCAAATCAGGAATTGAGTGATGTAAAAATGCTTAATAATTTTGAACAATGTTGTATCATAGTAACTTCAATGTACATAGCAAGTTTCGTCAATTTTGGTCTGCTCAATCAAGATATATACCCTTAATTACGGCTGACATATTCTTGTGTGATCAACATTTCTAGTAAATCTAATCAAAATGTGTGCAACCATTCTCAATGTATATTCGTTTTTTCTAAAATCATTAATTATGCAAATAAGCAAAAAGTACGCAAGCCACACTCATCAAAAACTAATCAGTTCTTGCCGTTTGCTAACTAACTCTATGTACCAGAAACTAATCAGTTCTTGCCATTTGCTAACTAAATCTATGTGCCAGATTTGATTTTGATCTGATAAGCCATTTTTGAGATATCGGGCCAACAGACATACAGACAGACAGACACACAGGCAGACACACAGACAGGCAGACGGACAGACATCGCTGCGACATAAGCTCACGCGTGTTAACACGTGATGTAAACATTGTTTTTGAAAAGTACAAGAAAAGATCTATAATCTATAAAATTTTGACAAAACAGACGATATAAAAGGTTGTGATATTCAATCCAATAAAACTTTGAATCTGAAATTTGGTTGAAATAATAGCAAATTTTGTAAAATGTATTATTCTATTTATTCACACACTTTTTGTTTGAATTAAAAATGACAAAAAAAATCGAATTAAATTTTGATTTGTTCTATTGTGCAATAAGAATGGGTACAGTTCATTCACTTCATGAACTTGAAATGAATGGTTTTGATATATTGATTTTCAGTGATTTTCGTGAAAATGGTGACTTTTAATCGCCATTTTGTAGAAATTAAGCAAATTAAGCGAATATTTTTCATCAAGTTTTGATTTTTCTAATATATCGAAATTCAAAATTCCTTTATTCGAAAGTATGACAATATTGTCAATTTTTCTAATTGTACATCCTCAATACCATACATGTGCCTGTTGCATTTGCAGAGTTACAGCAAAGTAGGTCAAAGGTCACAAAAATGTGCTGTATACCGATCAATTTACAAAAGAAACAAAACTTCTAACTTTTGTATTTGCACCTATTAATGAGAGCAGATCAAAGGTCTTCCAAGGTCAACCAAAATTTGGAGAAAAAAGTTGTCTCTCACTGGTCATCATCCAACAAAAACCAAGACTATAGCCATTATAATTATTGAGATATGTGAAAGTAGGTTAAAGGTCATTCGAAAATTCGGAAAGTTTTCTTTGCTTACAGGTCAGAAACGAAAATTCTCGTCTTTTTAGTCGCTTCCATACATGAAAGTTGGTCAAAGGTCATTCTATTTCACATCAGTCATAATAAACAAAAATCAAAATCTAGGCCTTATTATTGCTGATATACATGAAAGTATGGCAAATGTCGTTCAACGTCATCTCAAATTTATGAAAGTTTTGTTGCAAACTGGTCAATAAAAAAGAAAAGAAACTCTCATCCCTTGTAGTTACTGAGATAGATGAAAGTAGGTTACAGTCATGAATAACTTCATTTTGGAGAAAATAAAATTTATCCCATACTGATCAATATCTAACCAAAACCAAACCTGCCATTGTAGTTACTAAGTCACATGAAAGTATGTTAAATGTCATCCCAGGTCATCCAACAAAGGCAAATATCGTGTTGCTGTCATCGTCCATTTGAGCTTAAATTGTGTGTTGATTCCGGTGATAAGGATTTTTAGTCCCCACGGACGATCACGCAGATATCTCAGACATGCCGTGGTCAATTTCTTTCAAACTTTGCACAAGGATGAAATTTGTTTCTTCGCTTCGATAAAGTGTGTATGTGCGATGTATGATAGTGAGCATCCGTGCGTGAGTGCTTCACGAACTCTACAACGTGTTGAGCGGTCTCAGTCAGAAAAATGTAACAACTTAGCCGGCTATTGAACCACTCTTTTTGGGAGTGGAGATTTAGCCGAGTGGTTCTGTCTGTGGCCTCTCAGCTAGACGACTGATGCCGTATGTTGTGGGTTCGAATCCGATTGAAAACTAGCCGTATATAGTACCCTACACCATTCAGATGCAGGTCGATTTGTTTCACAATGCGATCCAATTTGGCCGTGTTAGAGGACTTTTTAGTTTACACCTCCATAGACTCCCATGTATAAGGCAGTTCTCCATAGACTCCCATGTATAAGGCAGTTCTCCATAGACTCCCGTGTATAAGTCAGTTCTCCATAGGCTCCCATGTATAAGGCCAAGAAAAATAAAAATTTAGTTTCTCATCGTATTCATATTGCAAAAAGGATGCAGTGACAGTTTTTAGTCCCCACAGATGAAGTCCAGGGGGCTTATAGATGTGGTCATGTCCGTCCGTCCGTCCATCCATGAGTCCATCCATTCACGCAGATATCTCAGACATTTTGACAAAATGTCACGTGACCTCGGTGACCTTTGACCTCAATACATATATGTCCATAACTCAGTAACCCCAAGTGCTACAACCATCATATATGGTATGATGGGACACCTTATGACGCCATATATTGTAGCTCATTAATTAGGTGCATATCTAATTTAAGCGAGCCAATAGAGCTAGAGGTCTGATTTTTGGTATATAGGGATAAGTTAGCAAGACAATTTTTTTACAAAATGTCACATGACCTCAATGACCTTTGACCTAAACCATTCATATTTAGTATGATGGGAGACCTTATGAAGCCACATACTGTACCTCATTAATTATGCGCATATCTAATTCTGAGCAAGCCAATTGAACTGGATGTCTGATTTTTGGTATATAGGGGTAACTATAGGATAGACATTTTTTGACAAAATGTCATGTGACCTCGATGTCCTTTTACCTATGATATACGTTTATGTCAATAATTAAGTAACCACAAGTGCTATATCCTTTATATTTAATAGGATCGGAGACCTTATGACAACACATGCTTTACCTTATCAATTCTGCACATATCTAATTCTGGGCAAGCTATTAGAAATAGAGGTCTGATTTTTGGCATATAGAGATTAATTAGCAATACAATTTTTTCTCAAAATGTCACGTGACCTCGATGACCTTTGACCTTGATCATACATATATATGCATAACTCAGTAACCACAAGTTCTATACCCTTTAATTTTGATAGGATATTAGACCTTAAGATGTCACATCTTGTACCTCATTTATTATGCGCATATGTATTTCTTGGCTGGTCAATACAGCTAGAGGTCTGATCTTTTTTCCCGATTTAGAACCGTTACTTAGACATGCCTCATGTGTTTCAAATTGGGAACAACGACATAGACCTATGTGCCCATAGATCTCAACATATACACTCCAGTGATACTTCTTAATGACCACATTTCCCTGCCCCATCAAGACTAATACTCCTATTCCAAGTGGGGACTATGTCATTGTCAATGACTCCGCTGTAACTATTATTTTATGGGTATCTCAGGTTTTTGTAAATGTCAATATGCTCAACAAATCACTTGAGCGTTTTGAACGCATATCATAAACTTGCAATCACACCTACTGATAATGATATGAGCAAACTTTCAGTTCTCATGGTCTATTGATTCTTGAGAAGATTTTTTATAGATTTAGCTGAATTGTTTCGAAATATTGCGGCCAAGGACATATGACCGCTCGCTCCTTTATTTGTAATTTTAGTAGACCGAGTGGACGCATAGAGTCATGCACAAGTTCTCCCTATCCCTGGACAAGGTTTTGCGTTTCGTAGCGATACAAGTGGCAGTTTCTTAGAAAAATTTGAGAAAGAAGAAAAAAGAAGAATTATTCGAATGACACCAATAGGGGCCCTGCACAGCTGGCTTTGGTCCCAAAAGGAGAAGAGGAAGAGAACAATTCTAGGAAAACCAACGCACAAACAACTTTCCCCATAGAGCCCTATGGCCGTATAACTTTTCGCCGAGGCTACTGGGTAAACTTGGAGCTCATGCGCACATGGCTTACGACCTGACTTGACCCCCGCAATATCCAGCGAATTTCAAAATCAATATGTAAACAATGGCTACCGATGGCAAAACATTTTGCATTGTCCCATTGATAAAGGCAATAGAGAACAGACGGAAAGCCTCAACAGAAAGACTGCAGCAGTCGGATAACTACTTCCCAGCAGAGGGTCATCGGATTGTGCAGCGTGAAACAGTTTTTAAAGTTAATTGTGTGGTTGTATGCCGACGATTTGCCGTACGCGTACGTACGTACTGCCATGAGGGGGGGGGGGGGAGGGGTGTCGGAAAGGCCTAGACGGACGTGATCAACATTGTGGTGGCACTGACACACCTTCATGAGTATATTGGCATATAAGTTGACATTTGAAGGCCTTTTTAGGTTTTGTGTGCCACACACAACATAGACGTGTCAGCATGTAGATATGCTTCTCCTCAGAGGGTCTATCACCGCTCACCTCCTCCATTTCCTAGGTCAAACAGGCCGATCCTATTTGTCAAAAGACGGAAAATAGGCTATGCATAAAAGACCGTGCCATAATTTACAGTCGCGTTCCTGACTTGGTTGTGGGTGTAAATGTTAGGTGATGTATTCAGGTCACTGGGAAAATTAGCGGTTTCCACATGAAAAATCTCATTCATCTACTCCAGGTCCTCTAAAAAGGACAGAATAAATGCCCAGAAAACTTCGGAAAATCACAAGTTTTTGAGAGCTATTTTCAAAAATATGTAACTTACGAAAGAAATAACAGAATTCCACCGGGTTTTCACTCTTTACAAGGTTGTCTTTCTGTCTTGCGATTTACGCATGTGCAGAATGTTTTCCGCAAGTTGTTGATGCAGAATCGAGCGTGATTCCAAGACAAGCAAAACCTGTCTGCATGAGCCGATGGCGGCGCTCTTCAAAAAATGACGTCATTGCTCATTAACCTCCCCCCTACAGAAAGTTATACGGCTATAGGAAAGTTGTTTGTGCAACGGGAGGCTGTTACAACCGATAACGTATTAACTAACCGATAACGTATCAAACCAGATAACGTAGTACAAATTCACCGATAACATAGTAAATCAACCGATAGCGTAGTAACGAATCAATAACGTAGTAATTTTCCTAACCGATAACGTATCAACAAATTTACAGATAACGTATCAATGAACCAATAACGGATTGAATCAACGTAGACAAGTCAACCAATACCGCTTCGGAGCGATAGATTGATAACATGCACAATCGATAGATCGATCGATCGATCTATCCATCTATGTTTGATAGATGGTGGGTCGATCGATCGATCAATCTATCGATAGATAAATTGATTGGTAGATCAATCGATAGAACGAACGATCTATCAATTCGATAGAAAGATAGATTAATTAATTTCCGTTTAATGTTAAATTTCTGCAGCAAATCAATCGTGTTTTGACTGTTTTCATGGTAGTACGAACGATAAGTTGATCTAAATGTTGTTAAACTACTGGAATAGGTTTGGGAAGTTGTTTCTAGTCTTGTATAGTAGCTATACATTTAATCCTAGTTGGGTTAAATTCTAAGAGATAGTATAATTACTGATGAAACAAAAGCAGGGGAATGAGCGGCTGTTGGTTTACACAGATAACCCTCCCCAGAAAGAAAACTATTGTATTATGTATCGGCTACAATTCAGACAGAAAGTATGGTTGTAATAGCAAGATAAGAAACAACTTTCCAAACCCATACCAGTAGTGTAGCAACATTTAGGTCAAGTTAGTCGTTCGTAATGCAACAAAAGTTATACAAGCAAGTCGTGTGAATACTTTGCTTCGCATATAAATGTGATTGTTAAAAAGCATTTTTTAACAATGTAATCGGATCAGCTACAAAATGAAAGACCTTTTTTCCGTCGAGACTGATTTCTGGCTCTAACAGACCAATTGCAATGTCGCAATCACCGACAGCCGACATCGCAAATTTCGCACACATATTGGATACATCACCTATAGAAATAACTGCGTATTGGTGATTAACCAAAGAATATTAATGATTTAGTCGTACAATTGACAATTTTTCATGTCATTAGAAATCTCCATCGGGTGTATTTGAAAAAGGTAAGCATATCAGTGATTAATATGCAGGAACCTAATATAAATGTATGAGTATCTATTATCTAATATAAATGTATGACTCTTGTAAGGCCAAGAAATATATAAAGTTTGTTTCTCATCCTAGACATATTGCAAAAACGATGCGGTGATGGGGATTTTTTTCTCAATTTTTTTATTCTTCAACAACTAACAAGAACGCGCAAAAAACATGAAAACGACATAGGAATGCACGCAGAGATAAATGACTTTTAATGCAGCAATGCACAGTTTTGTCAGTTTAATGTAACAGTGACATGTGTATACAGTTCTGAATGGAATGTTAGTGTCAGTTATTTTAATTACAGTTCTGTTTTATACAGCATTGTATTATGTACTGTCGTTACGTAAAGGTTGACGTGGCGGGTCGGAATTGACGCGCGCGAGGATGAGAAACAAACTTTTTTATTTTTCTTCACCTAAGCGTTTTTTTTTTCTATCAGCACTAAACTACATACGACTACTCAATAATTTGTAAGATGTCTTCGAATCCTACCCAAAATAAGATGCGACTTGGCGTGAATCATGACAGAAAGGATAAAAAGGAAAAAAAGGCAATATGTCTACAAAATCTGCTGACTTGGCTTGCTTACAGGAGTAACTTGAAAAATTAATGAATTCTGATTATACGGAATTCAATTGAACAATGAGTCCATATTTACCTGTAATTCGGTCCCAGAATGAGAGTTACATTGTAAAGACTTATTGTCATTTTGATACACTAAAGTTGTAAGTAGCGAAATTTTATGATTGGTCATGTTGAAAACGTTTTCCAATTCCTCCTAACTTAGAAAGTGTGTCGTTTAAGACACTCAAATATGTGTTGTAGCTTGGATTCATCCTGCAGGAATACTAATTGATTAGTTCGCATTTCCAAATTGATGAAATTCGATTCGTGATGTCTGAGTAATATCACGAATCAAACAGTATACTCCAAGTAAAAGTTACTCTGAAGGTGTAACTGACTGATTATCAGTGAAAAAAAGAAAGATACAACACTCATTAATAATCAGTCAGTTTCTATTTATTAATACTTTATCTGTCGGTTGACAATCTATTTGTTGACTTGATGCATTATCAGTTGATTGGAATCTTTACTCTTTGAGTTGGCTAGGTTATTGGTTGATTTGATACACAATTGGTTGATTCAATACGTCATCGGTTGATTTGATACGTTATTGTTCATTTGGCTACATTGTGGGTTGATTTGATACACTATCTCTACATTTATCTATCCGTCGATCTATCTATCTATCCATCGAAATATATATGCATAGCAATCTTTCTATCAGTTGAGCAATCGATCAATTCATTCGATCACTTAATCGATAGAGAGATCGATCGATTGATATATAAAGGCATTGATCGATCAATCGGTGGATCTATCAATTGACTAATGGATTGATCGATCGATCGAGGATAGATCTATCTCTATTAAATTTAATCCCATGAATCACTTGATCCAATACATTATCAGTTGATTTGATACGTTATCAGTAAATTTGTTGATACGTTATCGGTTAAGAAAAATTACTACGTTATCGATAAATTTTTACTACGTTATCGGTTAGAAAAAATTACTACGTGATTGGTTCGTTACTACGTTATCCGTTTATTTACTACGTTATCGGTAAATTTTTACTGCGTTATCGGGTTCGATACGTTATCGGTTAGTTACTACGTTATCGGTTGTAACAGGGGTCACGCCCGTATGGACTTGAGCCTCTTATAATATGGTTCGTGAACATTTACCATTTTCTGTTCCTTGTCAATTGATTTACGCAGGATATTCCAATCTCCTTTATCCCAGTATCTTGTCTTTGACTCGCTAGGGTTCTTTAACAAGCTCAAAACTGTTTCCTCGTCCTTGCAGAGTTCCAACAATTTGACGGTGAAGTTTTCAACATGGTTCGCCAGCTTTAAATAATCTTCCTATGTAATGTAGAAATAGTAAGTTCGATGTTTCAGAAACTAAGGTAAGATGTATAAGAGAAAACCAAACAGAACACTACATGTTCTACATTTTATGATCGTTCACTCCTCTTACACCAATATCCATTAGCTGACATATCAGAGAAGTTGGTATGTCCTCTTTACCCATTAATTGTGTTATAATTGTCACTATCTGAAGCTACGTTGTTCTGACGTTAATTTTAAAAGTCAAGGTCATATTAAAACAATATAAGCTACTTACACTGAAAATCATGTGTATCCCATTTGATGTTGACATATGTCTTAACAAGCTTGAAAGATTGAAAGCTGACAGAAGTGGATTTGCACTGGTGAGACTGATATACGCAGGGCTGGAAATTGCACCGTACAACTTCAGTCTGTGTAAACTTACTCTTATGTCTTCATCATAAGCTGAACCGATGTGGAAAAAATGCTAAATTAAGGTCATGCTCATACATAGATACATAGATACATACATAAGTACATATATACACTCTCGTAAAGTATATGATGTACTTACCGATGTAGTGCACACACACACACACACACACACACACACACATATATATATATATATATATATATATATATATATATATATACGCTTACGATACGAGCCACTCATTTTGGTGGTTTGACCTCTTTGGACATATACAAATTATATAACTACTTTTGATCTCTTTTGATCTTTCTTTTTTGCGCTCTTGTTACAATAATATGTAGGTATATTATCTTTCAGGGTACTTAGGTTATCAGTGTGAAGAGGTTAATACATTTTCAGTTAGGTTTGAGTGCGATTTCTATTTATGTTTGATAAATGTTCAGTAATAGTCAGTTGATTTATACATAAGGTCCCTTAACACGCACAAATGGCTCGTTTGGATTTCAGGGTCATTTAATGCACTTATATGCTATATTCATAGATAAGCGGCCTCTGACGTTGTTGTTTGAACGAAGAAAAAAAGAAGTGGCCATGAACATGTCTTCAAAGTTTCCCCCTACTTTGATGGTAATTTCAATGGTCCCATTCTGACTTGCTCTTACGCATGATCACCTCCATCAAAAACACAGACTCCTGGTTCATTAAAGATGACTGGTCCCTAAGGACACGAATTGTACTGATATTCAACGTTAATATTATACGTGAAATCGCTAGCAGGCCCTCCCTGAAAACTTAGTAGTGACAGTATTTTAACTTATTTCGGCATAATTGGTTCGTCAGTTCGCCTTGAGGCCTTCCTGCGCAGACTTTATTGAATTAATTCATGATGGCTATGTAGTCGACACAGGTGAATGTTGTTTATACCTCAGTCGCATCATAAATGTGATATACTCATTTGCAGAAATTATGTACACATTTGTGCCGACAGAGACAAGGTTATCCTTTTTGATAACGCATATGGAATGTGCTGCACACGCTCGATCGCGCGTATGGAAACCAAAGCCAGAGGCCGGGCTAGGGTGATCCGTGTGATTGTCAGCCTTAGACTGAAATGAGATCATCCTTCTATGAAATTCAGATCATATGATATCGCTTTGGTGTGTGTTCGCAGAAAATAAAGTCACACAAACAAATAGCTAAACCCATTTAATTGTAATGTGCACTGGGAAATTTTACTCAATTATTCAGCCCTGTGAAAATGAAACAAGTGGAATTTTTGAGGGTAGGAATTAACATTAAAGCGGGCTTACAGTATGCTGTTCAAAATGCTTTGTAAACATGGAGAAATCCTGGAATGTACAGCAGTGTACAATATTTTCAATTTTTATTAGGGTTCATGCCTTCCCTTTATTCAGTTACATTGATTAATAAATAATGTACTCCAAACTCAGTTCGTTGTACACTATGTTTCTATATAGGCGATATTCATTTCGTGAAGGATTAAATAGTCTGCAGTCAATCAAAGAAAAAAACAAAAGGCTGTGAGAATCACGCGCAGAGGTTAGTGACATAGAAAGAAGCCCTTTCAGGCCTGAAGTCATTACAAAGATATTTTATCTGCAGTGTATTACTTAATAACATTTGTAAAGTTTAATCTGCGGGCAGTTCATATTTTCAACAATACAGAACTATGGCGTATAATGTAACAGCTGTATATAAAGGATCACGTCTACAAAGTGATAGTTGGGCCTTAAGTGGGCTGGAATTATACTCACCCATATCACTATATCTGGTGCTTGACATTCTTGCGTTGGTAGTAAACTTAGTATATTCACTGTTAGGGAGCTCCAACAATGAGCTGATAGGTCGTGATGAATATTCAACAGTCCGATGGTGTAATCAATCATCCGTATTATTTACAAATACTCTTTTCTAAATATTCACCTTTAACTGCGACTTTCACATACTGACGATAGCATAGCACTAAGTTAAGCATCCATACACGCTAAGCTGATTTCCTTTCGATGCACATCGGTAATTGTACTGTAAGAGTTAGTCTCTACTACCCGTACTTTTGTTCTTTCTGAGCAACAGGCATCATACCCACCTTTCAAAATGGTGTGGCCCAGCGAGAGAGACTGAGCACAATCGAGACAACTGTTCGCGCACATTTAGGCAGTCGGTGGTCGAATGAGTTGATGCTAACTTGAAAAGTGCAGCTCCAGTAAAGAGGTCCAGGTGATGGTTCATAAGGTTTTGGTTCGAATCAGAAAGAGATTCCACGGATGATCGGTATCTTACTCTTAAACGCGGTTGAACGTTTGTCAACCTTCAATTTTTCTTGTGTACCAAAGCAGAGGGGCACACGCTAACCTGCACCAGTCATCAACATGTCAATAGGTGAGTTTATGATTTTTTTTACGTTATGATCGTGAGCATGACTAGGATAAGGGGCGAAGGCAGTCATATAATCAAATGTACATGTATGTATATCAAAAGTATTTAAGGTTGAAACAGTTCTAACGTAAAAGAAGGTATCTGTCGCATAGGAAAGGCCCTGCATTTGTAACAGAGCAATATGTATTGAATTGAAGATTTATCTTATATCAAACGAAGAACATGTGACATAAACCAGGCATTCAGAAAGTCACATGGCTGATTTACGCATGCACATACCATGACCAACATTGCGCAATATCGTGCTGAAACAACTTCTCCTGAACGATCGTGACTTTTAAAGCTAGTGTAAATGTGTTTTTACGAATATTGTCGCTCTTCATATCAAAGCTATTGCGTTAAGCGTCATCAGGCTATTGTTCGAGGAAAGTCATGATGTACAAAGCCATTGGCAATTAATTCTACAGCTGGCCACGTCTTCTAAAGCTCTTATGACACTGTAGTTTCTAAAGGACAGAAATCATAAACGATCATTCGTGAGGAACATTGAATTAAATTCGTATCGTCAAAAGCTAAACATTATGGAAAAAGATGGAAAGACCATGGCACAAAATGATAAAAAGACTTACCAGTGTTGGCCTCTGACAAGTTCAACATGATTTATAACCTGCTGTGCCGGCAGCAAAGGAATTCAGTGTCGGACAAATGAACTAATTCTTCCTCTGCAATACCGCTCCAATTTTTGCTTATTTCGATTTTTTAAATTCCGTAAAATATCCCCGCCACACACGCCATGCACACCTTCGTTTTTTACAATATTTTATTTCAAAGAAAGTCTGTTTTCAAGGAAGAATAATTCCACGATTGTAATGTTGTAATAGGCTCTGACTCATACAAATCTAATGGAGACGGCCACTTGCAGTGCGAACACAATATCTTTTGAAACACGCATTTTAGAGTTAATCGTTGTCCCCTTGATGGATATGTAAAATAAATTTAAAAAAAAAGAGGAGGAGGAGACATAGTGCCTCTCGGATTTTCAAGTTAATCGTTGTCCCCTTGATGGTTATGTAAAATAAATAAAAACTAAAGAGGAGGAGATATGGTTGCTCTCGGAATAACTTTTTTTGCTAAAATTATCTCCTGTTTATCCAGTTTATGAACGTTTTAGCGATGACATGGCAAGTAATTTATATTCCGATCATTGGCTTCTGGTCGTGAGAACGCGTCATATCGGGGCGTCAGTCCATCATGTGGAATTTGTAGAATTTTCCACGTTTCATGACGCGGGTATGTTGAAATAGGAGAATTAATGAGAATGGAATCATACCTTCACTAGAGTAATGATAGAGATATGTCAATAAAATACTGTCCAATATCACCCAGATAATATTTCAGGTTATATCAAATTGTTGTGTAAAACGTGTTTGGGTACTGATAAAGAGGCTATGAAGATAGACATTGAAGTAAGTCATAACTCATGTCGACTGGCGAGGTTTTGAAGCCTCAACACTTAAAGGTCTCTGCATGTATAAATTAATAAGGTCAGTGCCAACGACAACTGACACGTGCGTTGATTAGATCATTAGGCCCCATTCCATAAGTTGGGTAATTATTCGTACATTTTCTTCAAAAATGTCATCACAACCGTTACGAAATCGCAGTACCATGTAATGAGGGCAAGGTGTGGTTGTACCTATTCTAAATATAATCGATTTATGTAAATGAAAATATGGCCGCAACATACTATGTGAAATTGATAAGCGAAGGGAGATGTAGTTCCCATATACAATAATGATAATTTTCACAACAATTATGCGACTTATCAGGTATCCATGAAAATCGACCAACATGATTTAAAAAAAGAAAAAAAGAAGAAAGAAAGCGTTTTCCATCGATACTTAATAGTAGAGTCCAAGTACGGTCAGCTAACATCTGTGTCTTTAGTGAAATGTTGACTTGCCTGATTCAATAACACTTTGCTTATATTACTTTGGAGTTGCATTGTCAAATTTTGAAAATGTAGAGAATTGACCCCGTCAAAAAGCTGTGAAAGAGTGTTTACGTCGTCGAAAATGTCAACTACGTAGCAAGGAAAATTGAAGTCGCTAAGCTCAGATGAATTTCACAATTTCACTCACTTAGCGACTTCTATTTTCCTTTCTAAGATGAATGTTTCAGACAGTTAAACACCCTTTCATAGCTTACGTACTCTCAACAACAACAGCTGAGAGAGAGAGAGAGAGAGAGAGAGAGAGAGAGAGAGAGAGAGATCAAAAACGCTAGTACTTAAGTAACTTTTGTTTTATTAGTTTGGATTGTCACTTGGGCAAACATCTCGAGAGGGTTATTTGCTATTTTGTTTGCATCATTGAAAGAGAAATTTGAAGTTGACCCGAGTGAGGTTGAGAATGCCCATCGCGAGCCACCGCGGCGCCATCTTGACCGACGAAACCTGCGTAATACACCGCCTCGACCACTTCTGGTGAAGTTCATGTATCGTCAAACCAGACAGAAATTCTGAGAAGATCGCGCAGAGTGCTTGAAGTTTCCGGAATCCGTGTTAAAGAAGATTTATGTCTTCAGGACTATGAGAAGAAAAAAGCGTGGAAAGCTTTTGAGGTTTTTTGCTGAACAGCTTGCGAGTGTTTTCAGTAAATTGTTTAACTGGTCTTTGAATGATTATACAGTACCAACTATTTGGAAAAACTCCATCATCTGCCCTATTGCCAAAATTTTGAAACCCACTTCCCTAAATGATTATCGTCCAGTAGCTTTAACGTCGAGTATAATGAAATGTTTTGAATGTATCGTTCGCTGCAAACTTCTAAAATACTCAAATCCCTATCTTGACCCGTACCAATTTGCTTACCGACACGATAGAAGTACACACAATACCACAATCACACTGTTGCATCACGTGTACACTCATCTCGTTTATAGATTTCTCATCAGCCTTTAATACAATTCAACCCCATTCATGGCGTAAAAAGTTCTTAAGTTTAATGTCAACGTATTCTTTGGATCGTTGATTTTCTTGTAAATCGCTCTCAAAGGGTTCGCTATGAGTCAACCTATTCAATCTCTCGGTCCACCTTTACTGGGGCTCCACATGGTAGTGTTCTTTCCCCGATTCTATTTACACTTTACACAAATGAATGTCATGGTAATGAATCTACTCCACTTGGCAAGTATTCTGATGACTCTGCGTTAGTAGATTTATCGAACTCTGATACCACCTACTTTGGTGAAGTTTAAATTTTTTCGAAATGGAAAACTATCTTGATTTGAATGTGAAAAAGGCAAAGGAAATGGTTATTGATTTCAGGACAAAACCAACAGCCATTCCCAGTCTTTTGATGAATGATGATACAGTAGAAAAGGTTACTACATAGTTTACAAATATTTAGGTACCATCTTAGACAACAGGCTCACTTTTAAAGCACACATTGATTACATTAACTCAAAGTGTCAGTCCAGGATTTATTGCCTTCAGAAGCTCAGATCACTCAGTGTCAATTCTGCAATCTTAAAAACGTTTTATCCTTGTTTTATCGAATCCATGTTTACATTTTCATTTTTAGGCTGGTTTGAAGGTTTGACTTTGTGTGGCAAAAGCTTTCTAGGTAGAATTGTTAATATATGTAGCAAGATTGTTGATGTGCGGCTGTTAAATCTCGATGATCTATATAAGAAGGAAAAAGAGATTTTAAATGATCAAAATCATGTCTTAAGTATATTTTTGAGAACCTGCCATCCGGCTGTCGTTTACGGGTTCCAAAGTATAGAGCTGTGAGAACGAAGCTGAGTTTTATTCCAAATTCAATTTCAATTTTAAACAAGTCAAATTAGGCTAATGTCCAGCCTCAGTTCTATACCTTTGTGTATTGTGTGTGAGTGTGTTTGGTGTTAAGAACCACATGTAAATTTCTGGAGAGGAGATAATAAAGTTTTTCCGAATCCGAATCTAAATCTGCCAACAATGAACAAAGCGAATGCAGAAGGCAAGCGCGTGAAATTTCACGACGGAAAAGTTTTCATAAACGGTCGAGTGTATAATCTAGACTGTGAGTCGAAGAATGCAGTTTGAATCTGCTTTCGGATTCGGTAAACGATAAATAATGTACTCTCTGACTTTTTTTTCTGTTTAAGGTCTCTATCACAATATAGTTCTCGTTCACAATATAGTTTCCACGGACGTCAGTGTTGAAATTAAAAATTTCAATGAGAAGCTTTATTCCTCCTCTGTAAAATATGAAGAAGGCTATTCTGGGTTGCATAAAATATTTTACAAAACATAGATATTCCAAAATTGGAGGTTGGGCAGATTGGATCCTGTGAAGGTATGATAACGAAGGATGAAGCTTGGCAAGCAAATAAATTGTTTGCTACTAATAAAACTCCCAGAAATGAAGGCCTTTCTACTGATTTTTACAGGTTTTTATGGCCACTTGTAAGCAATTTTCTAGTGAATTCTTTAAATAACGCATTTCATACTTGGTCACTTTTCTTTTTCTCAAGACAAGGTGTAATAACTTTCCTAGAGAAACCGGAAAAAGGTGAAAGATGTATTAAAAACTGGAGGTTCATCTCTCTGCTTAATGCGAATTACAAAATTGCTACAAAGTGTTTGGCTAAAAGAATGGAAAGAGTTCTTCCCACTATTATTTATGAGACACAGACCGCTTTTGTCAAAAATAGATTTATTGGGGATATATCTGTCAGACTTATCGATAATATTTTGGATTATACAGACGTCTGATACAAATGATGTTCCCAGGGCTGTTGTTGACAATAGATTTTGAAAAAGCGTTTGGTAAACTTGGGTGGCTTTTTGTTTGAGGCACTCAAATCTTTTAAATTTAGTGAAGGTTTTATACATTGGATTAAATGTCTTTATTCAAATATCTCCAGTTGTGTTATGAATAAAGGAGTAAGTACAGGCTATTATAGTCTTTCACGTGGGATGACTTTTCACATCCTTGGAAATTTTTCTTGAAAGAGAAATTCAAAACGGTAGGCGGTATCAGTGTGCTTTTGAAATGTAATTTTGAAATTAAATTATTGCCTTTCTCTTTGTCAGATTTCGTAAAACGTTTGCTTACAGCATGGAGAGAATTAACTAAGGGGACTAAGTCAGGTAATCAGTGCATATGGAATAACCAACACATTTTGATAAATGGTAATCTGTGTTTTATAAAGAATTTTATGATGCTGGACATTTTTACGTAGGTCAACTTTTTGATAATGCAGGCAATATTTTGTATCGAAATACTTTTGGGAACAAACTTCCACAATATTCCTTTCTGAAATGGTGTGGTATTATCCATTCGTTACCAAAAGAATGGAAAAAGCATAGTGACATGTCTAGATTTAACGCTGATGATATGAATGAAAATGATTATAATATTAATATTTTAGATGTTTCATTACATTTACTTCAGTGTAAAACTACAATTCTTACTCCAAGCATTATTTCTAAATTGTTTATGGTACCAACATCACAGCTTTATTATGATCATGGATAAGGTATATCTTCTGAAAGTTGGACCTAACTATATCGATTACCTTTTAGAATCACACTCGGTGTCAAGCTTAGAGCTTCCAATGGAAATTGACCAAGAACATTCTTATGACAAACAGAAGATTGCATAAAATAATTTCATCTAAAGTACCTACCTCAAATTGTACCTTTTGTCGAAGTGATAACTAAACTGTTATAAATTTGTTTTATGATTTTGAGGTAGCTAAGAAATTTTGGTCTACTCTTTTCGAAACATGGGGAATATATTTTCACTGTACGAATATTGTATCAGCCAGAGTCATTTTGTTAGGAGATCCCGCATTAGCAAAGCTGTTAAATTTCGTTTATTAGTTGCCAAGAGATAGATATACATCAGTAGATGTGAAAATAAAACACCAACATTTGTCAATTTCAAGTCCTTTATTTTCAACATACAAAAAAATTGAACGTTACATTGCTATTCGAAGGAGTAAACTTGACAAATATATTAATAAGTGGGGAGACATATTACCAGTATTGGAAAAATCTTAAGACTTTTCAAATTTTCTACCTTTTTATTTACGAACTGTATACATTTTAGGTCCAGTAAATTGTGAAGTATATTGTATTTTCTTTCTTTTTGAAGACTGCAATAAAAAAAAATTTAGGGGTGTATTTTAAACATTAAGTCATTCTGTGTTTTGATGAAATCGTTGTCATGTCAGCTGTAAGGTAGGAATTTCAAAGTGCCAATTTTAAAGTTTGAATACAGTATTTTGAATGACCTGTAAATGTTTTCCACACTTTCTGTGCGTAAGAAGATGTCCAGAACTGTTGCACATAACTGGATGTCAATCATTAATATCAGTAATTCAAAAAAACTTTAGACTTGCCAGCCATCTAATGATATCTCCTGAGATGCCATAGAGAACTATTTTATAAGTTGTAGCCAAATCTAATGTGCGCAGTGTCTGAGAGGACCTTTTCTTTTAACATTGAAACCATGAAAGCACAGCTAATAATGACTTATAATGCCTTTTGTTAACTGTTATTTTAGTAATGAAAAGAGCACTATTTTACAGAAATCCTGTGACACAAAGACAAATAGTTGCATCTATGCGAACAAAAATATCTTGTCAGTTTTTTCTTTCTAAAGTATGTCACTGTCTGTGTATAGAGTATATATTGTGTAATATTAGGGCATAGTGCTTTCCTATGCTGATTCTCATAAAGAAAACAGAAAAGTATCAGCACTTTGTCACATTTTTCATATGAGCTGTAGATTTCATAATGATTAGTACGCTTTGCAAAACAGACTTTTTATTTGCCGAGATCACGATATTCTACAATATATCTCTTATATATATATATATATATATATATATATATATATATATATATATATATATATATATATATATATATATATATATATATATATTTGATTATAAAAGCTACGCAACCGAAGGGCGCGCCTAAAAAGTACAACTGAATAATGAAATTCGTGGCTGACACGATGCATTTTAGGAAAGTATGAGCCTGTCCAAAAACACACTGAACCCCTAAAAAAATCGTGACTCCCCATCACCAAAGTCAAAAACAGGGTGAACCCCATGGACCACCATCCCCGCCCCCCGAACAGGCTGAAGAGACTGACCAGTCCCTAAGCAGGGCCAGAGCGAGACCATTCTCAGTATATGCATGCCTATCAAACATGTTACAGTTGTCTAATTGTTGATTGTACGCTTTCAGCACAGTGACGACTTAGGAATTTTCGCCGTTTATCTCGATAAATCTCGCAAGGGAGCGTTGAGTTATTCTGCTCAGACCGGGCTAATCATAATCGATGAAATCGTGAAACAGCGATACTGCGAAATAGCGAAATGAAGAAATAGAGAAACTGAAAAATGAATAAATCAATAAAAAAAAATGATTAATGCGATATATAACATTGCCAGTGAACCGCCCTTACAGAATAGATTACAATGTAGCGAGATATTCGTAGACGTACCGAGGAAAGATTGAGTCAACTCTCTAATCCCAAAGTGAGGAAGAGAGTATGGTTAGGGAGAAAAACCGATATTTTGGGGAAAAGAAAATAATACAGGGGTGGTCTTATGACGGAAAGTAAGAGTTCCTTATAAAGTTGCATGGATAACACCTGGTAACCGGAGGAAAATCTTAATGACGGGGCATTGATAAGTTTACAGTGCAACCCGGTTCCAATATCTGGTGCGCTAAATTATAAAGTCTGGATCAGGCGACAATTTAAAGACACCTAAAGAGAAATTGACAATGGAACGCGTTGCACACAGTATTTGCAAAATAAAGTTCTTCGATACACAGTCCTGCGAGGTTCATTATTTGGACAACTCCATTTAAATTTGTTAATTACCCTTTTACGTAAGTTGGAATGTCTTTGCCCCTTGATATGAATGTAAAGTTTATTTGACGGCCATAAAACATACCCTAGGAGATAAAACGTGCAGAAATATTATTTTGATTTCGAAGTATTTCACGACACGTTAGATGAGTATGCATGTTAGGCTTCCCCGTTCAAAAATGCCAGTGACTAATAAGATGTAGTGCTTTGATTTTACCAGCGTTAATGATTTTTCTTTGGCTTTTTGATAGCAATACATGATTTAGTTCGCATGAATCGGCATTGTCATCTTTTACTCTCTATTGAATGGTCGGACGAACAAGGGAGGATAATTCCTATATTATACCATGGTCACATACGACCAAGGCTCCTGAGGAGGCAACAAGCTCATTATACTGTGTATGTTCATCATGGAAGTATTAAAATTGAAGTACAGAAAAGTACTCTTCTTCCGCTGTGAATTAGCAAACGGACATGTTTAGAACAAATCAATTGTCCTTCATCAATGTCCACACTTGATCTGACAGAAAGATCCAAATGCAGGCAATAAAACAGCTGGAGGTGTGAACAAACTCGAGGAGTGAACATGTTTCATTGTCACAGAAAATGTGTTAAGTGTGGACATTGAACTGTCCACTGACTTTCTGGATGTCACCATGGATGGGTGGTATCTCATATTTTCAACATTGGTATTGAGTGATGGATTGTTTACATTAATGTACATGGCCTCTAATAACCTTCTTTTGTCCCACGTGTTGTTCTTTGTCGATGACTTTGACTGACAAAGAAGACAATTCTGAAGGTTTGTATTTACTTTCTGAAATATTCTTATTTATAGCAGATTGATCTTTTTTCTTGTGTTCTTCAAAGCGTTCACTAAGGGGTCTGCTGGTCAACCCTATGTAATAGGCATTGCACCCCGTTGTTGCACAATCTATTTGGTAGATGACATCTTTCATGTTCTCTTTGTTATTTTTATCTTTTGGTTTGAGCAGGATATCGCGAAGTGTGTTGCTGATTTTGAAGTATGTCTATATCCCTTTCTTTTGTAGTCTATTCCTGATTCTTTCACTGGTGCCTTTGATGTATGGTATCACGATGAAACCTTGCTGTTATTGTGTTCTTGGTTGATGGGCATTTTTAGCTCACGTGTGTAAACACGTGGGCTAATGTCATAGCGATGTCTGTCTGTCTGTCCGTGTGTGTGTATGTTAGTGTGTGTGTGTGTGTGTGTGTGTGTGTCTGTCTGTTTACACGATAACTCAAATACGCCTAAACGGATTCAAGTCAGATTTGGTACACAGGTACCATATGCTACTTGCAACAACTGATTAGATTTTGGTTAGTATGGCTTGCATATTAATGAAGTTATGCGATATCGTTTTTATTCCCGTACAATGGTTTCCCTGTGGAGACGGTAATGACAGTGTAGACATATATCAAGAAATACTGCACAAAATTTCATGAAACTTTTCACAGATGGCAATCTCAGAACATTATGATGATACTGTGAGTGTCATGTCAATTATCTTCTCATTTGCATATTTAATGAACTTTCGTTATTAGTGAGATAACTCTGAAATTCCTGCACCAAACTTGATGATACTTGCAACAAATATTGATCTGATATGTATCTAATTATACTTAGAAGTATTGGGCAGTGTCAAGTTAATAAATAGCTCATTTGCATATTTTACTGAGTTTTGTAATTAGCCACATAACTCCAATATAACTTCACCAAACGTGATGAAATCTGCTGCAGATACTGATCCGACTAATATCTTACTGTAGTGTAAACCATTTAGTAGTGTGAATTTAATTAAGGGTTCATTTGCATATTTAATGAACTTTGTAATTAGGTATATAACTCTGAAATTACGGCACCCAAGTCAGTGAAATTGGGTACAGATATTGTTTTGATTACTATCTAATTGTACTGAGAAGCATTTGGCAGTGTCAAGTTAACAAATAGGTCATTTGCATATTTTATGAAGTTTCGTAATTAGTGATATAACTCCAAAATAACAGCACCAAATGTGATGAAATCTGCTGCAGATACTGATCCGATAGATATCTAATGGTGGTGTAGAGCATTTAGTTGTGTGAAGTTAATTAAGGGTTCATTTGCATATTTAATGAACTTTGTAATTAGTGATATTACTCCAAAATTACAGCGTTAAATTTGATGAAACTGCTAGAAATGTTGATCTGATAAATATCCGATTGTACTGAAAAGCATTGATCAGTGTCAAGTTAATAATTAGCTCATTTGCATATTTCATGAAGTTTTATAATTAGTCATATAACTCCGAAATAACTGCATCAAATGTGATGAAAACTGCTGCATATACTGATTCGACAGATATCTAACTGTGTTGTAAAGCATTTAGTAGTGTAAAGTTAATTAAGGGTTCATTTGCATATTTAATAAACTTTGTAATTAGGTATATAACTCTGAAATTACGGCACCAAATTTTGTTAAACGTGCTACAGATATTGATTTGATAAATATTTAATTGTGCTATGAATCATTGAACAGTGTCAAGTTAATTTAGAGTTTATTTGCATATTTAATGAACTTGCTAATCAGTGACATTACTCTAAAATTACAGCATTAAGGTGGTTGGAAAGGCTAGAGCGTCAGTTATAAATTTCAACAAAACTATTAAAATATAAAAGTAGTCAACATTCTCTGTGGAATAAAAAAAACTAGACATTTGGGCACAAAGGCATTGCAGAGTTATAGCCTGTTAAAACTTCTGTAAAACTGACCAAATAAGAAGAAGCTGAGGGGTCCTTAGTGTATTAACTATGGTAGAGGTCCCCTAGCTTTTAATAAAATGTTTGAAAAGGGAAAGTCATTATTTGCTGTTTTTCAGGAAAGTTTGTCAAGGCGGTGCTGGCATTCAGAGTAAGTGACTACTATTGTAAATGCATTTGTAGATTCTTTGAGTGTCAAAGAGGTGTCAAAAGAGAGATTAACCAAAAAAAACTGCTCTATGACTTCAAAAGAGGGGTGCAAATGTGGCTTGTTTTCAACATTTTTGACAGAATAACAGTTTTCCTACATAATTGTATACCAATTTAATCCAACTTTGAAATGAGATATGGACATGGAATTTTACAGCCTATTAACAAGGTTACAGATAAGATTTGTAAGGCACAATTTTCCTGTATTTGAAGTACTTTTTGAAAAATCACATTTTGAAATTTGAAAGAATTTTTAATAATTTTTTGATATATAAACCCATGTGAAATCATAAAAACAAATTTTATTTACAAATCCTGCCGTACAAATCTTACAATAAATAGTGTCAACATATTTATAACTAATTTGGTAATATTAATACTATCCAATTATTATTAAATTCAAATATGTAAAAAAAATATGAAAAATTAAATTTAAATATTTACTGGTGTCATATTTCAAAATCATGGCTGCAAATATACAATTTTTATATTCTTTGGAGAAAATATTAACTAAGGGAGTTATACTGAAAATTTGAACTAAATATCTTGATTCTAACACTTGAAACTTGACATTAACTCTGAGAAAAGAATTGGTGCAAAAATAGCCTTTCCAACCACCTTAAATTAAATAAAACGTGCTACAAATGTTGATCTGATGGATATCTAATTGTCCAATGAAGCATTGAGCAGTGTCAAGTTAATTAACAGCTCATTTGCATATTATATAAAGTTTTTATAATTAGTGATTAAACTCTGAGAGTACCGTGCGATGTTGAAAAAACCTACTGCATATAGTGATAACATATATCTTATTGTTCTGTGAAGTGTACTACTATTAATGAACCTGTTGTAAAACACGTGAGCATATTCAGTTCATATCTGGTCTTGTTTTTGGTCGATATGATGGTACTTGACTTTGATCTGGCCCATGTCGAAAAACCATTCTGTTTTAAAACATGGCATATATGTTTATATTCCTTCTATCTGTCTTCTTGAATTGATGATGGCAAAAACTCTATATCTATGTATCAGAACAATAGTACCAAGCCATTATCTACATCATAGTCATAAGTTCCATTGTGAAAACTCGATATGACAAAAATCAAGGCTTCAGGAAAACGTGTATCTCAAGTCTAAAAAGTGATAGTAATACCTAAGTCAGGCCGGAATTACATTCACCCACATTGCTTTATCCGGTCTTCAACATTCATGTGTTGGTGTTAAACTTAAATAGTGAATGTTGCGTTTCAAAATCAGTATATTTATCGTGAAGGAACTCCAACAACGTACTGATGAGTCGATAAATATTCAACAATCCTGTGGTCACCCGTTTTGTATACAAATGCTGCTTTTCTAAACATTCATTTTCAGATGTTTTTCTAAACATTCATTTTCATAATACTAGCGACAGCAGAACACTAAGTGAAGTACCTATACACGTTAAACTGATTTCAATTCGATGCACGCAGATCACCGAACCTCTCGAACAACAGGCATCATACCCGCCTTTCGAAGTGGTGAGGCCCAGCAAGACCGAAGACAATCAATCCAACTGTTTGCGTTAATGAGACAGTCGATGGTCAAATGAGATGATGCAAACTTGATAAATGTAGCCCGAGTAAACAGGTCCAGGTAATATTTTCATGTGGTCCTGGTTCGCACCATATACACTTTTCAGGCCAATCGCGATCGGTATCTTAACTCGCAAACACAGTTGAAACATTAGTCAACCTTTCATTTGTTTTTTTTTGTACCAGAGCAGAGGCGAATAAGCTCGCCTGCACCAGTCCTGTTGTCAAAAGGTCACAAGATGAGTTTTTTAGTTTGTTTACGTTGTAATCGAAAACATGACCAGGATGAGGGAAGAGAGGCAGTCATAGCATCACATGGACATTTCTATAAATCAAAAGTATTTTAGGTTGCAATGGTTCTAGCGTAGCAGAAGGTCTGTATTGGATAGAACTATCCCCCAGCATTTGTAGGCCCACACACTCAGTCACAAACTTTGCGTGACATCGTGCTGAAATTACTTCTACTGAACGGCACTGACTTTTGAAGCAGGTGTAAAGGTGTTTTTACGAATGTTATCGTTTTTCATATCAAAGAATACTGCATTGATCGTTATCTGGCTATTTTTACGGTTGTTCGAGCGAAGGCATAACGTAAGAAGCTATTGGCAAATTTACCTTAATCAATTAATAGAGCAGGCCGCATCATGACACTGCATTTTTCAGGGACAGAAATTAAGGATGGCCAATCGTTTGCAACATTGAATTTGTTTCCTCAAAACATAAATGTAACGTAAAATGATGGAAAGACATGTCAATTACATAACACACCAGATGTGAACTAAATGTGCTCACGTGTTTTACAACAGATTCACTAATAGTTGTACGCTTTACAGAATATATGATATATCATTATAGGTAGCAGGTTTCATCAAATTTTGCACAGAGCTCTGAGAATTAAATCACTAATTACAAACACTTAATTTAATATGCAAATGAGCTGTTTATTAACTCTGATACTGCTCAATGCTTCATGGGACAATTAGATATCTTTCAGATCAATATATGTAGCACGTGTCATCAAATATAATGCTGCAATTTTGGAGTAATATCACTAATTACAAAGTTCATTAAATATGCGAATGAACCCTTAACTAAATTGACACTGCTCAATGTTTCATAGCACAATTATTTATCAGATCAATATCTGTAGCAGGTTTCACCAAGTTTTGTGCCGTAATTTTAGAGTTGTACACCTAATTACAAAGTTCATTAAATATGTAAATGAACCCTTAATTAACTTCACACTACTAAATGATTTACAACACAGTCAGATATCTGTCAGATCAGAATTTGCAGCAGATTTAATCAAATTTGGTGCTTTTATATCGGAGTTATACGACTAATTACAAACCTTCACCCGGGTAGTTCGACTGTCTTTAAAGGCGCCCTTTTCAATCCCAGGTTCTCGCATTAGCGAATGTGTCAATAGCCCATTAACAGTTTGTCATTCTTTTGTTTTCCACTGAATATTTTATCAAGTGACTAATATTTATATTAGATAAATCTCATTTCCTCATTCATATTATCTACACCACAAAAGAAATGAAAGAATAATTATCGAACAATTTTTGTTGCAGTTTACATTGGAGTTTATTTCACTACAACTAAAAATTCTACTACTAATGATAATAATAAAGAAACTAAAAAAATAAACACTAGTCTAAAATGATTGAACTGATAGTATTGTTACTGGAAACGTATTTCCAGGCGCACAATTAAAGTTTATGACCTACTTTACTAGAGTTCAAGGCGTTTATACAATGGCTGTTGTCATAGGGTCCATTCACTTAGTTGACGTTCATATAGTTGTACAATGGCTGTTTTCTAGGATTAAAAGTCCGTCCTGTTGCTATGACGATTATAGTCTATCTATTAGGAAAGCTACTTTACACACAGAGTTCTATTAGACGATCCCCCCTGGGGATTTTATATTCCAACCCCGGTAGCGGTAATCGAGTCGATGATAAACTGATATTGACACGAACAAGTCGTAGGCTCCCCTTGGCTCTCCACTCAGGCCACAAAATAGGAACACACAGTCTATCAGTAATTCATTAACTGGATCTCCTCTGCAAGCACATTTACAGTCATGTAAAAAAACGAACGGCAATTATGTAAGCGCTTCCTTTTGTTTAAACAATCTCATTCAGGATGAGACTAAGTCAACATGGTAGCAAATACGTTCTGCAAAAGTCTCATTGAAACAAAAACTCTAAGAATCATAGAAAATTTCCTTCAGAATCACAAAACCAAAATTACAACTCCAAGAGAGAACTCTTGTACTTTATAAAATACTACTGGAATTACACTTACTACAGAATAGTAACTTACAAACTTTTTCACGTCGATTCGGAAAACACATTGTCCTTCTACGTTCTAAACTTGTGGGTGTATCTCACACTCTGAGACTTTTAAAAGTTCATTGCTTTCAATACCAAAGTATTCAAATACACATACCTGCAAGCACAGTCATGTAGAAAGACCAACCACGCTGACTTGGAATTATTGCTTGGTAGTAAAACTGATAATAATTCCTAAACGTACGTCCACACCAAAGTATTGTCTTCAATCAGTGGAAATCAGTAAAGCATTGCATTGTTGGTGAAGACACTATCCATGAAATTCCTGACATGTGTCATCACACTCAACAACAGGCAGTATACCTAATCACATGACATACAATCATAACCAGGGTTACATATGCAAATGAGTTATTAATTTGACGCTGCCCCATGCTTCGCAGAATAATTATATATATATATATATATATATATATATATATATATATATATATATATATATATATATGTATCAGATCAATATCTGTAGCAGGTTATACCGAATTGGGTGCCGTAATTTCAGAGTTATATACCTAATTACAAATTTATTTAAATAGGCAAATGAACCCTTGATACACTTCACACTACTAAATGCTTTTCACCATTGTTCGATATCTGTCGGATCAGTATCTGCAGCAGATTTCATCAAATTTGGTGCATTTATTTCGTAGTAATAGAACTAATTACAATACTTCATAAAATATGCAAATGAGCTATTTATTAACTTGACACTGCCCAATGCTTCTAAGTACATTTAAATATATATCATATTAACATTTGTTGCATGTATCATCAAATTGGTGCAGGAATTTTAGAGTTATTTCACTAATTACAAAAGTTCATTAAATATGCAAATGAGTAGATAATTGACATGACACTCACAGTATCATCATAATGTTCTGACATTGTTATCTATGAAAAGCGTAATGAAATTTTGTGCAGTATTTCTTGATATATGTCGACACTGTCATTTCTGTCTCCGTAGGGAAACCATTATATTAAAAAAAAGATATTTCATAACTTTATTAATATGCAAGCCACACTAAGCAAAATCTAATCAGTTCTTCCAAGTAGCATATGGTACCTGTCTATCTAATGTGACTTGAATCTGTTAAGGCGTTTTGGATTTATCGTGTAAACATAGAGAGAGAGAGAGAGAGACAGACAGACAGACACACACGCGGACAGAGGGACAGACATCGCTATGACATTAGCTCGTGTGTAAACATGTAATTGTATGGAGCCGAAATTTTGAAAAGTAAAGTTACAATGAGAATTATAGTATAGAACAATGAAATGATTTTTATCGGTCTGTTCCACGGTCAGAAAAGTCACACCATTTTATCAATCAGCAAACATTTTAAAATTAATTAACCAGTGAGTGTTATAAGTTGTAGACGGAAAGCTTAACTGACGAGAAAACAGGAATGTAAACTGTTCATGACTCATTTTGGCCTGGCAAGTTTTCTGCTTACTGGTCACGACTGAGACATTACAGAACTAGGCAGGAGAATAATCAAAGATGATTATGCAAAAATGTCTAAATTGATGTAGTTGAACATAGATGCACTCAATCTTCAACGGTCAATCTTTAGGGAAAGAGCCTATGTAAAGATTGCAATTTAGTTGCCAATGACGATAAAAATGACAAAGAAACTACGGTGACAGCTGTCATCAAGACCTTTGAAGCAAAACATATATATATATATATATATATATATATATATATATATATATATATATATATATATATATATATATATATATATATATATATATATATATATATATATATATATATATATATATATATATATTTAGTAGTAAATCGGAAGATGTTCCTGGCCGAGACGTTTCGCCCAGTCTTTGCTGGGCTGCTTCAGTAGGCCCTGTCCATTTCATTACTCTGCTGTTCTGTCATGTGATGTCACACGATTCAAATGGTCTACTGTCTATGGTTGAAGAAGACGACATCTGATGGAAGAAGACGACATCGTAATTCGACCAGCAGACAAAGGCTCGGGAATTGTGATTATTGATACAGATGAATACCAGAAACAAGTAGAAACAGAACTGGACAATAACACCACATACCAACGCGTAAACAAAGACAGAAGCAAGATCACAGAAAGGAAAGTAAACAAACTAGTAGAAACAATGTACAGAAACGGCCACATCGACAAGGAAACACGAAATTACATGAAAGTGAAAAACACCAATCCGGGAAAGGTGAAAGCAAACCCCAAAATGCACAAACCAGGTCACCCAATAAGAACCATAATCAACGGAATAGGAAACGCAACATTACCTCTCGCAGAATTTGCAGAACAAGAGCTGGAAGAAAATGTCACGCAACTTAACTGCTACATAAGAGATACGCCCCACTTCCTGAGGAGGGTCCAGGAAGAAGTACAACAACCACTTCCTGAAGGGTCCATCATCTTCTGCATTGATGTACGCGCATCATATCCAAGCGTACCCAGAAAAGGGGGCATTGTAGCATGTAAACAGGCATTAGACAGGAGAAAACAGCAAATACCCCAGCTGAAGATATAATGGAAGCCATTGACATAGTACTTGACAACAATAATTTTGAATTCGCCGGGCAACACTACATTCAAACTGAAGGCACAGCTATCGGCTCAAGGTATGAATTATGCCTGCACATATATGGGCACGTGGGAAAACGACCTGCTGTCCAAATGTAAAAAGAAGCCCCTACACTGGTTTAGATATGTCGACGATGTATGGGGAATTTGGACACACTCTGAACAAGAACTAACAGATTTCGGCAAACAAGCAAACTGAATTAATCCAAATATCCAAATCGAATTGCGCTATTCAACTGAAACACTGGAATTTCTCAACGTAAATACAAGTATCGAAAACTGACGAATACGTGCCAGCGTCTATAGCAAACCGACAATATTTTATTTCAAGTTACTTAACATTCAGCCTGTTTTCCAGCAAGAATAATGCTAAGATTGTAATTGTAGTAATAATCTCTGACTCACATGAGTCCTATGGAGATGGCCACGCGCTTTGAGAACATAATATTGTTTGAAGCGTGTATTTCTAATTTGGCGTAAATCGTTGGCTCCTTGATAGTTAAACGTTATCAAATATCACTCAGATAACATTTCAGTTCGTGTCAAATGGTTGTGTTAAATGTGTCGGGGTACTATTAAAGAGGCCAAAATAAGGAATCAAACTAAAAGAAAAAAGAGTAAATATCAGATTCCACCACAAAGGGAGTGTGTTGGGGTTCATGGTATTTCTCTGACGCATATGGGACCCATGAAATGCTGCTTTTAGTATTGTCCTGCAAGTTGTATATTTTTTCTTTATCCAATGCGAATGGATAATTGATATTCCTTTTTAATCGCTATCTGGAAATGTGATCTTCATGTTAGATACAAGCCATCAATGTTAATAATGCAGTATGTGCAGGGAGCTGATTACTGGCCTGGCTATTAACCGTGCGTTCAAATCTTTGCCATGCTATGAATGCTGTTAAGGTGGAGCTGCACGTTGCCAATACAGTTTTTCAAAGGAATATTTCTCATCTAAAATGACAAGGCAACCCCCTCATTCTATATATTTTAAAAATCCAGAGAACGTAAAATTTAGTATGGCCTCAATTAAGGGATTAATGTTAGTTAATATTTTGACACTATTTTCTGAAATACAATATGTCACTTGAAAGAAGAGGTATATGTATTGCATTGTCTATCCCTATTCTAAAGTTGCATGGGTTGAAAGACTGACACACAAAAAAGAGTGATTAAAACATGATTTGCAAAATCAAAATGCCTCTCCTTCAAAACGTAAGTTTTATTGTCAAACAAGATAATCTTTAATCATATTGCATCCCAAGAACATAATGTGAAAATGTCAGAAAATTTGACCCAGATAGAGTGGAGTTAAATTCTTTGGAAATCTAGTAGTCGGGAGAAAAGAGAAGCCAGGATAACGGATGATTTCCATATCTTTGCATAAATGAACACTTCTTTATCACGAAACTTCGACTGCGTGACAAGCTAAAATGTAAAACAAGCCAATATTTTAATGTTAGGTTAACAAATTAATCGAAATTGAAGGAATATTTCCTAAACAGTGATTTTGATCACAATACGCTGTGTTGGCTGCAGCGCGTCTTGAAAGGAGTTTACCTGTTGGCCTTTCTGTTATTAGCTTCTTTTTAAAAATTGTATTAGCCAAAATACTTCGAATTTTATTGAAACGAGAACTGAGTGCGCATTGTTACATGTCTCGACATATATCACAATGTTCTTACCTGTTGTATTCTATGTAAGATAGTTAAAATAAATAATGTCTCAGTAGAAACGCTGCACCATTTTATTTTCTGTGGCGCACTTTTTTATAAGTGGTGTGTGGCATTTACATTTATTTTTCTTTAAAAAAGTTGTATAATTGGAGAACTGCTACATATTGGAATTGAGATTGAAGAAGGTCATATTACTCATGTCGACTGACTAGGTTTTGAAGCTGCAACACTGAAAGGTCTCTGCATTTATAAATGAACATGGTCAGTGCATACACCGAAGACGACAACTGGCGCGTTCGTCGATTAGATCATGAGGCCGCACACTGTAAGTTGGGTAGTTATCGTTTGTACATCGTCTGCAACGAGTATCACCTCCGTTCTGAAATCGCAGTACCACTTAATGAAGGCAGGGAGCGTTGTACCTATGCGAAACATAACCGGTTTATGAGAAGGGAGTTGTATTTCCCATGGGTAATTGTAACGATAATTTACACAATAATTATGCAAAAGTACTGATAAGACCATCCACGCGAATCGACCTTGTTCATTTTTTCAATATAACATTTTACATCAGTCCTTAATCGTGGGTTTCAAGAATGGTCAGGTCACACCTATGCCTATGCTGAAATGTCGACTTGTCTGACTCAATAACGCCATGGGAATATTATTTTGGAATTGCATTGTCAAATTTTAAAAGTATATAGAACATGACCCTGTGAAAAAGCTGTAAAAGAGTATTTCAGTCGTGGGAAGTGTTCATCTAAGAAAGGAAAATTGAAGACGCTAAGTTCAGATAAATGTCGCAGTTTTACTGTTTTAGTGCTCAAAACTAGGCTTGATTTTTTGCATGCGTATGTCTTATCATCAAGTAAATGACTGGGCAGAAAATATGTGTTAGTTAATTTAAGTGGATTTCATAGAAAGTCGCACATGCAGGTTTGCCATTTTTGTTGACAAGAAGCTCAACTGGCCGATAAAGGTACAATAAAATTACTTTAAACAACAACAGCTTAGAGACAACTAAATGAGAGGTAATGCAATGATACTACGTGGACTAAATGTATTCCGAATGGCGTAGAGAGAGATATCTAAAAGCACTCACTGCATGAAAATACAGAGTTGCAGTTTCTCAGAAAATATCTTTTTCGCTAAATGGGCAAAACCTGCCTACTATATTTCAAAGCAAATGAACAAGTCGTTTGAGAGAAAATTTCCCTGGTACCGAAGTTTAGAACAGTTTAATTGACAAGAGGTTTTAAGAGAAGTCAATTGTCAATTGGATGGCCAACAGACAATCAGCTATTTAATAACTTGAGTCGTTAGTGGTAGTGAAAACTGGGCGATCATAATGCGTTGATAGATGAGATCTGCTGTATATTTCCTCACGGTTTCGGATGCAATGAGAAGAATGACTGCCTACCTCTTACAAGTCTTTCGACAAAATTTTAAAATACACATTTCTTTTAGACAGGCATCTAATGCACATAAAGTTCATATTACGAATTTGATCTTTAAGCAGGAGACCTCAAGATGACAAAGCCACCCTCTTCACCTTCATCTGACATCAGTTCAGGAGTAAATCCCGTTAATAGAGTCCTGTCGTCATCGTTCAGAAGCACAAGACGACTCGTCATTATGACCTGTGAGACAAAATAAATTAAAAACAGATTAGTAAAAAGGGTAACTATCACAGAGACATTACATGAATAAAAAAGAGACAATGGTCAACGAATTACAGCCTTATTTAAATTTGTGTTTGCAATTATCTATGAAATTGTGTGATATTTTTATCTCTTAATTTTGACAAAGATGTTATGCTTTGCTATAAAACAATACAGCATTACCGTTTACTAAAGGGATTGTGTCCAACTATCAGAGCCAGAGCATCAGATTGACCTTGTCATCACATAAAAAGAAATCCAAGTTTTCAGAAGTTTGGAAAGTTTTTGGTCAGATGTCTTTCCCAGGAATTTCTGAGAGCACAGTGGCTATTTTGTATAACGATGTCATTAATTATAGTAGTTGCTATTAAAATTTAATTGCTGGGGAGAATGCTGAATGGCAACTGAGTACATGGAGATGCATATGCCTCTCAGAATGCTCAAAAAGATCCCTGCAATTGAAGGGGTCTCTTCCCATCATGGTCACAATAGCATAAAGTGGCTTTGGAACAGGACATGAACAAGCTAGGAATTGGTGTTCATTTGTAAAAGTCAGGAATATTGATGAATGTAAAATGTCAGACACTTGTAACTGATAAGACATTTCTATACACAGCTATGCAAAAAGTATCACAAACACTAAGACTAGTTGAGAGGACAACAATGCATACGTGGATGAAACAAAGGCTGTCTATATAGTAGCGGCAATGTACGTACTTGTCAAGCTGTCTCTGTTGATGAGAAGGTTGCTCTCTTCCGTCCAAATTGCGAAATGGGTTGTATAGTTCACCCTGCATGGTTAAACTAGGGTTGAACAGAGAATAAAACGTGTTGCTTGTACTACTGGACCGCTCGTAACTGCATGGCGACCCACTCAAGGGACCAAATTTAACTTTAACCGCGGTCCCTCCACAAAACATTCGGGAAACGTTATTGTTAAGTCGTGCGATGCGCGTAGGATGGTAGGATGCGCGTTGCGCTGGCGTTTGCTGCTGATGACGTCACACCAGCTGTAGCGTTCCCTCAAGAGTGGGTACGATGGTGTCGTCTTTGACGAAGAAACTAGCCGGAATCGGCCATAAAGTGTACAGCTACTATGAAACTCAAGGATATTCTCCCTGAGAAGTATGTCATGATGCGGAAAGTGGGTGATCTTTGTTTTCCTAATGGATTTTCAGCGCAAAATTGGCTTTTGATTAGGCTATCGTTTGTAGGTCATTTTCATGGAATTGCGTCTTTTATATGCGTAAGCAGAGCGTGAAGTTTTTGTTCGCTCTGGACTGCAAACTCTCACGGTCTGTTTCATTCTGAAATCTGTTCTTGTGACTACCGTATACGTAAAGTTAAACTGATGAACCCAGTTTTAAGTACAGGTTTACAATAAAACGCAAACTTATGGTTTTCATGTGATGCTTTGTCCCGCCTTTTACAAAATGGCGTCCATTGGGGGGGGGGGGATGATGATCTGTGGTCGTTGTGTGAAGAATCAAAATATTCAGGATTGTTCGCTTTGCAGTTAAGGCAAATAAGTTCAATTGAGACCTATTTATCTGACTAAAAGCAATTTCAACTTACTTTAGCAATTTAGTGACCACAAATCAAAGTATAAAGTGTATAAACAAAAGATAGAAAAGCAGATAACCCCAATTCAGCCGAACGCCATTTTGTTTTTTTGAACCCTCAAGTGGATGTTCGATTCTTTGAAATCTTTTTTGATCGCTGAGCCTTTCGTACTAGATGGTATTTCACGTAGATTTTCTTGATTTCGGTAAGTGTAACATCATTTGAAATAAACTAACTATCCAAATTTTGTGTTTTATCGTATCCATTGGCGGAAATTTTAGGTAAAAAACATTGTTTTGATTTGAGCCCATCAGCAATTTTTCTGGCGTTTCATAAAGCCCTACTCAGCCATGTGCTTGATGTGTCACGCTGGTCTCCCGGTATGTAAAACAATGCATATATGAAAATAGACATTTTAGAAAGGGCATTTTTGTTTCGGCGTTCTATGTCCTCGAAAACCGTTGGCACTTATGTACTCTTGTCGCGGACGGGGCAGGTGAAGATCGTTTTAAAGTAAAAGTTACATTCGAAACATCGTCGACCTCTTCACTCTGTTCCTCTGAAATTGTGTTGCAATCGATGTCTTATCATCAAAAGAAAGGAAATCATCGTCGTTTACCATTACATTGGTAGTGACTGCAAGCGTAAATAAAAAACCCAAGCGTAAATACTAAACACAGCCTTAAAAATGATGTCATCGTTTATGCTAATGTTAAATCAAGTCTCGATAATGTCTTTACACAAATCAACAATGTAACGGAATCACAACGCGCATCGTGACAATAGAATGCACTTTGATTCCCGACCGTTTTGTGGAGGGACAGTGCTTTAACAGAGGTACAGCGTAGTCATAAAGGTGGCGCTTTATCGTTTACGATCCCTTAAGTACTTTAATATTCACGGGAAGAGCTAGCTTTGCTTAGAATCTATTATTATTTGTGTTCAATTATGACAAAATGTTATTTTTGGCACTCTCGTTTGACAAAAAGATTACAGAAAGCACCATATACTTGTGATGCGCCAGATTAGGCAACAAGCTTGACATTATCTAATTATCAATCGATAATTTGTGTGATACGGCTAGTTTTCAATCGGGTTCGAACCCACAACTTTCGTGATCAATTTTCAATTTTTTCAGTATTTTGAAGATCTGAATAATTGTATGCTCTATCTTGATCCAGCAAGGACGATGGTTATTAAAGAGGTGGGAGAGAGTTACACCTACACCTTTAACCCTTTGAACCCTGACCCCCTGATACTCTATGACGCCATCGGACATTTATGTCCGAGTGGTTAACTGACATCTTATAGCGTCATTTATGTAGAGAATACATGTTATAACTTGCATTGGATAGACGTTCTTCACTTGGAATGAACGCATCCCTTATAGCTCGATCAAGTGCAAAGTAAATATAAAATGTTACGAGCGTGTTGTAATTTTAGCCTAGAAATGTATAAAAGAGAAAAATTAGAGACAAAAAGAGAGCTTGGACTTGACCTAGACGAGACTTTCTCCAGCATTCTGTGCAACCCGTTATTGTAATCTGAATATAGACCAAGATCCTTTCTTTATTTTGTAACAAAGATCTCAGAAGTGGTGAGTACAACGGACAAGACAACTTGTTGTCTGCACCACTACTAAAAATATTACGATTCCCCGTGGTACCTGTAAGACATCAGCAAAATGTGTATCTCAAGTCTTCAAAGTGATATTTGGGCCTAAGTCAGGCTGGAATTATACTCCCAAATATTGCTTTATCCGGTCCTATAGATTCTTGTGTTTGTGTGTTAATGTGGTGTTTAAAAACAGTATATTCACCATGAAGGAACTCTAACAACGTACTGGTGGGTCGATGATGATATTCAACAGTCGTGTGGTCACCCGTGTTGTATACAAATACTGTTCTTCTTAACGTTCATTTCCAGCTGCGACTTCTTAATACTAGCTACAGCAGAACACTAAGTGAAGTATCTATACACGTTAAACTGATTCCAGTTCAATGCACGCAGACAATCGTACTTCTCGAACAACAGGCATCATACCTGCCTTTCGAAATGCGAGGCCCAGCGAGACCGAAGACAATCAATCCAACTGTTTGCGTTCATGAGACAATCGATCGTCGAATGAGATGATGCAAACTTGATAAATGTAGCTCGAGTAAACAGGTCCATGTAATAATTTCATGTAGTCCTGCTCGAACCATAAATACTTTTCAGGGCTGATCAGTATCTTAACTCGTAGACGCAGTTGGCACATTAGTCAAGCTTTTTATTCATTTTTTGTGTACCAGAGCAGAGGTGTATAAGCTACCCTGCACCAATCTCATCGTCAGTAAGTCACAAGGTGAGTTTATTAGTTTGTTTACGTTGTAATCGTGAGTATGACATGAATGAGGGGCAGCCGCAGTCATAGCATCACATGGACATTTCTATATATATCAAAAGTATTTAAAGGATGAAATATTTCTAGCGTAGCAAAAGGTCTGTATTTAATAGGAATATTACAAGCATTTGTAGCAGAGAAATATGTATTCAGTAGAAGATATAATTTTACATCTATGTAACAAAACCTGGCGTACAGAAGAGGACGTAGCAGTTCTTAGGCCTACACATACTAAATATAATGCAAAATGATGGAAAGACATGTCAATTACATGACACAAAATGATTGAAAGGCATTTTATCAGCTGAGTAAACGGCAAAGAAATTTAAAATTAGACAAATTAACCCATTCATCCTCCACAACACCGCTTCCATTTTGCTAATTTCGATTTTTGAACCCGTAAAATGTCTGTCACAAACACGCCATGCACCTTCATTTTCTGTAATATTTTATTTCAAAAACATTTAACATTCAGCCTGTTTTCAAGGCAGAATAATTCGACGATTGTAATTGAAGTAATAAGCTTAATAAGCTCTGACTAACATGAGTCTACTGGAGACGGCCACGTGCATTGCGAACATAATATCGTTTGACGCATGCATTTCTTAACTTAGTGTCTCTTTGATGGTTAAATGTTTAAGCTATAAAGCACACCAAGCGACGGTATACCACGAGATTTTGAGCAGTTCACGACGTATATGCACGAGCGATACCGAGTGCATATATGAAGTGAACTGCTCAAAATCGAGTGGTATACCGTCGCTGGGTGTGATTAATTGCTATAATTATATCAAAACAGTATATTGAAATTCTGGCGTGGAACGTCAAAAACGGATTTTCGCTCAACCGGAGAGCTCGTATGTATGCCAGCCGTGGTATATCGCAAATATACCACTGTTCTTTTCGCGTCTCGACCAATCAGATTGCTGTTTTTGCGCAATCAATATACTGGTATGATATAATATCCAAATTGTTGTGTAAAATGTGTCGGGGCACTGATAAAGAGGCGGAAACAAAGAATCAAACTGACAGGATAAAGAGTAAATATCAGATTCCACCACCAAGGGAGTGTGTTCGGGGTCATGGTATTTCTACGACGTAAAGAGAATCATGAAATGCCGCATCTTTTTAGTATTGTTCTGTAATTTGTACGTAGTAAGTTGTATATTTTTTCTTTATCCACTTCGAATGGATAATTGCCTTTCTTTTTAATCGGTATCTGGAAATGTAATCTGCATGTTCAATTCAAGCCATCAATGTTAATATGGCTGTATGTGCAGGGAGCTGACTAATGGCCTGACCATTAACCAAACGTTCAATTCTTCACTCTGTTTTTGTTATGAATGAATGGACCATTAAATCAGATACAGAACAAAAATACATAACAAATCAAAACTTCTGTCACCTATTCCTCTGAATCAAACACTTCATCGGCAAATGTGATCTTGTTTCTTAAGAAGTAAATAATTTTATTGAGAACAACTTTTACTGTTTTTTGTCTACTGCCGCGAAAGTACTAGCCATGATTCGTAAAAAATGCTCGTTGAAAGAACTGCACCACCACTAACTATCAGTGGTTCAGGATGGTCCTACTTAAATTTGTAAATCACAATTGTCCCATGGGCCTGGTAATATATTACCTTGAATGGAAATGATTATTGGACCAGTTTAATGTCATATTGCAAGAACTGCATTATGGCGCGTAATCAAGGCCAAATTAACACCTTACATTTTGAGCCAACCTGCATGCAACTCTCACCAACCTGCATGCAACTCTTACGAACCTCTATGCAACTCGCACGAACCTCAATGCAACTCTCGTGAAATGCATTTGCTTTGCGCCGCGACTCATTTCAGTCATACTCCCTGGAATACCTTGGAAGCTCAACTCATTTGAACAACACTACTTTCGTGAGTTCGTTTTTGAACTGAACGCATTCGTTTCGTGGGCAGTCCGTGCATATGTGTGTGTGTGTGTGTGTGTGTGTGTGTGTGAGTGGTGGGGGGACTTGGTTGGGCAAACCAGTTTTGAACTGGGTCAAATGCATGCTGATTTCGATTTAAATGAAGGCACTTTTAAGTTGAGAAAACCATACGTGAATTTGAGTCAACTGCATTTGGTTAACTTGTGTGAATGGAATTCTATCGTATTTTATTTGACTCTGATTTTACTTCAAGTAGACAGAATGTGGTTCACAACAAATCAGCCCATCATTAAAGTGACTAACTTTGCCCAGACAACATGGAAGCATATGAGACGTCACAAAGCGTCATATCAACGTCATATGACATTTCTGATATATTCAGATGTCATCTGTCATTGAGCCTGGGGATCAGAAAAAATGACCCGAAAGTGCATCATGTGCAGTGCAACGAGCAATGCTCTTAGGCAACTCGAGTGCCCATTGCGTTGCCACGCTGAGAGCTGGGTACCTAATTTGCATGCATAAAGAGGATTTTGCTTCAAACCAACACGCACACCCAGCGCTCACAAGTGATGGTTGGCCAGTTTTCTCCGTTGTGGGATAATACAGATTTTCGCTAAAGCGCGCCATAGATTTTCAAGTTGTTCGTTCTATGCATTCCTAAGAAGTGTTATCATAGTCTGGAGGGAAAAAAATCGACTTCTGTGGAGTAGTTTTTCGTGAATCCCCGATGTTATTTTTGACCGCGGCAATTGCGTCGTTTTCGTTAGCACGTCTTTGACGACCCCAATTTGGTATTTTTCCCAAGACCAGACCTGCATTACTTTGTGTAACCGATTATTTTTGGTGTTCGAGGTCTAGTTACTGAAAAATCGCCGGCGAAACTTTGCTCTAAATCTGACTTCGCCACTTCCTATTCATACTTAGATGGCCGCCAGTGTACACGCACGTATACACTGACCGTGGACGTACCACTTCAGTTACAGGGTACATGGGTATCTGTACGTAATGCCCCTCCATCCAGTATCAGGCATGTCTGTGCAGAGTCTGTGGCTTCGCCGACACACATACACCGTGTATATGGCAAAACAACGTCCGGGTTTACACGTCACTTTTCATCGACAATTAATACTAACAATTTCAAAGAAAGGTATACAGAATCTTTATACACGAGATAATAAACAATAAACTTCATGAAAGCATTAACATCTTGCCACCGGGTATCAAATACGAGGAGTTTGCTGAACGCTGGGGTGAGGTCATCGCATAGTTACAAATGCGTCGTTCGCGTTAACATAGTCTTACACTGTCCCCATTCATACAGAACACGGGAAAACCAATCATGAATATGTATACAGAGTTTGAATTGGGTTCACAGCCTTTAACCCTTGTTTTGTAGCCAATCAATTTACAGATGCGTATCCCCCTATATTTACGACGTAGCTATGGACCAGGCCACAAAGCTGCGGGGAAAATAAATATCCGTTTCGCTCACTTTATTGCCACAAAACTGCCCAAACAAGGAACCTGGTCCATTACTCTTCAAAATGCTTATTCATTATTTTTGTTTGTTTGAAAAGGAACGATTACGGATTAATAGAGCAAGAAATTTCAGGTGATCCGTATCCAGCGGTCGGCAGGACGGCCATGATGCCTCTCAAGGCTGCATCTCAAAGAGAGGCTGTCCCTCGTTATAATTTGAATTTCATTTCGTTGGTTTCACCTTTTTCAACCGTCATGAGATAACCGATGCTAATCTAGCAGAGAACATCAGGCTTTGAAAGGTCTTTACTTTTGCTGTATTTTCGTAATTTTTACAAATACACGTATCAGGATTTAACTTTTCTAAGTGGGTTAACGTTTTGGGGAGTCAGTCAAAATTTCTGTATTAGAGAGGGGGATTACTCAAATTTATCATGGTTGGCAGGGGGTACTAGAAACTTTGGAGTTCCGATGAAATTCCTCAAACCCCCCCCCCCCCTGCTTCCTTTAGTACGGGGGCATTATTCTGTTAATTTTGAATCACTAATGACTGTTAGAAAAAACATTTATCACTTTTATATATATACTTGCATTAAAATCGAGACGGGAAGGGTAATGAATTTAGGGAAAGCCTTTTCGGGAGAGTCACCATTTTCCACACACCCTGTTTTTTCAATCGCACCACCCCAGCCGCTGTTATATGATTACCTGTACGCATGAAGCATGCACGTGAAGCCATCTCGACATGACAAATTGTCGAAAATTTCCTTTATTAATTCGACCTGTAAAATGACTTTGTAGGAGTTTCTTTTAATTCAACTATTTGAAAAATAATCGCAATCATACCAATCCATAATCCAATGACATTAGGTCAGAATTTGTAAGAGAATAGTTGTAAACATAGACACAAAAACAGCACAGAACAGACAGTAAATAGATGGTACACAAACAAAGTCATATTCATGAAAGAAAGATATATGGACCTCTGGCCAAAAGACCAAGAAGTGATGTCAGGTGTTTCAAAAATAGTGAGCGCATCCTGCCCCACATTTCAAGCAAGATGAAAGCAAGTGCCGTTCAGAGCAGTCAAGTTTCAAAGGGAATAAAGTGAGTCAAATCAAAATTAGTCGCCGTGCGCAGTGCGCCCAAAAGCAAAGGCATTTCATTACGAAGCGAATGCCCTCCATGGGAGTTGCATTAAGATTGGCTCAAAGCAAATGCATTTCACGAGTTGCATTGAGGTTCGTGTTGCATGGAGGTTGGTGAGAGTTGCATTGAGGTTGGTGAGAGTTGCATGAAGGTTCGTGAGAGTTGCATGGAGGTTCGTAAGAGTTGCATGCAGGTTGGCTCAAAATGTTAGGCGTTAATTTTGGCCTGGATTGCGCGCCATACTGCATCGCTAAAATTGCCAAATCATCAGCATTTCTGCATGGGGTTTTAGTTTGTATTTTTAAAAAGTCAAAATTTATCTTTATCTCTGTTCACACAACGATTGTATTGCACCAAACACAACAACATAATATAATTCAGTTTATCTCCCATATAATGTTTGTGGCCTCTTTTTCATAAGCTTTTTAAAATTTCTAAAAAAATAGATTGAAATTTCTAATAGCAAAAATACTTCGAATTTAACTGAAATAATAATGGAGTACGCATTGCTCGACATACATTATAATGTTCTTACCTACTGTGTTCTATGTCAGGTTATCAAATGATTAATTCATCTCAGTAGAAATGATTAACAAATAACTCACTAATCTGAGTAGAAATGCAGCATCGTTTTGTTTTCTGTGACGCACTTTTTATCATGGGTGTGTTGCATTTATATTTATTTTTACGTTTCTGACGTCTTGTTGCTTTCTTTAAATAGGGTGTTCATAATTTAGTCTGGTCGGAAGGTAAGGTTCCTATGCACCCCATGGATATATTTTTAACCTACATTTTTGTAATCCTCATGGTATATAGTTAATGAGTTTTGATGTTCCCCAAATCAAATATTGTCCTATTGGGTTCATTTGGCGCCATCTTAGCCGCCATATTGGCCGCCATCTTGGATTTCAACAATGGGGTAAGGGTCACATATTTACCGCTAGACGGAAACAGAAACAATAAAATACTTTAAACGTTACATTTTAAGAAAGCCTAAATTATGGCCTTTTTATTGATGTATAACTTAATGGGGATAAATTAATACTCGACCGTCGATTAGACTCTACATCGGCTTTTGACCGTGAATCGTAAAATTTGCTAAATTTAAAACCCAATAATTAAGCCCGCGTTCCTCCAAACAATTTTTCACGAGGTATTGGTATTTTTTAGGAAGAACACACTTAGTGCAATTAACAAGAAAAACAACATTTAAAGTATGTGTCTTGAGATTTAGTGGGTGCAAGAGCTATGTTTTCTTAATACGTGGTAAGCAACATAACCGTGTGTAATATAAGAGGTTGGGGTAATGTTTCCCTCGCTGTTTCGAATCATGAATGATGAAACTATAATCATGTTACATTTTTGAAAGTGCTGAATTTGGCCTTTTAAACATATATAGTTTTATGGGGAAAGTCTCATATTTCAAAGTTACAAAGCTTAAACCTTTCAGTTTGTTTCGATTTTAAGTGATTTGTTAATACCAATTTATAAAGTATGGGGTAGGAATAATGTTTTCCTTTCTGCCTCGAACCATAATTATGAAACCATATAAATGTTATATTGATTGTAAGCTCTGAAAAGGGCTTTTCTATACATTTATAGTTTTATAGGGAAACGTCGCATATTTTAGAGTTACAAACCTTAAGCCTTTCAATTTGTGTCAATTTTAAGTGATTTTTTAAAACAAAATTAAAATATAAGGGGTAGGGGTAATGTTTCCCTTTTTGCCTCGAATCGTGAATCAGAAACCATATAAATGTTTTTTTGGTTAAAAGATCGGAAAAAGGCCTATCTAAACATGTATAGTTCTATCGGGAAAAATAGCCCATTTGAAAGTTAAAAAGCTTAAACCTTTCAGTTTGTGTCAATTTTAAGTGATTTTTTGAAACAATATGCACAAAACAGTTAGTCCGTTGGCCAGGTATCGAAATCATCCCCTCTAAGGCATTAAACCCACTATGATTTTCTGTTAGCTAGTATTCTCAGCTGTCATAATCTGCTTATTTGCCATTTAACTGATGGTGGGTAAGAGTGTAACGACTTGTATTGTAGGGGGCTGTCACGCCCTCACTAGTAAAATAGGAATGGGTTAGGGGTAACATATTTACCGCTAGTCGGAAACAAAAACAACAAAGTGCCACAAACAATTCATTTTTAGAAAGCCCAGATAATGCCCTTATGCAGAATGCTGTCGAGAGAGATATCTCAAAACACTTAGGTAACTTGTGTTTAATTAAGGGAGATTTTCACATGGCCAAACCTCTCCAGAGGGTTATTTGCTCTTTTGTTTGAATCCTTTTTGAAGTCACTTGACGATCTTTTCGGTCAAAAATGGCATTACAAAATACCTCAACAAAATCTTATACTGGAATTATAAAGTGATTGAGCTGGTGGCTTGTATCATGCGAATGTTTATCTTAACCGTTTTACTACCATTAGGTGGGATTTTCACACGGCCAAACCCCTCCAGAGGGTTAGTTGCTTTTTTGTTTGAATCATTTTGAAGTCACTCGACGATCTTTTCGGTCAAAATCGGTATAACAAAATACCCAAACAAAATCTTCACTGCAATTATTGAGCAGGTGGCTTATATTGTGCGAATGTTTATCTTAACCATTTCACTACCATTGTCACCCTGTTTGCCAGGGTGTTGCTTGAGTTTAAGCAGGGTCAGAGTTGTTCATTTTGTGATTATAAATACCTTGTAATATTTTTAAAAATATGGTATAAACATTTAGGTTTTTTGTTAATTTTCTTACTGTTAGCATGTGCGCATGCGCATAATGCTTGGAACAAATTTAAGTTCAAGTATAACAAGGCAGTATTGCTGAAGGCAATGAGTACTTGGGTCGAGATAGAGTAATTTTGAGGACTGTACTACTATTCAAATATGGTCTTGAATTTCCTCCTGTCAATTAGGCATTTGATTAACTGGTTATTAAACGAAGCAATGGCATGACAACGGCAAAATATATCTAGCAACTTTTGTGGAGTTTGAGGCAGGGGTTCTTTATTTATAGTGAAATTGCTTAAATCCTTAAATATTCAAATTACAGCAAATTTCTTTTGTTCTCGATGGTAGATGTCTAATATTTAGATGGGCATATTTAGATTTCTACCCTATAGTTATCCCTATATACCAAAAATCGGACATCCAGCTCTATTGGCTTGCTCAGAATTAGATATGCGAATAATTAATGAGGTAAAATATGTGGTGTCATAAGGTGTCCCATCATACCAAATACGAAGGGTGTAGCACTTGTGGTTACTGAGTTGTGGACAAATATATATATTTGATGTCAAAGGTCATTGAGGTCACGTGGCATTTGTCATAATAATTGTATTGCTAAGTTATTCCTATATACCAAAAATCAGACCTCTAGCTCTATTGGCTCGCTCAAAATAAGATATGTGCATAATTAATGAGGTACAATATATGGTGTCATAAGGTGTCCTATCATACCAAATATGAAGGGTGTAGCACTTGTGGTTACTGAGTTGTGGACAAATATGTATATTTGATGTCAAAGGTCATTGAGGTCACGTGACGTTTTGTCAAACAAATTATATTGTTAACTTATCCCTATATACCAAAAATCAGACCTCTAGCTCTATTGGCTCGCTCAAAATTAGATATGCGCATAATTAATGAGGTACAATATGTGGCGTCATAAGGTGTCCCATCATACCAAATATGAAAGGTTTAGCACTTGTGGTTACTGAGTTATGGACAATAATGTGTATTTGAGGTCAAAGGTCACCAAAGTCACATGATATTTTGTCACAATGTCTGAGATATCTGCGTGTACCGATGGAATCACTGATGGACTCACGGACGGACATGACCCAATCTATAAGCCCCCTGGACTTTATCCGTGGGGACAAAAAACTGTGTCACTGCATCCTTTAGGCAATATGAATACGATGAGAAACTAAATTTTTATTTTTCTTGGCCTTATAAATGAAAGTCTATGGAGAACTGCCTTATACATGGGAGTCTATGGAGGTGTAAACTAAAAAGTCCTCTAACACGGCAAATTCGATCGCATTGTGAAACAAATCGACGTGCATCTGTATGGGGTTGGGTACTATTCTTGTGCAAAGTTTGAAAGAAATTGACCAGGGCATGTCTGAGATATCTGCGTGAACGGACGGACGGACGGACTGACATGACCAAACCTATAACTCCCCAGGACTTCGTCCGTGGGCACTAAAAACAACGCAACAGTTATTACAGCTACACCGGCGGTAGGTTCATATCCAGAGCCCCGTACGGTCTGCCGCCGTCGCTTGAAAACAATCTCATAAACCTGGCCATATGGGCAACTGTGTGTGAGCAGCTGGATGCTTGACTTCCCGGAGAAGGCGAGCTATCACGTTCAAGCTCAGGATTATTTGTCGATCAAATTTCAGTAAATTTACCTTACCAGGGCTCGAAATTAGCGGTAGTCCCGCGTCCACAGACTACCAACTTTTCCCTGGGGCTACCAAAGTCCATGAAATGGTAGCCCACACGGACTACCAAAGCCTGGGACAGGAAATTACTTAGTGGGCGACATGATGTTGATCGCTGACGCCACTACACATGCTATACCGACGATCATACAGTCAACCCAGCTGGACACAGAAAGGACATGTCGAATTTGTTGCGACAAACTTTCAATAAAATATCATTTATATCTGAACTGATGTACTTGGATAACAGGCTCGAGAAATGATAGCCAATGAAAATTCATTTTCATATTTATTTAGTCACAATTTATCAATCACAATTGGACACAATTGGACACAAAATTATTACATCTGGTAAAGCGCCACCAACGTCAGAACAGTCCATTTCCCATCCAACATTCGCCGTTGCACAGCGCACTGCCGATCGAAGCTTTCGAAATGATATGACTGAACACGGATGAGTAACAATATGAGCACAAGACAGATTTCACAACAACTCGCTATATTAACTTTTTATGTTATGATTAGGATGGATAGTTTAAAAGTAAGTTTCGGATCGTTGACAGCACAGATGAACTGGGAGATGAACTTCAGTTCGTTGAAACTGGACACGCCTAATAATTTGTTACTTTTTCATAGAATGCCATGCCCTTCTCACACTTCAGATTAGTTCAACCGCCGATAAAAGCACAATATTCAAATCGTTTTCAATGCCGTTTAAAATTATTCTATTGTGGTGAACACGATAATAGTCCTAGGAAACTTTTCATAGTCACGCTAGATCAAATGCATGGAGCGACTATCATACTGCAGGTGCAAGTCATACCACGTTCATGATATTAAGAGATACACAATTATTGAGAGCTACAGAACACAAACTCATTCAAAAATATTCCTATTAGATCGATTCCTGAAAATAGTCAACGCACCGGTGTGTTTTTCCCGCTGAAATTCTCGCGTAAAATGTTAGCGGAATGTCGTTCTCTGCGGTCGCGACCTCGGTTGAACCGAAACTAAGTCCTTTGTTGTACGTCTTTTTCTTTTTAAAGATTTCATGAAAAATACAAGGCATTTAAATACACATCACTTCTACGCTTTTTGAAGTCAAATCTTTCTATAACTTACACATTGCATTTAAGTAGGCATTGTTTAATTTTCTGTATGTGTTGCCCTGGAACCGAATTGTGAATGGATGCATTACAAAGAATTTACTTCCTATGGCCTGATACTAGAAATGTAACAATTTTCATTCCGCGATAAGTGGCGACATTTCCGAGGCGCGAATTTTTTTTTTTGTCAGTCTGGTATTATTTCTCACTGACATCCATGGCAAGAAAGAAAAGTGATTCAGATCCAAAATTATTTGTAATGGCCAGGCAGGTCGGAATAAATAAAGTGGTCCTCGGAATCGCCGCTTTTAATTTAGCAGATTTTTTTTTCAGAAACTTGACGTATTTTCACCCACTTGGTTTGGTCTGTTATAGCATATTTAGTCCGAAAATCAAGTTTACAGCATTTATGTTTTCAACAGCCTTCAAATGTACAGTATTATGTTAAAATACATCATATGGAATATGTTGTGTTTCATTAAAGGGGAAGTTCACCAAGGATGATTTTTACATATGTGGTAGCTCTGTGGTCATTTACCCAGGAAAAGCTATTTTCACAATTTATAACTCGCAAGATTTTTTACAAAAACGATAAAATAGTACAGGAAGTTGCCCATGTAATTTGAATCATGGGAAAAAAGCTCCAAGCTTGGAGCTTGCATCATGTGATATGGAAGGGACCATCTTCGGATGGGTATGGCCCCCACATTGTCCACTCACAGTAATACAGTAGTAAACAGCAACACAAAATCTGACAGTGGACAGTTTATTATAAGTGATTCACCGTTTATGCAAGGATACTCAGTATAAACAAAAGTTATGTAAATACGCACAGCCTGGTTTAAGCATGGGTGAGTGGACAATGCCATACCACCATGGGAAAATGGTACCTTCCATATCACATGATGCAAGCTCCAAGTTTGGGGCTTTTTTCCCATGATTCAAATTACATGGGCAACTGCCTGTACTATTTCTATCGGTTTTTGTAAAAATCGTGCAAGTTATAAATGGCGAAAATAGCTTTTCCGGGGTAAGTGACCACAAAGCTAGCATATATGTAAAAATCATCCTTGGTGAACTTCCCCTTTAATTTTAACCATCTTGACCTGATGGTGAAATATGGACTTGGCAGGAAAAGGGATACTGTACGATAGACCTGATCATGATTATTGATAATAGACACCTTCTAAAGGTTTTATTTCGTATATACTAAATGCCATATTACATATATTAGAAATCTAGCCATAGGCCTAATTCTAAAAGCCCGCAGCCCGCAACCCGCAGCCCGCAACCCGCAGCCCGCACTTTAGCAGATACCTGTTGACCCCTAGCCCTGCGTACGATGCTATGTGGTACAGCTAACACACAGCATCGTACGCAGGGCTAGCGAGAGAGTTGCCGACATCGACGGTTATTTACGAGAAGTGAATAAAAGACTGTCATTTTTGGAAGCGATCGAGTTGCTGAGGTAGGCTGGGATACGACTTGGGCCCAAGAACGCTGAATTTCGGCAGTAATTTGGCTTTTTACGTCAAGTCCCAAAATGGATTTGAAGTCACCGACCCTACGTACGCGTACGGGTCTTTGCAGGGCTGTGGTGAGCAGGGCGATTACCTGTAGCGGAACACACAGCATCGTACGCAGAGCTAGTTGTCCCCAAGTGAAAATGTGTTCGCGATCAAATCTTCCTATATTTTTTCAGAATTTTCGACAAAATCATTGCTTCTTACATCTTTTGTAAAATATAAAATATTAATATAAAAATGCGATGTGCCATGTCTTCGGATTTCTAAAATATCGTTCGTTGACCGTTCGACGGAATACTCATTTCGCAAACTTGTGACGCAGTTGAAATTCAATACTGACCGCCAAATAATCTTAATGAGACTAATCATTCTAGACATCCTCCAAATTATCCAACCATTCGCGTTAGAGTTCAGCTCGCTTAGAGGATCATAACATTCTTCGGCCTTCGTTTAGATCGACCCTAATCTCTCCCATTTAGGAAATAAATACACAAGCTACCTTGACAAAACTTCGTGCACCATCCAGGACCAAACACACTACAAATCTGTCTTGACGTCATCATCTCCTTACATGGTAATCGGCATACCGTATTTTTGAGCAAAGGAGACACAGAATACGTCGGAGTATTCAGTTTCAAAACGTATTACATTGTGTGATGTTGTCAAAAAAAGGTAATGTTACTGCAGTGGTATAAATTACAAAACACAAAAGTTCAAATCAGTTTATTTTGGACTGGCTTTACCCAACATTTCATATTGTTTCTTATGCCAGATTTGACCACGTGCTTACTGGCGACCCCTTTACATGCAAATTTTGTGTCAAATGGTGTGTTCTCGTGGAAAAACAAACGTACGATTTCTATATGAAGGAGGCGAAATTTGCCCTCAAAACTCGAAACCACCCCTTTGGGGTGTACCCTAGCTATTTTGAACGAGCTTCTCGAATCTGCAGCTCTATTTCGAAATGATGGTCTGGTTTCCTCAGCTCAAGGATAAGTGTTCTCCATCGCTGTGGGCATTACTATTCTCAACTGGGGGTACAGTTTCCAGTCGTAATGTTTTTCATTGTGTCCGGGATATAAAACCTTTCCTTTTCACAATTTTACTTCGGTTAACACTAGTCCACATCTTGTCAGCGATTAAACATGTTTCAAGTTTAAATGTTAAATTCTGGTCTCGAGCCCTCTTGTTCGACCAAACTGAAATTACCCCTCCCACTTTGGCTCGTCCAGTGGGTGTAGCAAGGGTCGTGCCATCGCCTAGGAAACGGAGGGTGCATTAATTGTTGCATTTCGATGCACATTTTGATTATATTCAGAAGATTTTGTGGCAAAAACTCAGATAGAGAAGCATTAATATTCACATCTCACTTATTCAAGACTGGCTGAGAGCAGCACTTCCATTCAGTTAACATCATTACGCCATTTATTATGCCAAGAAAGATGAAGCCAAGACATTTTGCCCTCCCTGGTCTCAGCCAGGAATGGTTATACCTTACAGAGTTTTTTCCCACGGAATGAAAACAAATGTACTTGGGCTGAGGCCCAAGTACAAAAACCTCGAAAACTTCTTTTCAGTGTTGTCTGTTTGAATGTTACCGTTTAAACTTTTTCTCGTTTATTTGAACATGTCTCTTTTTTCATTCTGATGATGATGAAACCTTCGTTGACCTCGCTCATGGTTTGGTGCAAACGGCTCATTCGATCGGCTGAAGAACAATGACCTCTTTACCGTACCCAACGGGTACAAGCGAATCCATTTGTAATGTATAGTGACAGACATGTCAGGGTTGCTGATGAAGGTAATCCGAGAACCCGTAGTGAAGCCCAGCACTGAGCCGGGTCAAAGGGAGAGCATTCTTAGTATATGCTTGCGTATTAAACTGGTTATAGCTGTCTGCCTGTCGATGGTACGCTTTCAGCGAAATAATAACTAGACAATTTTTGTTTGTTTTGGTAAATCTCGCAAGGAAGCATTAGGTTATTATACCCAGAGCGGGCCAATGATAATCATTGATATCGTGAAACGGCGAAACGAAGAAATAGCGAAATGAAGAATAGAGATACTGAAAAATGGAGAAATTCAAATAAAATATGCTTTATACAATTTCAATAAACAGCTTCGTCACTTACAATATTAGTAGAACTTCAATGTTATCATTGAACACTATCTTGAATATAGAGCACCTTGTCTCCCATGACCTTCCGCTAAACAATAACTGTGCCAAATAAGTGTAAAGTTAGCGTCATCCTCATCCTCAGCTTCAGGCGCTAGGCAAAAATGATTCTGAGGATGGGCATAAGCATAGTCAAGCGCCACTGGCCATGTGCCGGCGTGCAAATGTGATGATTCACGTTCTGCAGTTTAAGCTAGAAACTGATGCTCTTTCACTCGAGTTATCGATTCATCTCAATTGATAAATCGCTATAAGGGCTTCAACAGCTCCTTCTATATGCATGAAGTGGTGACCTAAAATGTGTGTGTTCACAGGGAAGGACGGCCTGTGTTTTTCAAAATGACGCTGCACATAAAACAAAGACCCTATAAAAGTGTTTGGAAGAAGAAAGTGAACTCCCCAATTTTTATGTGCTGAAAACAGTGACCCTCCCTCTGCGTGTCAAAGTCCACATCAACAATATTTTAACCATAATTTCTTTGGTGGTCATCTCAGTGTTGTTGCTGGCATTTGACCCTGCATCATCTTGTACATCATTGATTATGCACATATCTAATTCTCGGCCAGTCAGTTTAGCTAGATATCTGATTTCTGGTGGACAGGGATAAGTATAGAATCAAAGTTCTACCAAAATGCCAAGTGACCACTATTACCTTTGACCTGGATTTAATTGACTGATTTATGGGGATGTTTGTGAAATATTTGTGAAATAATATGAAGAACAAGATATTTCTGGTAACTGTCAATTGATAATCAAACCAATGCAGGAGGTATTTTTGTCCTAGAACATTTTTCAATCACACACAAACTATACAATATTGAAGAATTAAACACTAAAGCTTTATTTGCACCACGTTTCACTATTCTGAATGACAAAAAAGAAACACTTTGTCTTGAACTCTTTTATCAACTAATTTCTCCGATGTGATTGTATGGAGCCGAAATTTTGAAAAGTAAAGTTACAATGAGAATTATAGTATAGAACAATGAAATGATTTTTATCGGTCTGTTCCAGGGTCAGAAAAGTCACACTATGTTATCAATCAGCAAACATTTTAAAATTAAATTAACCAGTGAGTGTTATAAGTTGTAGACGGAAAGCTTAACTGACAAGAAAACAGGAATGTAAACTGTTCATGACTCATTTTGGCCTGGCAAGTTTTCTGCTTACTGGTCATGACTGAGAGATTACAGAACTAGGCAGGAGAATAATCAAAGATGATTATGCAAAAATGTCTAAATTGATGTTGTTGAACATAGATGCACTCAATCTTCAACGGTCAATCTTTAGGGAAAGAGCCTATGTAAAGATTGCAATTTAGTTGCCAATAACGATAAAAATGACAAAGAAACTACGGTGACAGCTGTCATCAAGACCTTTGAAGCAAAACATATATATATATATATATATATATATATATATATATATATATATATATATATATATATATATATATATATATATATATATATATATATACAATAAATATGAGAACACATCAAGTATGTTTGGTACCTATTACTCGAGTTTCACGCATACACGCGATCGTCAGATAGGTAGATTTTATTGTGTGAAATTTGATATACTTTTTTTACAGTATATATATATATATATATATATATATATATATATATATATATATATATATATATATATATATATATATATATATATATATATATATGTAAGGGATGCTGGAGAATTGATTTTACAATTTCATCTCTACAACGTTGTTTCGTGAGTCGCAAAACTTACTCATAAGGAGACTAGTTTCCTGATGAGTGAATTTCGCGACTCACGAAACAACGTTGTAGAGATGAAATTGTAAAATCAATTCTCCAGCACCCTTATATATCTCGCTCTACTTTTGTATGGAGCACTTTGTATCGGACAAGTCGAACCGCATACTTCGTATATATATATATATATATATATATATATATATATATATATATATATATATATATATATATATGTACACCTTTGAATCAAAACATATATATATATATATATATATATATATATATATATATATATATATATATATATATATATATATATATATATATATATATACTTGTAAAAAAAGTAAGGCCCTTAATTCTCTCTCCGAGAAAGTTGAATTAAAATTTTTGCGACATATTTATGGAAGACATGACCTTCAAGTAGAGTTGCCACCAATATAGTACTAAGAAAACCAGTAAGGCTTGGTTCATTCTATTTTTGGTTTTTCCAGAAAGGTTGCGTAAACGATAATAACGTATTGATATCGTCAAATACAAATTTTAGTCTATAAACAATCTTCTATTTGAGTATAATGAAACGAAATTTTAAACGTCAACTTCGACCATTGTTGCCGTGTATGAGATATTTCGATGCATTCGGGCAGTTACATACTTAAAATTACACTTGCAACCACACATTGGCTCGTAAAATGTCTTCAGTCTTTGGTTAATACTGCATAAACAAATGCGGTTGCTTATCTTAAAAGGTCTGTTTGAAGAGGCCAAGGATTTGTCCCAACTTTCAGAGGAGGAGTTATTCTTTTGTGAGGAAGAAAGTTACAGTCGTAACCGGAAATTCATTCAATTGAATGAAGACGGTGATTTACAAGTTGTTGTTGCAAGGTTGCAGGTATAGTCATCTACTCATAAAATTTTGCCTTTCTCCTAAGGATTGTTACAGTTAAAATAGCTTGATTCGATCAAAGTTACAACCTGGCATATTTTGGATTTAATGTTAGTAACAGTGACAGCTTATTACAAAAGTCGTTTAATGGAGTCATTAGATAAAGAGTGTCCGGTCACATTTGCTTATTCCTACCAACGAAAATACCACGATTTGTGATGATATAAGAGTCACGAAATGTCTTACGTGTCCGTTATACACAGACCATCGTCGTTCATATTTATTATTTTTATATTGACTTATTTGTCTAAATAAAATCTAACTGCCATGCTTCTTTGCAGGGGAATACAGTCAATATCGATGTTCAGGTGGACGATGACGGAATTGAAGTGACGTCATTGATTGTTGCAGCGGAGAGAAATGACTTCAGAATGGTTCGTTATCTACTGAGTAAAGGAGCGAAAAGGTTGAGTGAACCAAATGAATCAAAACGTGAGAAAATCACAGATAATATTCTGAGAAAGTAGCTATATGTACGTTGACATGTGTAAAATTCCATAAGCTATTGTACGAGACTATTACAGCTACAACACATCCATTCACCAATGATGGAAACATTTAGAAAATTCTACTTACTTTTGAGCGGGCTTTCCGAAAAATGTTCTGCAATTACTTAATGAATCATTTTGGAAATGGATTTTCGAACCTGTTTTGCTTCTGTACAAATAACTACCAGATGCCTCCAACCTGTTTGTATTGATCGTGAAATACATTTTACGGTAATCAGAAATCGTACAATTTGATTATCATCATAAATAGTTATCAAAAAAGTTGTCTTTGTAAGGCCAGAGAGAAAACTAATTCTTTTAACTCAGATATTTTTGCAAAGCTACAGAGGCGGAAAGCGAATTTGACGAACAAACTTCCACTGATTACATCGTTATTGATGACTTTAAGTGTATAGTTTACAAACTGTCCACCATAATAGAGGCACTATATATACAGGCAGTGTTAAAAGAGAACACATTCGTAGCATTTACACTCGCTCCCAGAAGAAAACAGAAAAGCTGTAAATATATGCACAATACAAATGCCCTTACAGTAAAACAATCACAGCATTTTCATTTTAACATCCTCGAGGTGGGTCTAACATTTGAATTTATTCATTGTTCATTCGCCTGATCGTTGAATGCCTGGACATACAGCCGGAGAAAATGACAAACTTCATGTTGAGTTTGTTGAAGAAGGATACATGTCATGTACCTCAAAACCGAGGTTTGACATCTTAACAACCATTTTCATCGTGATAGTTCTCATACGTTTAATGCACTCACGTTCGAGCTGATGTAACTTTTATCACATGTCATTAATTTGTTGAACAAATTCCCGAATGTATCATCCGAACTAATGCTAAGCAATGTCTTTGGAACTGATTGGCGGCTACCACTTGGATTGCTGTTGATTAAAGTACTACTCATTATGCGCTGACCATTGCGAAACGGGGATATTACCACTGAAAGTCGACTTCCGTTGCATTGCACCACGTAAAATACTGATGTTAATTCAACCTGTTGATATTATTTGTACCCGGACGCCGTATAAAAGTCTCATTCGAAGTCCCGCAGACAGCACTGAAATAATTACAACGCGGAAGTATGTATTTCCCACAATTTCAAAACAAATCCGATTCTGTAAAGAGAATCGGCGATTCCGAGGGACAATATAATTATTCTGGCTGACCTACAGAGTATACTGCAATCGTATATGGGTATAGATGACCATCTTGTGAAAACTATTGTCTTACGAATTCTGACCTATGTCATTGGATTATGGATTGGTATGATAGCGATTATTTTTATACATGCAAGAGACTTACACGAGTGAGACACACTGACAAGCCTAAGACAGTTTATACTGCCTTCTGCAAAGATTGCCCGGCACTTATCCACAAATCTAAGTATGAGAGCTGTGACAACGGGAATGTAGTTGAGTATTGACAAAATGTACCAGCCAACGTTGTTTACTTTTGCTTATATTGCCAATATTGTCTTTCTCTAATGTAGGTGATACAACGGCATTTGGTTTGCGGCTTTTGAGAACGTACCGTGCTCTCTCTAGTCCTGCGTACATTGTTTTTACGAGTGATAATCCTTTACTATGTGCCTTCCAATTGTCCCACAAGATGCGCACTATGGCAAAACGTCGCGGAGTTCACAGCATCAACAAGGTGAATATCATGCACTAGGTAAAGGATCTTCCAGGCATTCTAGAGAACGTGTCACCACTGACCAGAAAGGCTGATGTAGATTCTTTGACTAGTGATATAGATATACTCGACAACAGAATGACATAATGTTTTGAAGAGACTATCTTCTACAGTTTTCAGAAAGAAAGTTTCAGTGAAATACTTTTCAACTGTTTGATCGTGAGTCATGCTTTGGCGGATGCAAGAACTGTATCGTCGTAGCGACGTCTCTGTCTGTCAGTCCGTCCGTCTGTCTGTGGACACGATATGTCAAGAAGCGAGTATCAAATAGTTTTTGGTGGGCGTGGCTTTCTTTCTTGCGCTCATATATATGATTAGTGATTTCAGAAAAATTGGATGTACATAAATTTGATGAACCTGCTGCAAGTATGTATCTGCAAGTATTTTTCACTCGAGGATATTACGGCCATGAAGATATTAAGAGGTGACATGAAAGAATGTGCTTACCATTTTAGGAAAACCTGACATCACTTCTCTGTTATCTTTACCCGAGGTCCATATATTTTATTTCTACAGCTTTGACTTTGTTGTCTGTATCGTAACGTTTGTGACTGGGTACGTACGTTGTGAGCTAGAAACCTATTGAAACCACAATATTGTCTATCTGTGCTGTGCTCTGTGTATTTTTATATCGAGTTTGTTACTGTGGAACATGTGACTATGATGTAGATTATGGTCTGGTATTCTTCTTCTGATTGCATATTTGATAAATTTTGTACTTAATGTAAAGCTATATATCAATATTTACCCAATCGAATCTGGCGAAACTTAATTGCCAAGAACAACATATCAATGAGCCTTTAGACTTTAATGTCACTTTAATGTTAGATAATTGGTAATCTGCATATTCAGCGGACTTTCGCAATAAGAGATCTATCATGTCTTGATTGACACAACCTAGGTTGATGAAACTTGCTACATAAATTAAAAATATAATGCCATAGCAGTAGTGAGTGATTTGGCATTTTCATGTCATCTAATTTGTAATTTTAGTTTTTATGATATTCAAAATTAGGACTTCACCAACACGATAAAATGTGCTATGTTGATTAATGTTTCAATGATATCGCCGTAGAGAAAGTATTGATGTTACGATGATATCACCGCAGTGAAAGTCATTAAGCATTTTCCCTTCAACTTATTAGTACTTTGTATATTTTTTAACATGTCTCTAATTACGGACACAAAATTTTATGGACTTAACTTCACCACAGGTGACGAATGTCGCTATGTATGTTGATGATTCAATGATAATACACAAGTGAAAGGTTTTGAGCATATCCACGTCAAATAAGTTGTAATTTTCATATTCAGTAACTACTTAACCAAAGACAATAAAAGACAAGATATGACCTTAGTGAAAGAAATGTAGCAGTTTCATTCACGTAACTGCTAATTTACATATTTATTTATATGACGCTATATATCAAAGGTGATACGGTTTGATAAAACTGTTCAGATATTGCTTAAAACAGATGAAAGATGTTCAATAACCATTTTGGATTTTGCTTTTATCTCTATAGTGGCTGCATTAAATTCACATAAGCCTGCTAGTAACGTTGATTTTAACAGGAAGTGGGCATAATGAAATACATTCTGCAGGTGCAGTTTCACATCAGGTAATCACAAACAGCAAGTTAATGAAATGAAATAATGTCAAAGAAAAGTTAAGATTTACACTCAACTGCAACATCTAGTGAAACTAGGGGACATTTTACGTTCATATCTGGTTTCTAATCTTTCCTTTCATTAATTATGACGTTTCTCTGTATTTGTCACACACGCAGCAAGAATACTTGGATCTTGCCACTCGCTTGGAAGATTTCACTGTGGAACTTTTACGGCTGTGCAAGAACAGTGAACAGGTGTTGACCTTGCTTCATGGGTCGGGAAAATCGAAAACAGTAAGTTGGAAAAGAAGCGGCCTCGTCACAGCTCGTGAGGCCCTTAAAACAGAACAGAGGCAAGTAAGTTTACCCAAAATAAGCAGAAGTCTGGTATTTTTGGGTCATTTGGGTAACAAAGCTCATAATTTGCAATGATATTTAATTGTAACCATATGCTCTTGAACTACGTTAGAGTGGCTGCGTATATCAGCGTGTGAGTCGCGATAAAGGACTAACTTTAGATACCAGAAAAATATCCACGTTAGAAGTACCGACATGATTAAATACATGGTAGAATATTGTTTTTAAATCTGCCTTATTACAGCATTTGGTTCCGTTACTTTGCTTCCACTGCCATAGCAAAGTACGCATGCTGTGTATCTGTGTATCGCTCCTGTCAACAATGTTCGATCCAAGGCGTTGGACTTGCGTTTACGACGATCGCTCAATATTTAGCTTTGCTTTCTCCCTTTTTAGTGCTATAAGTATGAAGGCAACAACTCGAGCTTATTCAACACATAGTAAAATGAAACAAATAAAACAGGTTTCATGAAGATATTAAAAAATCTAAAACGATTCGATCTTTGTATATTAATCAAAGGATCACCGTGCCACTTTTCACCACCATTGGTTCTGAATTGAGAAAGTTTATTAAGCGAGAAGTATGCAATCTGTGGGTACTTCAGACGCGCATAGACGCCATTGTTTTCTATGGGGATCGAGCTCTTTCGGCACATCGTAAAATGAAAAATACATCTGAAAAAAACCCGCCGGTTCAAATTGTTCATTTCGTTGTTATTTCTTACAATATTCGATATTACACACCTCAAAAATGTTAACTAAAACTCTGTAGTTTTGGCTTTTTCATTCTCTCTCTTATTTTTATGAAATGACGAGTTTACGATCGTTTTTCCTGTTGGCTGTGTTTTCACCTATTTTTACACAGAGCATTATAACTTAGGTATTTTAAGAATTTCTCTATGAAATTATTGCCGAAATATCATAAGGGAAAGAAGAACATTATATTTAGCTGTGCAGCTAGGAAATTCGGCGAAATTTTCAACATTCCGCGGAAGACGGAGTTTGCTCTCTGTACGTTTACTTGATGTATGTGAGGCTAAAAGTGAGCGCGCCTTGAGTGAATAGAATGGGTTTTTTTTGCCCACAGTGGATTTATATATTTGACATATTTTCTTTTACAATTTCAGTTCCAAATTAAAACATCTTACACACATTTTAGTTCGGGTACGGTATTTAGGTCTCTTATCATGACTTATGTAACTTATAAATATTCAGACAATTAATTGATTTCTAGACAGTCATAATGAATTATTTAGAGGACATGTCTGCTGAGTACAACTGGCCTTGCTACATTATCAATGATTCAATTAAAAAACTATAAAACAATTACATACTTTATTTATTGCGTACAGTGTCAAGTTGTCATAATTTGTACTGCATCATAACAGCTACCTTTTCTTTGTGCGATGGTATACTAAGAAACCTAACAAAATACTCTTAGCATCTTCCATTTTCTCCGAATAACCCTCTACTTTTAACTAAATCGGATTGTTATTGTGTGACTTTGTGGTATGAGCTGTGACAGGCTTAGAATATCTACAGAATTACACACAATGTCATTTTTTTTGCTTTTACAGTTTATCGGCCATCCATATAATCAACATGTACTTCGTGGTATATGGATGAGTGGGCAACCAAAGTGGTCCAACAAAGATGGCATCGCCTGGCAGTTCATTTATCTATTATTTTTGTTAACTGTCTGCGGCTTGTTGCAGCCCTTATTGGCACTGACACACATCTTTGTTCCTTGTTCGCCCCTGTCTGGCTTCATAAAATCACCTAAGAGTAGATTTGTTATGTTTTCTTTTTCGTACGCCTTTGTCTTAGCTGTCACTGTTCTAGGCTTATCATCGGGAAGCCTTATTGTTTCGATGATATCTATGTTTTGGTTCGTTGGCCTGGCACTCTGGGATATAGAACAAGCCATATTTTATGGTTTCCGGAGATATATAACTGACCCTTGGAACATGTTCGGCGTTTTTACACAATTTTATATTTTAATGATCATAGTTTTTAATTTGGTCAGCAAGTTCATATCTGCGCCTTTATATGCTGATGAAATTTTTCACAGCAGTGCCGCAATCTTCTGTTTATGTATTTTCCTGCGAGCTCTCAAGTACTTGTATCTCCAACACAATCTTGGTTCCATGCTCTTAAGCTTTACACGAATGATGTCAGATGTGTTTTCATTCATCTATCTATTCCTGGTTGTGGTACTATCATTTTCTGCTGGGTTGTTCACAAATTACTACGGTTTATATACCGATAAGGGTGACGATCAAGGGAGTGCTATTCCAAACAAATTTGGCATGTAAGTATGTCTTCATACCTTATTCCTATTTTCACCAGCGATGTATACTTATGGGTTATTATACGAAGTTGGGCGATACCGCGTCGTATTCGAGTGATGAGTCCGTATTTTGACGAGTTGCCCAGCGACGAAATCAACTGAAATCGAACTTGCTTGCTCATCGTTGTACTGATAAAAGGTTCGTTGCTAAGGAGTGATGACAACCGTATCACTTCTTGGTATTATTCCGCTGTTGTACCATTTCACTTCGAAGGAGGGTTTATGGCACACTTTTAAAGCGAACAATTTAAATATTAAGATGTCGACACAGGTTTCACACTAAAAAGAAGATTTTTTCAGCTTGCGATGGCGATGGATGTAAAAAACAGGCCGGGGTGTGTAAAATGAGTGTGTTTTCGTGTTTTGAAACGAAAACTCATCCCTTCGCGAAAGTTATGAGGCCGGCCAAAATCGGGTCAAAATACTCGCGCCGCGCCAACGTTCGATTTCAAATACGGATAGTTTTCAATCGGATTCGAACCCACAACATACGGCATCAGTCGCCTAGCTGAGAGGCCTGAGACAGAACCAGTCGGCTAAATCTCCACTCCCAAAAAAGAGTGGTTCAATAGCCGGCTAAGTTGTTACATTTTTCTGACTGAGACCTTTCAACACGTTGTAGAGTTCGTGAAGCACTCACGCACGCATGCTCACTATCATACATCGCACATACACACATATCGAAGCGAAGAAACGAATTTCATCGCTTTAACTGGGCGAACGATAACCTCGGGGACAATTCTGTCCACCAGCAGTGTTACCGACCCAGGATAGAAAATACGGATAGTTTTCAATCGGATTCGAACCCACAACATACGGCATCAGTCGCCTAGCTGAGAGGCCTGAGACAGAACCAGTCGGCTAAATCTCCACTCCCAAAAAAGAGTGGTTCAATAGCCGGCTAAGTTGTTACATTTTTCTGACTGAGACCTTTCAACACGTTGTAGAGTTCGTGAAGCACTCAAACTCGATCGAGCAGCTGAGAGCATAGAGCAAGCAGCTCTGCGACATCTATGAATGCACTGCAGTGGATATAATAGCCGTACCAGTCAGTTTATCTCCAAGAAATATACATGTCCCCAGACGTCAAATATGCCGAATTTACCATCTTAGAAAGGAATTTGTGAGCTGATCAGGGAAAACGTGAAATGAGTACACTTTAAGCAGTAGCGTCGCAAATCGATCCTAATTTTGTTGCTGTACGAATAAAACATTTCAAAGGTATTTTCATCGTCTGCTCGTTTATTTTAGTTACTGCCTTGCCTAAATAGAACTACCTAAACGAAACAACCTAAACGAAAGTTTTAATTTCCCTCGTATCTTACATTGTCTCCGAAACCCGCACCGGTGCCACCGGACACCATCATGACCTGTGAATCTCACTGTCTCACTGACATGACAGGTACAAATTTTGAGTGTGGATTTTTGTGGCTCATTTATGGCTTTAAACGATGTAATTCACCACTCAGATACTTAAAATCTTCAACAGGAAACTTGTCGTATAGCGGTTCTGTCAACCGAGATCGTAATCTTCAGTACGTGTCACAGGTCTATTCGCTCAGCAGTTTTACATGTATGTGAACATACCAGCGAAGGTCACACGTACGCGTAGCTGTAAGTAGTTCGGTTACAGTGAAAATATAATTCGTATTTTAACTAGTTAAAATACGGGTTCATACTAGTACCGTCTAAACAATAGGAGAATGGCAATACAGGCATAGCATGTATGATAATTTCTTTCACGACTGCTCCAAAAACTGGTCACATTACGCACTGCATCACAATGATATTGTGCTATATGTGTGTCCCTCTGTCTTTATATCTTACGTCATATACGTGATCAACATTGCTACTTTAGAGCTCATCTCAAAATCATAATTTTGGCGAAAACTCTGATGTCACTTCATTTCGAGTCAAATCTGACAAAGTTAAATTTATTATTTGACGTTTAAAATTACAGCCTTCGCCAAAATATACAAACCTTGATATGGTCAATTTTTGGAAAAGACCCAAGTGAAGATTTGAAAGCGTACTTTATGTGGAATCGTAATGAAACGATGGGTACCGAAGGTAGCGGGGATTTATATTATATGCTGATAGCAACAGTCGTAGGCAACGTGCTCTTAGTACTGTTTTGTTTCCTGACAATTCTGATATTGGTGAACCTTTGCATCGCCATGATGTCAGATACCTTTAGTAGGATACAGGTGAGAGCATGTCCCAATTGAATATTCCAATTTCTTAATTAACGTTCAGATTTTCACAACACCTTACGGATATCACATGGGGTATAAATGTATCAATCACTCTCATCATTATATGAAATTCTCTAAAGATTATTTTGGTGATCATAAATGGAGTGATGGCTTGAAAAAATTCATCACATAATAACATTTCAAAAGGGCTTCAAGGCCATGAAAATAACGACGAGCAAAATGCAAGATCGCCTGCCAATTACTCTAGACTAATGTAATTGACCTATACGCTTGCCAGTGACACTGCATAATGGCCTAGCTTTGAGTTCTCAAACATGTGGCCACGTTATGAACAGGATTATCCATAATCACGTGCATCTAAACAAGAGTGCTGTGCATAGCAAAATTGTAGAATTATACACGGTCAGGAAATTGTTTCTATGAAGAACTGGGTAGCAATGTTGTTGACGGCCATAAAAGCGCCATCAAGGCGATTCCCTTGAAGTATCGACACTCATTTGTTTGTCGATATGCAAAGACTCGACTGCAAAATGCATGGTTCATTTCACCATGGCGATACGTGTTCCAGATAAAGAATAATAAGAAGAACGATAAATTGCTTATGAATGGCTGATAAGTTAAAGTAAGCAGCCCGAGAAGCAATCTTGTTGCCATGGAAAATCGTAAAAAGCAATCATCATAGGAAATGTAATTTCCATAATTTAAATTTGTGGACTGACAGAGCACATCTTACCAGCCCTTGAGTTAACGTAATACAGCTTTTAACGAAACGTTGTCATCAACGTGTAACATACTTTGAAGGATTACAATTGAAAAAAATCATTACTTTGAAATATGAATATGAATTCTGCTTTGATATTTCCATTCCTGTAGGAAAATATCGACATCGAATGGAAGTTTGCACGTACGAAGATTTGGATGGACTTCATCAGAGGACCGGTGTTACCACCTCCATATAACCTTATACCAACATTTATGTGTATCAAAGGCATTGCGAAACGATTGATAGGATTAATACGTCGAGCGCGTAGACAACAAGCGAAAGATACGTCAAAGGTAAATTAGACTACAGGTGTGCAACTACCGGACAGCTTTTATATCCATTTTCAAGTAAAGTGCCGTTATTTGGTCGTTATTGTAATAACTAACTTGTGCAATAACGGAATCAGACAGGAGAGACATTCTTGTACTGAGAGACATCTGGTTTTATCTGACATCTTTACAAATGGGATGATTAGTCGAATCATCCTATAAAAGTTTAAATTGTGAATTTGTGTCAAATGTTGCGACCACTCATATTGTCCTCACACTAAAAGCGACATATGTAAAATATTTTTTTATTCTTCAAGAGCAAAGAAAGGTCTGGACTGAATCTTCAGTGTCACCAACTGGACGATGAACTAACACATGATGAAGTAAGTTCTTAATAACATCAATGTTTATTAATTCTATCAAAACTGAAGCACAATCGTGTAGGAGTTTCAGCTAATATATCCACACATGTGAGCAATGTCATGCCGATATCTGTATGTCAGTATGTCTGTCGGTGCGATTTCTGAAGAACAGATTATTGGATCAGAATCAGATTCATAGATTTCGTTTTGGAAACAATCGAGCCGCAAAAACGGATTAGATTATGGTAAGCGTGGGATTCATAATTATTGCTAATTTACATAACATATTATCAAGTCGTAGAAATAATTCCAGAATAAATGCATCAGATTGTTCATGAAGATATTTGACAAGTTCAAGGTCAATTGGTAGTTTCATGTCTATGACGTAATTCATTTGCATATGTAGCGATTTTTAACAATGTGGTGTATATACGTCTGGAAGGACTTTGCCGAAAGTGATGAACCTCGCTACAATTATTGAAGAGATAATATATGACAGCTGTTAAATTTCAGCTTATCGCTTATATGCATGTTAAACGAAACACATGTGACCCCTCAGAGTTTGATGATACGTGGTACAGGTACTGCTCAAAGTAAAAAAATTATGTAACGCAGTAAAGAGAAAGACAGTGTCGTGTCAAATGACTGATAATTTGCATATTGAACAATGTTTTAAGATGTCATTTATCTCGGTTATGATTGCATTCAATTTGATTGCCTTTCTTGGGAAAGGCTTCATCAAATTTGACAATCGTTGCCAGAGAGGTTGATCGTAAGAAGAGGTGGGCATATAATTAGACGCAATACATTGAGGACTACAGTGCATACTACTGAGGGACGGGACATTCTCAGTTCATATCTGTTGCTCTTTACGTGTTTCATTTTACGAAATACGTTAAATATGTTCTTTCAACAAAATTTCATTGCAGTTAATACGGGTACTCACAGTAAAGTACATCAACATATCACTGCAAAATCAAAGGAAGCACTGGGAAGAAATCCCGGAAAACGACACAAGCAATGACGACCCAAGGCATAGTAACAGAGGAACAAGTAGTTAAGCTTCGAATATCTGACACTGCCGTATTTATTGATCTTTCTAAAAAGAAGACAGTGTGCATACAGAGTTAGATATGACAATGAAATATTCTGAAAAATTATAGGGTTGAACAGTGAGGTATAATGACTCCAAATTGCACTTCTCAGGCTGCTTCATTTATTGACAATTGACTATATATGATGAGTTCTTTCACCAGATGTCTTCTGTACACAGAACAACTCGGTCCATATTTCAAAATTCTCGCAACATAGTTCTGATTATCATAATTTCCTGATTTCATACTGTGAATAATGAGAAGATCAACCCATTTTTCTGCGGAGGAGATAGCAATTTTGTATTTTGTTGACATATATTTTTGACAGCCATACACAATATTTTTAAGGAAACTAAGGGAATAAGTTGCATCTGTGTTGGCAAAAGAAAGGGTATTGATTTTTTTTTAATGTTCGTAACAAAGGAAATTTGCATGTCTGACAGGTGGTATGATGAGACCACCTTAGTTGCTGATAACTGTATCTTGACAAGTGTACAATTTTTAGCACTCCAAACATCGACTTCTCATTCAATTTACTCTTGAATTTTAAACATAATCAATAATTTTGGAACATAGTTTAAACAAATAATCCTGAACTTAAATTGTAAGTTAAAAATTGTAAAGAAACTGACAAAATTGAAAAGGCTTTAGAAAAAATGTCTGAGTGAACACATCAAGGGGAATTGTGGGTAGCCTCACTTACTGTGGGCCAGGATGTTATTATCGTATTATCGGAAAAGTATTCAGTTTTACTCTGTGAACGGCGTCATTACTCAGCACTTTTGGGGTTTAATTTAAATGGGAAAAATCGTTTGTTGGACAATCTGCGACGTTCCCTATAGGAGTTTGTTAACGCATTACTGTACATACCTATGTATGTGACTATCACTAAAAATCTTCTTGTAGATTGTCAGCGTTACATTGTAGCACGTCTCTCGGAGAATATCTCGCTAGAGGGATGCTGTCATGAGTAACACTAATGATATTAGTAGTAGACATTTATTGAAATCGTATCCTTCTGTGATCTTGATGATCAAATAAAAATTATACTGCAAGAAATTGAATAGAAATGTGTCCAAAGATACAGTATGTGTCTAATAAATACATGAATACGTGTTTGAGGCAAGTGCTTTCTCTTTTCTTAAATCATATATAAACTGTTTACTCATTTATAGAACATTTCCTTGTTTTTTGCGTACAAAATTGACATAAAATATTTGATGCCAGAGTTGATGTGTTTAATATTTTAAAGAAATCTCTCCGATGTCTGTAAGGATTTACAGGAAAAAACCAAATGTACCTCATCCTTTACCTTTTTATCCTAGCAAATCGATCATACTCTATTTGTAAAGTTTACCTTTCTATATACATAAAAAGTACAAGTAATATGTGGGCACTCGTGCGCAGTTTACTTATTGCTGACAGTGGGTTAAATATTTTTTAAAACGAGATACCATTCTAATTATAATAATTTTGTCTTTGATATCCTGTATTTACCTGGTATATTGTTGTGGTTACATCTTCATTATTTCGCACGTTATATGTAGTCTTTGATTTGACCTTTATATTCAAACTTGTGATTTTCTTCGTTACTTTCACGCATAGATTCCTAAATCAAATCATCCAAATCAAAGTTGATTTGAAAATATGTCATTTGAACAAAAAAAGGATACAATATCTTTAAGAGGATAATTTGCATTATATTATAATGCAAAATTTTTTTATACCGAAGAATAATATGTAGTTGTTACTATTCTGTGTAAAGAGTTTTGGATAGCAAGATATGGTCAAAGGCGGTAGTCTGCCTGTCACGTTATATCGCCCTCAATTTAACCTTCGCATTTAATACGCAAGTGATAACTCTTTCTGTACTTGAGAATACTGCCTGCACGATGGATAAAACAATACCTGAGTGCTTCACGAACTTTACAGCGCGTGAAGAGGTCGCAGTCTGAATTGTAACAACTAAGCTCGGTTATTGAACCAATCTTTTTTGAGATTGGGGATTTGGCCGAGCGGTTTTGTCTGTGGCTTCTCCGCTAGGTGACTGGGCACCTTACGTTCTGAGTTCGAACCCGATTGAAACCATCGTATTGTCCAATTGCAACGTTACATGTAGATCAGTTTATAAAATGATGTCTGTCCATCATAAAGTAATAATGAGCAGTTTAAAGAGGCACTCCCATTTGGTAACATTTTCAAAACACATTTTTTTCATGCCAACAGTCGATATTTGACGTGGCGACTGCGCGCGGATCGCGAGATATCGATAAAAACATGTCATTTCCCGAGCGTATTTTTCACATCCCGAAGTTTTACGATCGTTTCTGATTATGACGCGATATCCACTGAAGGTTTGTTGTTTTGCTGATTGACGATATTCTAGGGAGTCCATAATAAGTTCGAACGACGCAATTTTACCTCCCACTGCGAAGACTTTATATACAGCATTATGCCTTTACCACAGGTCAGTTTTTGAAAACTTCTTCTTAGCTTTGTTGTTGTCATTATTCTAAATCACTTGTATTATATTTTTAACCAAAACCACATAAAATAAGTTTTTACGTGTTAAATATTAGCCGCCTCCGATGACAACATTTTGTCGTCTGCCACACAGTACGTGTGGTTCGCCGCGCGCGTGGTATGCGTCTATACATACCACGCGGTGGCCGCTATGTATCAACCGCACGTAGCTGGGCTAGTCACCTATGCGAATTCTGGTGGAATCAGCAAAAATTGTTTTTCGTTTTATCACGAAGTCAGTAAGACTCAGCTTTCTCCCACGGGGCATGACTGGTCACCGAGGCAAGTGGCACTGTGGCGTACAGCAGCGTTAGTGTAGACTCGTACTCCATAGCTCAGTTGACAATGGCCCCAGTGCCGAACGTTCGATGTTCGGAAGCTGAATTTAGGTGGGCCACCGGAATTCAAACTTTTACTTTTTTTGAAGACATGTTTTTATCGATATCTCGCGTTCCGCGCACAATCGCCACGTCAAATATCGCCCGTTGGCACTAAAAGAATGTGTTTTAAAAATATTACCAAATGGGAGTGCCACTTTAAGACCGGGACACTCCTTGCCTTCTCTGCGAGTTACCGAGTGCATTTACAAAAGGACCACTAGACGTGAGTGTGGCGCGCATTTGTATACTCATTTGCATAATTAGCGATTTTAGCAAAAACAAATTGAGAACGGCTGCACAGAATACGATGAGATTTGCTACAAATACTGATCACACAAGAACTTATGCGCCATTAAAGACATAAAGTTAATAAGTTAATTGTTAATTCGCATATTTAATGAATTTTCTTGATTAGGGGATAAATCTGAATATATATATATATATATATATATATATATATATATATATATATATATATATATATATAAATATATATATGAGTGTGTGTGTATGTATATATATATAAATATATATATATATATATATAAATATATATATATGAGTGTGTGTGTATGTATATATATATATATATATATATATATATATATATATAAATATATATATATGAGTGTGTGCGTATGTATATATATATATATATATTATATATATATATATATATATATATATATATGTGTGTGTGTGTGTGTGTGTGTGTGTGTGTAGGTGTGTGTGTGTAGGTGTCAATTGACTTGACTAAAGTTAATGAAACTTGCTATGCACATTGAAGTTACTATGATACAACATTTTTGAAAGTCATTAAGCATTTTAACTTCAGCAAATTCCTTTGCTTATGTATTGAACTTCCGTAATTACGGATATACACTTGAATTAAATAGATCAACGTTGGTGAGACATGCTGTGTTCACTGATGATGTTAGGTTCTAACAATATGCAAAGTCATTAAGCATTTTCACTTCTGCTAATCACTAATTTGCATATTGAACGAACTTTTCCATAGGGAATATATATATATATATATATATATATATATATATATATATATATATATATATATATATATATATATATATATATATATATATATATATATCTGGATTGGCATGATACAAGATGAAACTTGCTATGCAAAATTTAGAATACACTGATATAACAATCATGGAAATTGTTTTAGCAATTTTAGATAAACGTATCTCTAATTTTTATATTTAAATAACTTTCCTAATTAGAGATATGTATCTGAATTGAATTTATCAAAGTTGACAATACATGTGATGGACATTGAAGATACTACCTAAACACATTATTGAGTCTTTCACATTTTTACTGCTACTAATTACTAATTCGCATATTTAGTGATCTTTCTTCATCGGGGACATATCTGGATTGACGATCAAAGTTGACAAAGTTTGCAATGAACATTTAAACATTGAAAATCATTTAACATTTATACTTCAGGTAATTACTAATTAGCATATTTAACGAATTTTTCTAATTAGGGATATATAATATATAATATATATACATATATATAATATATATATATATATATATATATATATTTATATATATATGTATATATATATATGGATTGACATGATTAAAATTGACAAAAGTGGCTCTGTACATTGAAGAAACTATGATAATTAAAAGTCAGTTTACATTTTTCTAGAACATTTAATTATTAATTTGCATATTCAATGGAATTTGCTTAAAGCCGCACTTTTCAATCCCAGGTTCTCGCATTAGTGGAGTTCTCCTCCCAGTCAAACACATGGCCAGTACGATGTTTGATTTCTATTATATTAATTACACAAACTGATTTCAAACTTTTGTCACCTTTTGCTAATCCTTCAAATAGAGCTTATATAACCGTTTGATTGACGGTCGGTTCAAATTGCAATCGGTCATTTATTCCCCAGCACCACACTCGAATTTCCTTAAAAAATGTCTTCCAGTCACGTTAGAATTTGAATATAACCACAGGGTTCGATTGGCAGCAGCTTTGTGCTGACCACTTGGCAGTCTGTCGGTCTTTTTGCGGTCTGAAAAAACTAAAAAGTGGCATTTTCTGGAGCGTGTGCCCTCATGTTGCATGTTTGGTGTCCACTTACACAGTGAAGCCGCCATAGGTTGGCGCCCTTTTAAAGGGAGGCTCCACCTTTAATAAAGATAACTATCAGAATAGTTAGGTAGGTAGGTAGGTTGGTAGGTAGGTAGGTAGGTAGGTAGGTAGGTAGGTAGGTAGGTAGGCAGGCAGGTTGGTAGGGTATGTTAAATATAGAATACTGCCTTTCACAATGGCCTGAACAAAAATCTGTCTGATTTTAACGCTGCATGTTGATTAGTTTTTAAAACAATATTCACCTCTTTAATTAAGTATAAGCTGTTTCAGGCTGTGCTCCTTGTTTGCTAGCTAGCTAGTCTATACAATAACATATTTCATAATGCACATGAAAAAGGGGACAGAGCAACGATTACGAAACGACAGTCTTATTACAATATTGTCGGTATTGTCAGAGAATGTTAGAAGCTCAAATTTCTTAAAAGACTTGATATTATCGCCGTATTCCAAAATGCACATACAGATATTGCATCTTTCGTTTAATCTGTGGTACGGGAAATATACTTATATTTCAGACAGATTGGAATATTTGTATCGAAATGTGCGAGCCTAGGTGGCTGATTCCCCAAGAGTGCGTTAAATGATGAGAATTAAACTTTTATCCCACCCGTGTTGAACCCGGAGGCAGAATCGATAGAAAAGTGATGAATAATGGAAAAGAAACTACTTATCTCAAATTCATCAGAGTACAACCTCAATTAAATATGGAGATTTTGCAGAGAGACGTAGCCATCTCTCTTGCAAACTTATAATTTAAGGCTACTTAAGACATTGGCTTGTCTTTACATTCAAACATTTTTCGGCAAGTGTAATGAGCTTGTTGACAAGTATGATATGTCTCTCAGACAGATGATCACTGCATGATGGCATCATTGATATTAGTCTGTGATCATTTACTTCCTCCTGAACTTCCAGATTGGTACAGGGTGGGCGTTACACGTTGAACAGGATGCGCTTACCCTTTCGAAACACCTGACATCACAATTTTCCGTTTCAAATGGACATAATTTGCCATAGATCTTTGAAGCCATAAGTTGTTATTTTTCCTTTTTGAGACAGTATATCATCCATATTATATACACGTCTCGGTAATATTTTAACTGACATGATCGCTTTGGTCTTTAGCTGGACGGTGACATTTCTTTTGCTCCAGCATATGCCCATTAATATACCTTATGACGAGCATTCTAATGAGCTGAAAAGAAGAAAAAAAGACCAGTTGCTTAAACAAATGAGTAATACAGCAATGGATTGGACGTATAGTTGGATTTCTGTAACTTATAGCAACCTAAAACACCATGATTTAAGTAACGCAGCTTGAAAAAATAAAGGTCGATCGATTCTTTGTATGAAAAATTGCTTCTGAGATATAACATCTCGAGTTTGCCTGTGTGTAATTATTCAAAGCTTTACCCCGCTGTAAACTTTACCCAGACTAAACGCTGAAAATGTTATATTGAGGAAATGAATGACTCTGAGTCAGTACCTTTATGTTGTTTACACTAGACATCTTAGTTGTGTGTCCTTTAATCAGCTTTACGCAACTTCTTAGGAGCTCGTACGTTGGGATGACATTAAAGGGAGATGGCAACACAGGTCCTGATATGAAATCCATCATTATTCTTGACTTTACAAATTTCCACTCGATGTCTATATTGTCCTACAGATTATAACAAAGAAGATAATTGTGAAAAGGGAAAGTGTGCCATACTTCTTAATTTAGTCACAGATTGAAATTGTAGATCTATTGACAGGCGCTCTAGGAGGTCTGAAAAGACACCCATTTGCGACACTCACGATTCCACTTTACCTCATCCAAACTATTTCCATATGTCAAATATTAATTGGTATTCAATGAACTGAAATATTCGCCATCCTTGTGTTTCATTGTCTCTCACAGCATACTAGAACAGACGATATGTAAATATTACAAAGGAGACAAAGTCAGGTGTCACCAGGGCATTGAGACTGATCGTACTGACATAAGATATGGAAGGATTAATAATTTGAGTAGCCTTGTATACATAAGAAGAAATCCAAAGGTGCATAGTTATATATGTTGCACACTCTCTTCAAAGGGCAAGTATTTTTGGTTGAACTACATAAGCTGGCAGGTGATTCCATAGAATTGATCAACATTTAGAAAGGATCTGTCATCAAACGGATGAGCCTAGTACTATAAGTTCAGTCAGGTATTGAGGAGGAGAAAGACCATGTAGTTGATGGATCGACGAGGAGTATAATTTCAATCTGAATCATGTGTGAAAGAATCGCAATCATACCCATCCATAATCCGATATCTGTCGTGAATTACATTATTGATTTATATTTTATTGCAATGTGTTATTATTATTATTGTTTACATTGTTATTCAGTCATTTCCTGTTCAAACCAGTTGTGATCTAGTATTACACGCGTTCCTGTGGGAAACTGACACAAACTTTATGGACCAGGTCATTCTGGCCAATCACAACGAAGCCCGCTAAAATTGTTTTGTCCTACCAAGGCTATATAAGCACGCATTCCATGTATTTTTTGGCAGTGAGCGAGAGAGCGTGCACGCATGTATGTCATGTAACAGTGTTGCAGTCAATAAACGTGCGTTCCCAGTAACAGTTCAGCAGCTCGGTGTCATTGTCTTGTATCGTCACCCACTCATTGCTGTGAAACGAACCCCCTTCCATTGTGGCTCACCCACAATATCACTAGGTCAAAATTTGTAAATAAATAGTTATAAACATAGACACTTGTGTGCGACTCAGGAAACTGGTTGAGTTACTACATGGCTGTAATGAAAATATCTCTTCTATTCATTAGTGTGAAGAGACGATCGGCTTACTTCAGGGCTCAATGTAAAAACTGGATGTATGAGCCAGGGAAACCATAAAACATTATATTGTTATAGTAAAGTTTTGCAGAACGTGTAGAATACATTAGAGTCAGGCAAGTGTATTTGTTTTGCGACAAGGAACAGGTGATATTTGGTTAGAACCGATATATCATTGACCCATACCAAGAATTTACAAAGACTGGGAAAGTCTGCAACTTTAGTGCCCTAATTTTATTCTGCTACTCATATAAATACTAAATATATTCATGCAAATTGGCTTAATTAAGAAATTCCGTACAACATATCTGCTGCAGTAACGCCGTGCGCGCGATTCCTACTGCACTTACTGTACGCTGAGAGCAATTAAAATGGAATTAAAATGACAGATGTAAGAGATTATATCAATCAGATAGAAAATAGAGTAAATTAGAGTCCGGAATGCTGTAACAAGTAATAATATAGTCATCCAAATGTTTTCGTGCTTCAACTGCCCCTCCCCATTGCAATCTTCTGATAGGAAGAGTGGCCGTAATGATTTTGTTTCGACTTTCACCGAAAGTCGCCGTGCATGTAGGCGAAAGCACGCGAGCAAGGTCACTCAGCCTCTTCATTGTTGGTTGGACCTTACACAAAGTTAACGGAATTTCATTGGAACCAGCATTTAAATACCGCCAGTAATAGAAAAGTACAATCATATCATACTATCAATACTATCACATTAGTGAGCGTTCACTTATTATGGCCAGGGTCGGATGGCAAGATCCAAGGGGGGGGGGTTCACCTTAAATTTAAAAACTGCAGGGGAGGGGGGGGGGTCATGTATATTTCAAACAGCTCAGAGGGGTGTTGGGTCATTTAATTTTCAAAATAATCCGTCCCGTCGAAAAGCAGTTTCAGTGTTCAGAAATATTCTGAGAGGTAAAAATGATACGCTGCATGATAGAACAAAAGTATAATTATCTGTCACATGAACATCTTGACTAGGGAACTCTAAGGCTTGTCTTATTGTAAATTGAGCTCACTGAGGGCAATGAACAATGCATATGTCGCAGTGTGTGGTTTTACGAGTGCGCAATATACTTTGATTTGATTGGACACCAGGATAATTGACTTATCGTGATTGGTCGTTTTGTTTTTTATATGTTTGTTGAATGTGCGCTGAGTGTTTGTCAAGTTTTCATCTGACTGATTTTCATTTAGCCAATCATTACCCTGTACATATCGCATTTATATCTTAATCCACCAATAGAAACACACAAATTATTTAACAGTTACCTGTAGACTACTAGTACCATGAAAAGTGAAATTACACTTTTAGGTGAAATTCCAATATCATAATTGTTGTCAACATCTGAACTTTCAAATACCCATTTCAATAAAGTACATTTATATCAATTATCAAATACCTATAAAAGCACAAATAAATTTAGCCTAGCATTGTAAAAAATTATTCGTAGTTTTCTCATAGACTCCAATGTATAGTGAATCAAAATTTTGGCGAAACTCAAAATCAAACTTCTTGCACACATCAACCTTTAACCATCCTAGTCTAACTAAATACTTTCACATGAATTATCAAAAGTCCATAAAATACATAGATTTAGATAATTTCTTGCACACATATCCATTCGCAACCACCCTAGTCTAATCAAGTACATTAATATTCATAATCGAGAGTACATAAATACATAGATTTTCCTGCTTTTGTATTTGAAAAAAAATAGTCATAGTTTCCTCATAGACTCCCACGTATTGTGGTTGGACATTTTCAGTGAAATTCCAAAATCAGATTTCTTGTACACATAATATGCACCTTTAACCATCATATTCTAATCAAGTACAATTATATTAATTATTCAACGTCTGTATATGTACAAGCATAGCAAGTTTTTCATTGGAAAAAAAATATTCACAATTTTATCATAGCCTCCCATGTATAGTGGATAAACATTTTTGGAGAATTCTAAAATCAATTTTTTGTCCACATACCAGTGGTAACAACCCTATTTATGTCAATTATCAAATATCTAGAAATGCATAGAAATAGTTTTGTATTGAAGAAGTATTACATAGTTTTCTCACAGACTACAATGTATAGTGAATTAGCATTATCCACAGCTGATTATCAATTAAATCCAAATATCGACATTTTGTACACACACTTTTGCGTAAAATGTTGCGATCCACCTGTAATTTCCGTCAAATCCCTTTGAGGGGTAATTTCAAAATTATATAGAAAGGCAGAAGGGGAAATTTGAACATTAACACCTCGTGATTTGTGAGGAGGGTCATTTAAAAAACCTGAGAATCTTTTTTTGGGGGATTCTATCGCCCAAAACCTTTCAGAGGTGTATGTGTGTGCAGCTTACTCAAGCAATGTGGGGAGGGGGTTTCATAAAATTTTTGTCATCTTAAAAGGGGGGGGGGTTTATCAATTTGCCGGCCAACCATCGGCCATAATAAGTGAACTCTCCTTTAGTTAGGTAGGCTTCAATTTACAGTCAATTTGTTTGTTGAATTTCAAAATAGAAAATGAAGATCGTTAGCGCACCAAATTCATGGCATTTAACGGGCAAATCTCAATATTCACTGTCAAGAACCATTTTGTTGATATATGACAGTAAACATCACTAATCAATCAATATGGGCATGTGCTAATGATAAAGGCTGAATAGGTAAACATCATTATCATAAATTATATATGAACAGATATGGAGTCTTGAATACACTACATCATCAACACTACCACTATAAACACTGCCCTAATAACAACAAAATCAACAAAACGAGCACACAAAACGGCAGCATCACCATCGCCGGCGCCACCACCACCACCACCACCACCATCAACAATAACTACAGAATTTTACTTATAATAATCCAAATATTTTCACGCACTCTTAAACATAGGGGTGTTTTGGGGTTTAAACGAACAAAATGATTTCCGTTTTGATGCCATGGCAACCATCTGAGGACGAAAGTATAAATTTTTGTGAAATTCCATAGAAAATGGCTTATAATGCTACAAAAAATTCATAATATCAGTTTGAGGGTCGTTAATGAACAAACGTGCTGTTTAAACTTAAACTAATATGTCGTACAATATCTACATGTTTGTACTTATATTGTACTTAACCGTCTGCTTTCTAACCGCCGATAAGATCTTTAAATCACGTCCACCACCCCTGCTCTATGAATAATTACCCATGATAAACCAGTTTTAATCTAAAGCATAGAAACTCACTAAAGCTCTGCATGTATCAATCATTCCTGAAGGCAAAAGCCACACAGCAAAAGAGGTAGCAAATGAAATTGCCAAAGAAAACCATACGAAATTCAAAAAACACGAAAATATAAACAAACTATCGGGAGGGATACGGGTTAAATAGGTAGGTATTTGTATGACAAAAATTAGTTTCAGGTTACACATCAATTCCGCCACGTATTACCTACCTTTTTGTACTTATAGGAAGAACACAGTATTCCATAGACCTTACAAGGCTGGGACAAATTATTTGCCCGAAAGTGGTAAAGTTGATGTTAACTATCGAATTCAGAGGCCATGTCACTTATAAAAAATAAACGAATTAGTTGACAAAGCTCAAACGTCATGAGCAGTTACATACGAAAGACGAAAATTATAATTGGAACTTTCTGAATACATGACAGCCCTGCGCCCACACAGAACCCGACGGTCTGCACCTCGTGTTTTAGTTATGCATAGTTTGCTTTACTACTTTAAAGGGCAGGGACTTGTTCCCCAGGATCAAGTTTGTTTTAGTATGTAAGAGGATTATGGAGTGTCATTGTCTTTTGTTTTCCATTTAAATCGTAATCTAATAAGTAGTTTCCCTGCCAGACAATCAGACGCCAGCACAGGCCTTTAATGGAAGATGCGCTTTGCACCTTTTGATCGTCTTAGCAAGAGATCGGCTGTTCCATTCATACGGTTTCCACTTCTATCGGAAGAGCCCTTTAGACCAACGAGGTGAAAGTTTCCAAAAGGTGTCAAGTACATCGGACTAACCTAACATTTGAGGAAAAACATCGGGAACAATAGAATGAGTTGACGGGTCATAATTCCAAATTGGTCAATTTGTGTGTGGGCGCAGCGTACAGTTGCAACCATGCAGTTTGGTATGTCCTTATCTGAACAATTTGTTTTAGAGGAAAGAGGAATGAGTAAAAAAATCGTTGATAACAAGTATGCCCTCATCAACTCTAAAAGCATGAATTTCACTTCAGCGCCTACCGGATGCAAGAGCTGTAAGAAACACAGTCTTATATGTCAGAACCTTACAACTAGCAGTATGTAGAAGCTCAAAAAGAAGCCCTGTAGAGCTCGCAACACCAGCGACAAACTCCACTAAGGAACCAATTCCTTTCTCGTTGGTCTCTCAATCCTTAAATTTTTGATTATAGCAGAGAGAGACTATTGTTAAGAAATTTTACTGTCATGATGGTCAATATCTTACATAATCCAAACCTCTTGCTTTTTAGTTTCTGTGATATATCAAAGTTGGTCAAGGTCATGCAAGGTCATCCAAAAATTTCCTGTACACAGCGTTTTTTCCATACTGATCAATATCCACAAAAATCACATCAATTACACTGTCCCTCTCACATAGTTTACAATAAAACCTTCAATATGGCTGAAAGTTGTTAAAATTCTGAAATCATAAATTTCCTGCTCTCGTACTTGTCTTACATATAATGCAGATTTCATTAAAATTCGCACATATCTTAACTATGTCTTCACCGATGACTTGCATACAAAAAACGTTGAAACTTGTCTGATAAGTAATTTTGAATAATAAGATTGTTGATCACATTTAGCAGAAAAATTCCTAAATACGAAAACCTCCAGATTTCATCAGAATTTGAAGACGTCTGAACTTGGTTTCCGAAGAGAAACATGTCAAATTCCGAAATTGTCAGACGATTAGACTAAGTTTGAAGAATATGACATTTCGACTGGAAATAAAAAATAGCCTTAAAATATTACATGGCAGATTACACCATAATTTGCGCGCATCTCAACTATGTCATCTCTAGGAACCGATATACTAATATTCTGAGCTGTTAGATGAGTAGTCAAGAATGAATATTATTTTTAAAATTAAAAATAGCCTTAAACCATATACTACTAAATCGCAGATTTCACCACAATATGCAAACATCTCAACTAAGTCATCTCTTGGAATCATTATACCAAATTTTACAGTTGTCGCATAAGTAGTTTCGACGTACATGATTTTTTGACCAAAAGTCACAAAATAGTCTTGAAAATGCTACATTATAGATTTCATTACAACTTAAATATATTCACACCAGGTTATCCAAAGTAACGTCTGTACCAAATTTCAAGGCTCCTATACAAAAATATATGAAGAATACGACTTTTTGACCAAAAATGACAAAATTATTTTTAAAAATAGAAAATGGTATATATATCCCAATAAAACGATTAGAGAAATTCATAGAGTTTGTCCAAAGTACGTATGCACCAAAAGTTAACCCGATCTGGCAAGCAGTTCCAGAGTTTCTGCATTGTCACTGATTTAGCCTTTTTTACGTCATTTAAGATAAGCTTCAGCAAACATTCTACCGTTCGCATATATGGCACGGTCTACCTCCAAACGTAGTAAACTCGTGGCATGACAGCGATATCACACACACGACAACTGCTGACATAACAACTCTTGTGTAAACAAACAAAATGGCCACTTCTCTCCGCTCCGTACGGCAGTGGAAACGTTTTGATCGGATTATTGCACCATAAAAAGTTCTTCCCATGTGACCATTTTTGAATCTTTTTTGTATCTTTTCTTATGGTGTTCTTTGAGATATGAAGGATTTCTCAAGAATGCTGTTGAGAGGGTAGGTTTTTCGCACATGGCAATATGGTGGCCAAACCATGTGACCGATTGAAATGTCTTTTGCAAACTTGCAATTGCTCACATTAACGATGGGCAAAATGTCAGCTGAAATGACCCACCGGTTCTGGAGAAGAATCATCTTGTAGATTTAAGGGGAATTTTCCAAAAATAAAATATGACGACCAAAGTCGCTTGACTAGTCACGATTTTATGTGCAAACTTTAAAGGGCATGAGGCCTGTATAGCGCAGGCTAAATTTCAAGTTGATTGGCCCTGTGGTTCTTCCTAGGACAATCCAATATGGCGATCAGGTCTCACGATGCTAATATCAAGATTAGGTGAATGAGTTTTTTATAGGCCTTGAGGTCTATGTCAAGTTAGGGAAGCTTCGATGCAGCTGTTTTCCAGATTTCGGATGATAAATAGACATCAAATCAGGTCCAATAATCGTTATCATTCAAGGTAACTAAGAAAGTTACCAGGTCCAAGGGACATATTGAAAATGACACAGGCAATGGGGTCATCTTGAACCACAAAGTAGTGGTGGTACCAGGTGTCCGGAATGGGTAAGCGTACCCTGCCAGCTAGCCGCACCCGTCAAGATTGACCCAAAGCGACAAATCCATTGTTATTTGGTGAATTCACCAAATTACTTTTGTGAGTCAAAATTTGGTATGCTGTCACTCATCATTTGAGTAACAGACAGGTCATATTTTGATACAACATCTCCGTATCTACCGTAGAACTTCTTAAATGATTTCACTAATCTACTTTCTGAGAACCCTTGCCTCACTAACTTTTGAGCTAATAGGCTGTGTCTAACTCGCAAGTCTTCACATGAATTGCATGCTCTACTGTATCTAAGAATATAAATTTTTTAATATAACCCAAACGGGATTAGAACCCCCACACACTCACGGCAACATCGCCTAGCTGATAGGCCTCACACAAAACCAGTCGGCCACTGCTTCCAACCCAAAAGAGTTGGTCACAGTAACCGACTTAGATGTTGCAATTCTGTGCGCGACCGAACAACACGGTGTGCGTGGAGCAGACGACACACAGACACATTATACACACAGACACAGTACACACATATATAGTAATCGGAAAAGCACGAAGCTTTTTTACTGAGCTATCAGACAGACTCGGGGACAAGTAAATATCCACCAGCAATACTAAGAATAAGAAGTTGTGAAATATACACACCATAAGCTGGAGATGATGGTATATTGCTCGACAAAAAGGGAAAGTTTATGATTTCAAAATTGAAATCGTCTCTTTTGTCATACAGCTTAGTATATAGTGTATTTTGTCTAATTTCAAACAATACCTCTAGGTATGAAGCCGAGTCCACACTTTCAGTTGTTTCTTTTATTTCTAAATCATCTGGGTAGATGTGGTGTAGATAATTGGATATATCAGGATTGTTTAAACTGATGAGATCATCGATATATCTGTGGGTGTTGTTAAATCGCTTGGCAATCCTCTTACATCCAGATTTCTGAAGTGATTGTATGAATTCTGCTTCATACGAATACAAAAATAAGTCTGCAAGAAGTGGGGCGCAGTTTGTGCCCATGGGAATGCCTATGGTTTGCCTGAATGTCATGCCAGCAAACTTGATAAATATGTTGTCAATAAGGAAATATAGCATTTGAATCACCTCAACATCACTGTATTTGAGTTTGGCATCGCTGTTGTTGGTAAAATAGCCCAAGTTGCGCTTGATGGCAATGTATTCATACCTACGACTACCATTCTTGTAAAAGAAGGCTTTCTTCACGAGAGATGATAGCCTGTCTTTAAGTTTGTTATGTGGGATGGTTGTGTACAACGTTGAAAAATCAAATGTGTAGATTGAATTGTACATGTTTTTGTTATTTTGTAAAATATGTAACAATTCTTTGGAGTTCTTTAATATCCACATTTGATTGACCCCACTAGTTTCATAAACTTTGTCACAATATCGTACTAAACCAGATTTAATGGTTGATAAAATGATGGTTAAAGGTTGTGACAAGCGTTTTGTTGTACACATACTGGAACAAGCTATGAAACGTTGTTTACAAGGATTCTTATGGATCTTAGGAATCCAATATAGATTAGGTAATACCTTGTCATCTTGCGCTAACTTGATGCCAAACTCACTTAAAACTGTTGAATGGTTCTGCAATATTTCCTCTTCAGACAAGTCATCGTTTATGACACAGTCCCCACTTGTTAATGGGTACTTTGATTACAGGTCCTCAGAGAGGATAGAGTCCTCTTCATTAGGTCTGTGATAAAAATACTTTTGAATAAATTCGCTTGATACATGTGTGAGTTGTAGTTCAGGACATGGAAAAATCGTAATAAAATGGCCACACGGTGGCCATATTGGATCGTATCACAAAACAAATATATGTGCATATGTATGACATAGGTCAATGTCCTTGTAGCAAATTTGATTAAAATTGGTTGAGATATGCCTGAGTTATGGCTTGTACATGAAAAAATCATAACAAAATGGCCGCACAGCAGCCATATTGGATCGTATCACCAAAACAAATTAATGTGCATATGTATGACATTGGTGAATCTCCTTGTACCAACTTTGAATAAATTCACTTGATACATGTCTGAGTTATGGTTCTGGACATGAAAAAATGTGATAAAATGGCAACACGGCGGCCATATTGGATCGTATCACATAACAAATCAATGTGCATGTTCATGACATAGGTCAATATCCTTGTACCAAGTTTGAATAAAATCGGTTGAGTTATGCCTGAGTTATGGCTCTGTACATGAAAAAATCGTAACAAAATGGCCGCCTTGCGGCCATATTGGATCGTATCACAAAACAAATTGACGTGCATATCTATGGCATTGGTCAATGTCCTTGTACCAACTTTGAATAAAATCGGTTGAGACATGTCTGAGTTATGGCTCTGTACATGAAAAAATCGTGATAAAATGGCCGCCTGGCGGCCATATTGGATCGTATCACAAAAAAAATTGACGTGCATATCTATGACATTGGTCAATGTCCTTGTACCAACTTTGAATAAAAACAGGTTGAAACATGCCTGAGTTATGGCTCTGTACATGAAAAAAATCGTAATAAAATGGCCGCCTGGCAGCCATATTGGATTGCATGACAAAACAAATCGACGTGCATCTGTATGACATATGAAGTAATCCTTGTACCAAGTTTGAATGAAATCGCTCCAGGCATCTCTGAGATATCTGCGTGAACGGACGGATGGACGGACGCACGCACGGACGCACGCACGCACGCACGCACGCACGGACATGACCAAACCTATAAGTCCCCCCGGATGGTGTCCGTGGGGACTAATAAGGTTGAAAGAGAGTATGTTGTGCTACTCTCATCATCTGAGTTAATCTGAAGTTCGTTCTTTAAACATTGAATGTAATATTGCTTGCAGACAAAGACGATGTTGTTTGATGCTTTGTCTGCAGGCACAACAACATATTTATCGTGTAAAGCATCTAGACATTCCCTTACAGAAGGGTCATCAAAGGCAGATGTAGTGTTGATGACAGTATGGGAAGAACGAAGACGTGAAATGCGAGATTTTACCTTATCACGGACTGTGCGAAGCCAGTCTGAAAGACATCCAACGTCTTCGTCTTCGAGGGCAGCCCACTTTTTAGCATAAGCCTCAGCAGCATCCATGATTAACTTAAAGTTAAAGTTCCAGTTTACTTTGGGTGGCTCGCGATATTTTGGGCCAAACTGGAACAGCTGCCGAAGCTTATGATGTGTAACTATCTTCATGTCACCTGTTATTATATGACCGTGAGGTTTGTAACAAAAGGGAGATGACATACAATCACAAGTACTATCATGAACATTGTTCTTTATATCAATTTCTTTCAAGACCCTATTGTAATTAAACAATTTCCTAAGAAATGGTCGGAAGCAGAAGATTAGGAAGAAAATTCCCGTAAACCAATACGGGCAAAGCTCAAGTTGGCCCCCAAAACTTCCTTTGATTGGAGAGTCGAAGCTTTGTTTCACATGAGTTTACCACCACTGGACACTCGTGAGACAATAAGGGTTAAACTACATGGGATTAAGTCATAGTCGAAGTTCATCTAGCCGCGTGCGGACATAATAAAAAAATCTGGCAATATATTTATGTAATGATTGCAATTCCAAAGACAAATGACAACAACGCCTCAATCTTCTTAACACCTCAGTTAATCCCGATCTCAGGCCTTTTCGAGCCAGGGTTTAAGGAATATCTAATCAGAGTGGGACATCATGAGGGAGAATATACGATCAAACACTGCACACGTATGCTCAAAACAAACACTTTCAGCAGCCATTAACACTAATGATGAGGAAAATGTGGTGGTAGAGCGACATCCACATTCAGATCAATTATCAAGAAACTGCCACTGAAACAGCATCACTCAGTTGAGACTAATTAACTGGTCAATCGGAAAGTCACAACAACGAAGAAACGCTGTGAACAAGCTATACAAATATGACGATTACAAGTGATACCCACATCGACACAAATACAATAAAAAGGTTGAATAATGCCACACTCACTTCAGGTAGAATACACGCAATCCAAGGGAGATAGACTGATATATCTTAAGCTAATTTATTAGATTTAGCATGTTGACAAGAATAAAATTTCATCACTACTCTATGAACATCGGGAATAAAAGAAGTCTGAACTGAATTACTATTATGATACTGTCAAATGAATGATTTCGGTTGATGTCAATAGTGTTACAAATCAATAAAATTTATGATTCCAGAATATTTAAGTATCTATGAAAACTTACCAACAAACCATTGGAGTTGAAATGTTGCTTATATAATCAGTACTGTGAGTAATTTAAAGTTGCAAAGGTATTTTCATCGGTCATTCGGTTTGGCGGCCATATTAGAATTTGCGAAAAACCATGAAACAATCATGAATTAATATGCCGAATTCTCCTTACCACGAACCAAAACACCATTGGAGCTAAAATTTTGCCCCATCAAAGCGAATACTTTCAGTTTTTGCCAGAGGCGTGTTAATCGGTCACTTGGTTTGGTAGTCATATTGCCAATTAAGGATAACCTATCATAACTATTAAAATATATTTAAAAATCGTCTTTTGAGGACCAACTGACCATTTCAGCTCAAGTGAACAAGTACGGTACCAAACGTTTATGCAAAGATGACCAGGAATGACCTTTCACCTACTTTAACATATCTCAGGAACTTTAACAGCTAATGGTTTGATTTGTCTTAGATATTGACCAGTAGGGCACACATTCTTCTTTTAAAAATAATTTGGATGACCTTATTTGACCTTAGCCCTTCTTTGTCTCAGCAACTGCTAGGGTATGCGACCGGTTGAATTTTGCATATTGACCAGTACATGCAGCTAAAATATTTCTAAAAACGTTTGAAAGACTTAAGATGACCAAGTTTGAGTAACAACAAGAACTAATTTTTTGTTGGATATTGACCAGTATTGAACCGGTATGCACAGAAATTGGGTTTTTCCATATTTTCGGATTATCTTTGACCTTCTTTGCCGTATCTTGGCAATCGCAACAGGTGCAGGAATGGTATCAACGGACATAGGGTACATATTCGAGCCAATCACTTTCAGAACAAGCGCACCACATAAATTATGTGCATACCTAATTCTAGGCTCACAAGTAGGGCCAGACAACTTATTCTGCCTCCATATGGAGCTGTATTAACCAATAATTCTCAGGTAATAAATGGGACTAATAATTGCTTTTATTTTCAATAACGATCTTGCTTGGACCCTTGCTTGCAGGTTTAATTATCTTTGAAACCGTTATATGTATTGTCACATCTTTACAAAGGACGATAAAGGTAGTTAGAATTTTCAATTTTTATAGCACTATCAAATTATTCTATTATGAAATTCCAATTACACTACCAACGGAAAACAACTACGTGGCGTCTCAACTTCCCTTCTTTTTGATATTGTCGTTTGGAAACCTAATGTAAATAAGAATATGAATGATTTGACATGTGGTTGGGATGAACTGTAGGTAACTTTAACTGGAATGCTTGAGCGAAATTACTGCTTTGATGCATTTAGTAGGGTTTGTAAGATATTTATACAACTTACCTGTATCTTGGTGAATGTATCTGACATCATTGCAATGCAGAGATTCAAGAGGATCAGCAATGTTAGAAAGCAAAATACACAGTATAGGATATAACCGGTTGCAGTCATGATGGGCATATGTGTCTTCTGCAAAGTCGACATCGGAAAACTGGTATTTGATGGATTACTTCCATTTGTCAAATTCGCATACGAGTGGTCATATACGTCCATTTGATCCATCGCATCTTTACCAAACATCGTCCAAAGCAAAGTAGCTACACCTGTATAGAATCTGTTGTCAAAAAGTTGGGTGAAACGTGTCATCTGAGAAAGTTTGGGTTGAATTAAATACTTTGTAACTCACTAAATGTAGCGATTTTTCTCTTGAAATAAACAATTATCAAAGTTAAGCTAAAGTGACAACCGCATACACTACATTCGATGGCCACAAATAGTCAACTGGTTCAATAACAGCACAATTGAGCTTCAAAGTTTTGACTGCAACCTCTTTTGTAAAAGGGCAAATAGTGTCACCGTGATACATGTAGAACAAGTCATTGCAAATGACACTGCCCCCCGATTGTAATTCAGGTGTTTTGATTACATGTAACTGAATTGAAGTCAAAACATATATAGCAATAAGAATTTGTGACCAGAAGGCATAAGTATATTTAGACAGAGCTTTATGTCATAGCGACTTGTCTTTGTGCCAAGTTTAAATGAATTGGTCTCGGCAAGTATGAATAATGGCTCCCCTGGCTAACAAAAATTAGAATGGCTGCCAGGCAGGTATATTGGATTATATCACATAAAGAGAGGGCCGATGTCCTTCAAGCTAATTAAATAACAGTTATGTAAAACACAGACAAACAAGGTATAAAATGTTGAAAATATACTATACATGTAAACCAAACAGAATAAACTAACAACAGCTCAACTGACTTTCCAATGTTGGACATCGGTGAAAAACAAAGAGACTTGAATTATTTCCTAGTTGCGTCATAAGTATGTGTAACATTAAATGTGAATACCTGTTAGAATCAGATAAAAATGTACAATTTCTTGTGACAAGTATTGAAAGCAATATATATATATATATATATATATATATATATATATATATATATATATATATATATATATATATATATATATATAGTGCTTACATAATTATCAATAGTAATTGTATATTTTTGTCCCAATGTGTATATATATATATATATATATATATATATATAAAGAGATTACTTAAAGTACAAAAGTAATGAAATCTATCACATAAGTTTCATGCATCTTGCAATCCTCCGACAGAATTCTGAGGATATCTGAGGATTGCAAGATGCATGAAACTTAAGTAATAGATTTCATTACTTTTTACTTGAAGTAATCTGTTTATTTATAACGCTCTGCTTTAGCATTGATCACTGTAATATCCCACGAGGACATCTGTACACTTTGAGATATATATATATATATATATATATATATATATATATATATATATATATATATATATATATATTATATATTATAACAACATATATATATATATTATATATATATATATATATATATATATATATATATATATATATATATAACACTACATATTATAAATTATAGTTATATATAACTACAAATTATCAATGCTGACAAATCTACATTGTTAAACAAACGCTCGGAATTGGTTTCACAATGCGCAACCAAAACAAATATTATTTATCAAATTTTTACACAACCTGCAAATAGAATGATACGTGACGTGATCATACATATATAGGAGTGTTGAACTAAGAATCCAATTACTTATTCTGTCTGATGATTGCAGGATGCATGAAACTTAAAGTGGCACTCCCACTCGGTAACATTTTTAAAACACTTTTTTAAATGCCAACGGTCGATATTTGACGTGGCGATCGCGAGATATTGATAAAACATGTCCCCCAAAAAGTAAAAGTTCCGGTGGCCTACCTTGAAGAGGCACTCCCACTTGGTAACATTTTTAAAACACATTTTTTAAATGCCAACGGTCGATATTTGACGTTACGACTGCGCGCAGATCGCGAGATATAGATAAAAACATGTCATTTCTCGAGCGTATTTTTCACATCCCGAAGTTTTACGATCGTTCTGATTTTTACCCGAAATCCCCCGAAGGTTTGTTGTTGTGCTGATTGACGATATTCTAGGGAGTCTACAATCTACAATAAGTTCGAACGACGCAATTAATCTACTTCCCACTGCAAAGACTTTATATAGAGCATTATGCCCTTACCACAGGTAAGTTTTGTAAAAACTTCTCCTTAGTTTTTGTCGTTTTCATTATTCTAAATCGGTTGTATTATATTTTTAACCAATACCACATAAACATCAGATTTTACGTGTCAAATATTAGCCGCCTCCGATGACTACATTTTGTCGTCTGCCACACAGTATGCCGCGCTCGTGGTATGCGCGCGTGGCATGCGTCTATGCATACCACGCGGCGGCTGTTATGTATGAACCGCACATAACTGTGCTGTTCACCTATGCGAATTCTGGTGGAATCAGCAAAATTTTTTTCGTTTATACGCCAAGTCAGTAAGACTCAGCTTTCTCCCACGGGCCATGACCGGCCGACGCCAGTGGTACTGTGGCGTACAGCAGCGTAAGTGAAGACTGGTACTCCATAGCTTCGTTAACAGTGGCCCCAGTGCCGAAAGTTCGACGTTCGGACGTTGAATTTAGGTGGGCCACCGGAATTTAAACTTTTACTTTTTTGAAGACATGTTTTCATCGATATCTCGCGATTCGCGGGCAGTCGCCACGTCAAATATCGACCTTTGGCATTTAAAAAATGTGATTTAAAAAATGTTACCAAGTGGGAGTGCCACTTAAATTCAACTTCCGAACATCGAACGTTCGTCACTGGGGGCCATTGTCAACTGAGCTAGGGAGTAGGAGTCTACTATGGCGCATAATCAATGCCAATGTTCGATCTTAACATTTTGGATTCGTACTCTTCATATTGGATTCGAAAACACAATTTTCAACTTTCGAACTCAACATTTTGGATTCGTACTCCCCATGTTTGATTCGTGTATCCAATTTTCATCTTTCGGAGTCCCGATTTTGGATTAGTACTCCCCATTTTGGATTCGTATATCAAATTTTCATCTTTCGAACTCCCATTTTTAGTAACTCCCATTTTGGAGTCGTATATTCAATTTTCATCTTTCGAAATCTCGTTTTTGACTAACTCATAGAGGTCCCTTAGAACACTAGCAAGAGAACACAAGTTTACGAATAGTCAAATGCGTTTACGAATAGTCAAATGCCACTTTCAAAAATCGAAGGTGTCATTTTACAGCAAGTTATCCATCACTTTGTTAGGGAGTCCCGAACACGTGGTGGCACTGAAGTTATTTTGAACTTGGACGACTTCGAGTTAGTTAGTGACCACATTAGTGGCAGTTTGTCTAGGCTGCTACATGAACTTGACCAACCTGACAGATGAGGAGATGTGCTACATAGGCGTTTTTATGCTTTATCCCCGCGCATGTGCGGACGATCCAACTTGATACGGAACCTGAAATCACTTTCTGTCTGAGAGCGGTTTTTCATTGTCTTTGGTGGTTTATGATTCGCGTTTGTTACGTTACGGTCAGTTAGAGTGCATCTTTATGCTACTACGTGAAATATTTTTCGACGCGGCCCTTCAATAATTTTTTTCATAAAGAAATATATATTTTGAGCAATTAAAAGTGACTTAAACATTTATATTCGCTTAACTTTAAACAAAAATAAACAGAAATCGCACACACACGTTTTGAGAAGATGCAAATTTCGATCGAAAATATTGCAAAGTTGTCAAAGGAAGCACTGAAATCTGATTTCATAACATTGTACAATAACATTGTATTTGTCTGTAAGAAGTATTATTTTGAATGTCTTACAGACGAACTTGGTGTAACTAAGACCTCCACCAACTCCACTTACAGACAATCAATGTTCAGCAAATCTGAAATTTGGCAATCCATAAGTCATTCATGGATAATTTTAATATTACAACAAAGGATGACCATAATAAGTTGCCTAGCTTATACTGGATACCAAAGCTCCACAAGACATCTTACAAAGCAAGGTTTATCGCAGAATCTTCAAAATGTTCAACAACAGTTTTCGAAGATACTGACTCCTGTTCTTTGTACTGTTAAACGGGGACTTCAAGCATACTGTGATGTTGTCTTTTCTCGGAGTGGTATAAATCAAATGTAGATATTAAAAAAATCGAAGGAACTCTTGGAAAATTTGAAATCAAGATCTGTTTCAAAAATAACATCTATTAAAACTTTCGATTTTTCCACATTGTATACCACAATACCATATAATAAATTAAAAGAACGCTTGAAAAACATCAACCAAGCATTTTTCTACACAAACGGTTCACGCCGTTACAAATATGTGGTATTGGGGTATAATTCTACATATTTTGTTAAAAATGTTACTAACGCTAAATTGTTTTATACAGAGAAAGACATCAGTATGCTTGAATTCCTCATCGACAGCATATTTGTAGAATTTGGAGGACACATTTTCCAACAGTGTATAGGAATTCCTATCGGCACTAACTGTGCTCCCTTGCTTGCAGACTTATTTCTGTTCTCATGTGAGGCAGAATGTATCCAGAACTTAATCAAACAGAAAAATGTCTCTGTAGCTCGTACTTGCAATCTAACATATAGATACACAGACGATGTTATTTCAATGAATAACTCTGAATTCAGTAAATATCTCGCTATGATTTATCTTCCAGAATTGGAGATTAAAGAAACTACAGAAACGGCCTTTTCTGCTTCATATCTGGACATTTTACTTGAATTTGACTCTAATGGTCACCTTTCTACTAGGCTATATGACAAGAGAGATGATTTCAACTTTAGTATCATCAATGTTCCACACCTCATAAGTAATATTCCACTCTTATCAGCTTATTGGGTATACATTTTCCAGCTTATTCGATATGCTAGAGCATGCAGTTCATATGGTGATTTTGTAGAGAGACATGGCCATCTCTCTTACGAACTGTTAAATCAAGGTTACACCAGAGCAAGACTTGTCTCTACATTCAAATGCTTTTTGGCAGGTATCGCAAGCTGGTAGATAAATACAATATCTCTCTTCGACAAATGATCACTGATGGCATCGGTGACATTGGGCCTTAGTTAGTGACCACTACCTATCTGACTTATAGATTGATATATGGCGGGTGCCACATGTGGGGCAGGATGCGCTTACTATTTTCAAAACACGTGACATCACTTCTTGGTCTTCTGGCCAATGGGCCATATATCTTTCTTTCATGAATATGACTTTGTTTGTGTACCGTCTATTTACTGTCTGTTCTGTGCTGTTTTGTGTCTATGTTTACAACTATTGTCTTACAAAGTCTGACCTACTGTCATTGGATTATAAATTGGTATGATTGCGATTATTTTTCTGAAAGGGTACTTAAATTTCCTACCATATATCCTTCTTTATAAAATGACAACGACGTGACTCCAGACGGGTTGCTAATTAGGTAGGCTTTCCACTTGTATATGGGTTGCGTCAAGCATAATCCTACTGGATGATTATGGATACAATGTTAGTTCGAAAAAGTGCTTTACGTTTGCAAGGCCACCGCGAAGCTGTCGGCAATAAGATCATGTTCTCGTTCCTTTTCTCTAAATCCCCCTTGAATTAAAACATTTGCGGTAAGAATTATACCTAAAATAAATACTACCGAGGTGCGCTGAAATACCGTCACTATAACATAGTTTATAGAGTTTTTATAACAATGTTCGTCAGAGAATTTTTATTAGAAGTTTCTTCTTGTCCTTGACCCTAAAACGGTGCCAAAGAGACATTTTCAGTGTTCCAATTATTCAACTTAAGATCCAGATATAAGTATCACGATATCATGGAGTAAGTAAATTCTGTCTAGGAATGGGTAAGAAAATCCGTGCTGTTTACATCTTGAAATTCATTACTGAGATTAAATATAATCACCAGTTTCGGATGGAATGTAAATTCTGCATGATATGTTTCACATGGTTTATATTTTACTAAGTTTCATGTTTTCTTCAGAAAAGGCATTGTTCCAAATGACATAAAAGTTTCTAAACACTATGCTTTGCGCATGATTTTGAAAAGACGGCTCTAATATTTTTCTGGAATATTTTATGTACATTAAGGTTTTTGAATAGACAGAACATACTTCAGTTCGGTAGAAATATACACAATCTGTCTAAACATGGACGTTTCAAATAGGATTTTACATATTTTAATATTTTGACATATATGTGCCGGACATAGTGGTGTCCCATAGGGTTGGAACACTGAAAATAAATCAGTAATTAAATCGATGGTCATCAAGGTCCCATGAATGGACAGACTTTCATATTTTTAAACATTTTATCACTTCTTAAAACTGTAACAAATTATAATACAAAGTAAAAATTCAGCAGTATATACCACTGCATATACATTAGCAACAGAACCGGATCGGCAGCTGCCAATCTAATCCCGGCGAAGAATGTGCGGGGATAAGATCGGCAGGGATAAAAACTGCACTGCGCCGGTTCACATTTTCGTAACCCGAGAAATCCGATACAGTCATGTGACATATCTATGACGCGTTCTGACGTAGAATGGACAAGAAGGAAAAACGTGCCAAACTACACTGTAAAGTTAAGTGTTAAAGGATAGAACACCAATTAAACGCCTTTTTGTAACACTTTTTGAACGCGTCTAGACGTTCAGAAATTTAACACTACGTGTTCAACCAATGTTCAATTTTTTAACACACGAGTGCAGATTTTGAACACTATGTGTTCATCAGACATTATATTGAACACCATGTGTTCCATATCTGAAAACACGTTGCACATGAAATGCGTTCAAAAAATTTAACGCATTTACGCGTTCAAAGGGCTGTAACACTTTTTGAACGCATGGACGCCGTTCAACGATAAGTGTGTTAAAGGTTAGAACACATGATATGCACTTGTTGAACACCTTTAATTTTGCGCGTTCATGGGGTGTTCAAGCCTGGAAATAACAAAACAGACCACTTATATTCAGTAAAATTATTTTATTTAAAAATACAAAAAAATTCCTCTAGTAAAATACAGTTATTTAGCGTCAATTGGGCACATAAACACCGTTGGTGTTTTCCTCTGACAAACTTTACAAAGTGGCCATATGGCCACTTTGTAAAGTTTGTCAGAGGAAAACACCAACGCTAATTAACACCTTCCTATCAATACATAAACAAAAGAAAATCCCCATCAACACTGTAGATCGTTTTCAAACAATATGAACAAAGTAGTGACAAAACAGGTTTTACTTATTGTGGATTACGTTATATGTTCATACTTGCAAAAACGTACGAAAACATCTGTTTGAAAAAGCTAAACATTTGGCTTACTTGAAATATCACATTTTGATAATTCCTTATGTCTTAAAAATGTCTGAAATGTCTTTAATGTCTCAAAAATACAATTTTGTGTATTTCATCATAACTTGTACATATATGATTAGGAAAATCCCCAGAAACCTGTACTCCAAATATTAAATGAATCGTACTGGCCGTTTTGAAGAAAACGCTTGGGATGTAAACATTAGAGGATGATGCCACACATTTACCTATGATATAAGGTCTACGTCCTTAACAGCAAAGCTAAAATCAGTAACAAACCGAGAACAAAAGACGTCTTGATCTAAAATATAAAATAATCAAAGATTTGGTAGCAGGTTATGATCAACTAAATGTTACTGGCATAAGCCTTCAAAGACGTGAAGTCTCCTTCATCAGATGCTAGGGTGCAATAATGATTTGAAGCAGAAAGCGACAGAAAATTCAGAGTGGAAATTTCAGAAAATTCCGAAATTTAGAGTGTAAATTTTTTACTGTGAATTTTCTGTGGCTTTCTGCTTTAATTCTTCATTCCACCAACGCATCTGATAAGGGCGACTACAAGTATTTGAAAGCTTATTCTCCAGTAACATTTAGTTAATCATAGCGCTATGATCTTTAATTATTTATCTGAAAATTGGGGGCTCGTCCGGGATGGGTTATTGGATTGAATGAGTTATTTATCGTACAGTTAATGTTGCAGTAGTGTTTTTAAATAAACTGCAACGCAAATTGTACGATAATCATTCTTTCCTGGTTTGTTTATTGTGTGATATGAACCTTGGTCGGGTTTAATTATCTGGCTAAATTTAATTGTCAGTTTAATTACCCGGTTACAAATCACTAATTACCAGCTTACCATCACTCTATGTACGTAGCTTAGAGCTTAGTGTAATAAAGTAGCATCTTAGATTATATTGTACTCGCTGTTTCCAGTCGTCTTTACATCCTTTCATCATTGGAATACTAGCCTTGCCGGCCCCGACACGCTACCACATAACCGACAATACCAACGTAACCTCGGTTATATCATCCTCTAATTATTTAATGATTTATCTGAGCTATGTCCAGAACGCTAGCGTTCTGGACATAGCTCAGATAAATTCAGAACAAAAATACAGAATCTTATCAATTCAGTTACTAACCCTCGAAAGTTCAAATCTACATCAGAGATGAACTGAGGTTCTCAAGCTTGTTTCCAGACAGCTATCTGTACACTCATATTCTTCAATTTCTGTACCAATAGCTTCTGTAATAACTCTTCGATTTCACGTCCATCCAACTTTTCACATCCTGAAAATAATGCAACAATAGATAATATGGCGACATGAGACTTCAAATGAAAGACAATGTGGCCTTATTAGGTTAAGGAAAAGGGGTGACTTTTGTATACAATGCCTCTTTTCGTCAATGTTACAAAATATTGGCTTCTTCGTGTCATCAACTGATGAACAGTAAAAGCAAAGCCAACTCTCATATGCTAAAACAATATTCTTCGATTTTTAACTGAAGTTTTAAATTTACATGCGATTGTGGTTACTAAAAGACATGTGTTAGCTGTGATTACGCAGCGGTAATGTGGCATATCGATCGCGCTCGGGTCAAGGGTCATCGCTCCAGTGATGGCCCTTGACCCGAGTGCGATCGATACCCCATGGCCCAAAACACTGCTGCGTATTCACAGCTAGTGTATGGTCCACCAGCCACTGAAAGAAATAAAGGTTTCTTCACGTAGTTAAGCTTTTTCAAAGTACAATACAATTAATTTCGAGGGATAATAATACAGATGCTTCAAAATCCAATACCTTTTAATATTTTGGAGAGAAAACTTACCCTTTCTGGTCTTGCTTTCGCACGATCACGACTTCAGCGTGCGCTTACAAGAAAAATGTCGCAACTTCCGTTTTGATGCATCATGGGATAAGAAAAGGCACCAAACTTGAACACCAAGTGTTAAGAAGTAGAACGCCTCTTGCACGCCGATGTTAAAGTTTAAACGTTCATAGTGGTTTTTTGATTTTCTTTTCAAAATTTCAAAATTTCAACCCGTAATAAACGTGTAAAATTATTTTGTATACTTCCTTTTTTAGAAAATACATGCTTTCAGCAATTGTAGACCGGAAATATTTTCAACTTATTGTGAAAGTCGTTACACCGAAATCCGTGTACGTATGCCGGACAGCGAGGCAGTGGTAAAGTTAATATAGCCATTGTAAAGTAAAAAACACAAAAGATTGTTAATTGTTTCACAGTATTGTAAAATTTCTGTGATGCTGAGTTTTTGAACACTTGAAGGAGATAGTTGTTAACACTACGTGTTCAGGTTTAGAACATCATTGTTAATAATATGAACAATAGTGTTAACAATATGAACACTAGCCGTTCAAATTTGAACACCGACATGTACATTTTGAACACGTAAAGACGCGTCTAGCGTCCGCTATTTTTACAGTGTATGCTGAAGCAACTTTCGAACTTACAATTTTCAACTTTCGAATTTCCATTTTGAATTCGTACATCGCACGTTCAACTTTCGTATCCACAATGTTCGAACGCCCATTGGAATTCCCACCATCGACGTTTTTCTTAGCGGTCTTCAGTACAGTATTTGTGTAGGCATCGATGGCCTGTGACTCAATTCTGGTCTCACACAGATTAACCCTTTTAACAGGAAAACTGTCATAATATTTACAGTACATTTGAAAAAAAACCCCAACATTTCATCACGGAAACACCCTAGATAATCGCGGTCGGCTAACCTAAGTTTAACGCATCTTTGCCTTGCTAAGAGCATTTGGCATTTGGACTTACTAACATATTACTGCTTGTGCACCCAACATTGACTATGTTTTAATAGAAAATATATAAACATGTTGTTGAGAGATCTTGTTAGTACATTGAAAATGAAATACATGCCAAAGATTTGTTCTTACTTACGTAGAAAAGTATGCGTTGGTAACAACTCTGGTGTTTACAACGTGAAGAACGTAAAAGCTCATGGCGAACGAGAAGACCACGATGAGTGACAAACATGTAAAGGCGAATACATCCCCAGCCATACGGATAAAAGAGAGTAGCATGGGACCAAGTTTTTCATGAAGGTAGAGGAATTGCATACTCCTCAGTAATGCCAAGGTCACCAATATTGAAATTAAGCCATAAAAAACATCTAAAGATACGTTTTTCAGCATGATGCTAGCGAAGACAAGACCCAGGACTGCGATGTCGATCATGTTCCATAAATCAGAGAAGTATTTCGACACCCCCTGGCAGAATACTTGCTGAACCTCCCCTAGGAGTAAGCTGGCTGTCCAGATGTACAACAAAGTTAACAAAAGAAACTTTTCTTCTGGTGAAAACACTTGAACAGGTTGACTTATAAGTACTTCTTTGATGACCAAGAGACAAAGGAACATGGCATACGAAAACATGTGCATAGTGAACTTTGTCTTTGGTGACTTGATGAATCTTGAGAGAGGTGAACACGGGATGAAAACGTGTATGAAGGCCAGGATGGGTTGAAACGGTCCACACATAATCAGCAGAAACATGGCGTAGGTAAGTTTCCAACTCATCCCAGAATTCTCTGACCATAGAGGTTGACCGTTAATCCAGGCAGAGTGTATGACGTGTTGAGTTTTTGAGTCGGCAATGAACTGCGCACCAAAACACATAGAAAACACACTTCAGTATTCATTATCCCGCATCGTTGTATGAATTAGTATTATGCAGTCTTAACATTATGGCAGCAACGATTCTCCTTCGTGTACATTGTCTGCACAAAACTTGGGGGACGATGAAGTCAAGCAAAAAAGGCGTTGTAATTCTATGTCTAGGTTTGTACCGGCGCTTTAAAAAGTAAAATAAAACTTGCATATGTGTGTTGCAATCTTTTTCATGGTTTTATATGTACAAAGTGCAAATTGAATCGTACACGCAAAACTTTGAAAACACACACGTAACCCACTTTTGCTTGAAGGTGGAGCTGCATGTTGCCAACACAAGTTTTTTCAAAGAAATGTTTCTCGCCTAAGTCGACAAGGAAACCCCCTCATACTGTATATTTTCAAACAGGAGAGAATCTTACGTTTACTATGGTAGCAATACTTAAATCGAAGGATGAAGGGTGTGTATATTTGGGGTAAAAAATCTCAATTTTGGTATTAATGATAACAATTTATTTAAGTCAAACTTGACACTGTTTTCTAAAATGTAATATGTCACTTGAAAGAAGAGTACGTGTAGCATAAAAAGACAATTTTATTTTGAATAATGTATTCGCATTTTAAACGGCATGGTTTGAAAGACTGACACTGAAAAAAAGTGATTAAGGACATGATTAGAAAAATTAAAATGCCTCTTATTCACAATGTAAGAATTTTATTGCAAAACAAAATAGTTGTGTTTCTATATCACTTAAAGAACATAACGTGAAAATTTCAGAAAAGTGGAGTTAATTTTTTTGGAAATCTTGACATTGGAAGAAAAGAGAAGCCAGGAAATCGAGTAATTTGCATACATTTACATACATTAACTTTTCTTTATCGCGCAACTTACGACTGCTTGGCAAGCGAAAAGGCGAACACAACCAATATTTTAATTCTCGGTGAACAATAAAATTGAATGTAATAAAAATATTGGTGAGCAAATATGTTTTGTTGGGTGCAGTGGCCCCTTAAAAGTCAACATGACGATAAAGATGAACTGTTTTTGGTTTGATTATATTTACAAGTAACGACAACACAGAGATGCTGCTTTCATTGCGATTAAGGCACACACTAGCCCATTACACACACACTAGCCCATTACAAATATAGTCCAGTTAATTTAGGGTTATTCTAGGACTAAATGCAACAGAAATTATTCCTTCCCCATGACCTTTTGAAATGTCCCAGTAATGACAATAAAACTCTCAATAAATTTTGAGCGTCGGGGAGATGAGTTTTACCATTTTAAACATTCCTCTCACCTTTTATGAATATATAATGAGCGCGTTTGAACAAAATTTGAAAGTATTTTATCGATACTGTCAGATTTTACTTAATGGTTTACGGTCAGTCATACCGTCTTTTACACGTTCGTCAAGGAAGGACATGTTTATGAAACTGCTGGCATGTTATGTCTTGATTGGCGTGAAGCAGTGTTTCTGCCCTGAGAGCTCGCAAAGTAACTCTGGTTGCTACGCGACTGGCAGCACGATGCCATCTCGTCGTAGTTTTCGCATAATCTCATGCAATTAATAACCACAAATAAAGTCTCCAAAAAGTTTCACACCTTTTAAGCTCATTTTAATATGAAAGGGCCATAGTCTAGGCCATGGAACAAAAGGCTTGCTAGTCTCTTTTATATTTGTCTGTGGCAAAATGAAATTCGTAAATATACAAAAAAACCCTTTCTCAGTGATTTCTTAAAGGTTCGAAGGTGTATCATTTACATGTCCTAAAAGTATTCAAGGTCGACCGAATTTTAATGCTTATTATTTTGATACGAAAATCTGCTGAGTCCAGGCTTAATTTGCATAATTGGCACTAATTGTCTTTTGAATGTATCGACTAAAACAGCTTCCATAGAGGTTGTCCGGTTACCCAGAAATGCAAAGAATAAAGAAGGGAGTTTCGAATTATTAGTATGCAACCATTGGAAACATGATATTTGCTTTAGATTTTCTTCTTTCTTTTATGAAGGCAAGGATTTTTAATAAAAGCTCATGTCCATAGGAAGTATACAATATTTTGACATCTGTTGTCAAAACTTTGGTCATTTTCTCCTATACCGGGAGTTTTGAACCTTGATTAGCATTAACACAAATAATATTTGAATCACCATGATGGTGGTGGTGGTAACAATTGTTATGATGGTCATTATCATGATCATAGATTTATTCCTCTTTTTGTTCAAATGTTCTTCCTCAAGATGGGCCATTTGTTTACTACAAAAATCCTTTTGTTTACCACAGAGAGTCTAGATTTTGCTTTCTGCAGGGGTCTATTGAGGCTGCTGAGGTTCATTGCAGAACCAATGAGAATGGGAAAGGGGTACCTCAATGTAAAGATGTACAGCAAGTGATAATATAGTTGTGATAATATAGCTAGACCGCCAATCAGATCTTCGTCGCACAAATATAGCTAAGGGGCTGTTTATGTAATGAACTTTCCATTTTCAGCTTATTAAACTTTTTTTTATCATTACCATTAAGATCTATCATTCAAGATCACAGAATGACGAATTCCAATTTATTATGTGATAATTTGATATCAGACATTGGATATGTTAATTGATAAACTCATTACCAGCAGCTTCCCTGATGCAGTATCCCTTCATACTGTGGTTTTCGTATTACACGATTATAAAAATTAAAAACAGTAGTTAGACTCTGTGATATTATTATTAGTATTTAGATTTGTTTATTCTAGTGATTTGGATTACCGTAATTTAGTCAATAGATGTAGAATTAAACAGGAAATCTCTCTGTTCAGGAATTTCCTGTTATATACCTTTATGTTATATTTTAAATTTATCTTCAAGAAATTAAATGCAGTGTCCTTTGATTATTGTAAATCTTTCAGCTGTTTGAGGAATACCTTTGCTCAGTACATATGTCCTGGCAATTGCCTTTCTCGAATGGTAATTGCACTTCTATATGGTGATACGTAGCATTAACAGGCAAGTTTAACACATTCAAAAGTAAATCTGGTATACCAGTAACGGCATTATCTGGTCTTTAATTAAGGGGCCTTGCACCCAGCACATCGTATTTTGCTCAAAAATCACTTTTTTTCCAAAAATTCATGAAATTTTAATTAATGTATTAAGCAAAGATTAAAATGGTTATGTTCGCCTTTAAGCTTGTCATGCAGTCGTAATTCGCCTGTTAAAAATTATGCAATTTATGCAAATGTATGCAAATCATCAGATTTCCTGGCTTCTTTTTTCTCCCAATTTTAGAATTTCCAAAGAATTAAACTCCACTCTGGCTAGGTAAAATTTTCTGAAAGTTTCACATTATGTTCTTTAAATGCTCTATAACAAAACCAATATTTTGTTTTGCACTTAAGTTCTTACATCTTGAATAAGAGGCATTGTGATTTTGCTAATCATGATTTTAATCACTGGTTGGAGTGTCAGTCTTTCAACCCTAGGCATTTTAGAATGAGGATAGATAATGCAAAATAAAATAGTCGTTTTTTTCTACATATACTATTCTTTCAAGTACAATATTACATTTCAGAAAATACAGTCAAGCTTTTGACTGAAAATTATTTTAATCAATGCATAATACCAAAATTGAGTTTGTACTCCACATATACACCCAGGTCATCCTTCGAGTACACTACAGCTACTTTAAACACGATTGGAACAAATAAGCAAATTTCTCAAAAATGCTAGGTGGCATGTAGCTGAATGTTGCAATATTACAAATTAATCATAAAAACTAGTGTATAACTTGAAAAGAAAGGCAAATAAGGTAACATTTGTAGATTTAACAGACATTACTTCATCGTCCAATTATCCCAAATTAGTTCCAATCGTGTTCATATGGTTTTTTTCCTTGTCTTCTTTGATGGGGAATATTGTGTTGGCAACATGCAGCTCCCACCTTAACTTTTATCAACTCTTAATCTTTATTAGAAATACTGAAAAGGGGTAAAAGGAATTAGCCATAAGTGCTGAAACCCACACATTTTTTCAGCATATCCTAACACAAAGCGTTGATTGTTTCGACATTTTCGACAGGCATTTTGGCTAACATTGACTAGTTGTTGAGAAACAGTATAAAATGTCAATGTACTCTAACTTGTTTTATTAACACTTCGCTACCTTTGAGCAGTAACAATATTTAACTTCTTGCCCCTGAGGCAACAATCTCAATCGTTTTTCAAAATATAATCGGACAATTTTTAACTCAATCAGAACTGTAGAGTAGTCTTGTTAAAATGGCTGTGCAAAAATTCAAAACTATCGTTGTGACTGACCTCACAGATACATTTCCTACAAACAATGCAATAAATAATGAAATTGCTTAAATATGATGTTAATTTGCTTAGTACATTTTAACGCAATCTGTTACAATTATGCAATTTATGGATTTTTCACCTCTTGCTCTTAGATTGTATTAAACATTCTGTTTGTCATTCAGGGACCTAAAAATACAGAGTGAAAGCATAATTCTATTGCTGTTTTTGTAGGTGACATAGTTATTCTCTGAGTGAAACGCGGTGAAAAGTTAAGCACTACGGCAGCAATATTTACTTTTATGCAAATAAGGAATATTTCAAATGGGAGTAAATATATTCAAAAAATTACCTTTACAAAACACAAGATAAACATACATATTAATTTGACAGAATGTCACGATTTTCTCCATCCATTGTGCATAATTCATTAGCAGTGCAAATTTAGCATCTGTAACCCATTTATATTGATGCAAATTAAGCTCTAGACTTTTAGCATGTCATTCTAGGACCTCTCTAAAATACACTGTGGATAGATTATTCTATTTCTCTCAGTAGCAGGTCAAAACAATCATTCATTAGGAAATACAAAGAACAGTGAAGTGTTGTTGCGGCCATATTCGATTTATGCAAATGATTTGTTAGCCTAAGCCGACTGACTTAATCCAAATCTGGCTTGGTCAATGGTAGAATGGCTGAAGAGGGCCCAAAATGACGAGCTTGGGAGAGTATGCAATTTGTAAATTCCTGGCTACATTTTGCCTAATAGTGAAAAACTGGGCACGGTGACCTACCAAAAATATTTTTTTGAAAAGTACTAGACAAGATCTATAACCTACAAAATATTTACAAAACTGACGATGGTAACATATTGTAACATTCAATCATATTCAATCAAATGTTATCTCAGCTACAGTTTTCTCCCTTTTAGACTACTGTGACACTGTCTTTTCCAACTGTAATATTACTCTCAAAAGCAATCTACAACGCATAATTAATTTTTCAGTTCGCATTCAGTGTTGACTCAAACAGTCAGACCATGTTACATCTTACAGAAATTCACTCAACTGGCCAACTATCCAGGAAAGGCACGACCAACACTCAAAAAATCTAGTTCACAAATGTATCAACAAAAAATTCCTGTCTACTTGTCTGACCTTCTCACAAAAAATTCAACAATTCACCAGCATAACATCAGAAGTAAATATCATGTTTCCTAAGCCCACAGTCGCTCATTCAAATATCGTTCATC